>NW_006290305.1:2384467-2405923 GCF_000327345.1 Myotis davidii | reverse complement strand
TTCCCTCTACAGATTTGGTAGAGTTTTCTGCTTGTGGCCAAGGCCTGAGCCCTTTCAGAGTCACATGCAGCTATTAACAGTGTCTGGCCTCCTAAGCTGGTTACTTTTGAAGCTTGAGAGAAAGGAAAAATCACTTTAGTTGGTTGCCATTATGCAAAGGTAGGTCAGTTTTTTGTTTTTCAAAGGCAGCCTTTTCAGTTGAAAGGTTGGGACTGGTTGGAAGGAAGTCCACTTACAGTTCTGGTTGGAGGGAGCAAGATGTAACACCCCCATTTTGGGGGCTAGTCCCAATTAGCTTGTTCTATTCACATGCATCTATACGCATCCATTTGCTCAGCAGGTGTGGGTGCTCAGGGGTGCATGCTGGGAGTGTGCACCGTCTGTGGCATGGCCCGGTGAGCAGTGTGCAGGGTCTCTGGGGCCCTGGTGGGCACTGTTCTGCCTCTGTGCTCAGGCGAGTCCCCGCACTCCAGGCACAGATGGTGGGGGGCTCTGCTTGAGCAGTTGGGCTTGGCCCACATCTCTCCCTTCCTGGCCACACAGTGTATCACACTCCGCATTCCCAGGTGCAAGCCTACCTTATTTGTGGCTGGCAGTGCCAACGGTGCCAAGGACTAGAAGATGGAGTGTGCAGTGGTGGGAGGGCCAGCTGGTGGCCATGCAGGTGGCCAGCAAGGGTTGGACATGGTCTTCAGGGGAGCAGCCTGTGCAGGGTCCCTTGCTGGGGTGGGTGGAAGGTCCCCAGGGGAGTTATATGCTAACGATGTTATGGAACGGGTTTCTGGAACATTTGCTCAGTGCACTTTGGATGACTGAAAAATACCACTCGTGTCCTTTCCCCCTGTTTGCTGTTGGCTGATGGGTGAAGGACTGACAGACTTACGTTTAATTTGACCTTGCTGGATTTGGCTTGTGCCTTCAGCAGAATGATAAAATGCCAGAATGCTTTTCTAGTAGGGACAGAGGGCCTTTTCGGACACAAGGCGTGCATGATTTCAAGGGTGGAGGTAATGTTTACAGTTGAATGGCTGTATTGAACATTTGTTTCTCTGCTACTTCGGCTGTTAATATAAATATTACATCCTTACAGAATGCAGTTTTCATCCTATTGGTGTTTAAATATGAGACTCAAAGTTTTTTACTTCTAAACTAGAGGTCCTGAGATTAAACATTTTTTCATCTGTAGAGTAATGTAAAAATAATAGACAGTTATTGTACATGTAGAGTTACAAGTACATAATTTATGTAGTAAATTTAGACCAGAGAAATCATGATATTTGTTTTCTGACGAAGTTGGACAGTAAATGGAGTAGGAGCACCCTGGCCAGTGTGGTTCAGTTGGTTGGGTTTCATCCCATGCACTGAAGGGTTGCTGTTTCTATTCCCCTTGGGGGCACATACCTGGGTGGTTGGCTTGATCCCCAGTGCGGGGTGTGCAGGAGGCAGCTAATTGATGTATGTTTCTCTCTCTCTTCCCTTCTCCCATCCTCTCTAAAAAATCAATTAAAAATTGTTAAAAAATTAAAATGGAGTGGGAGCGTTAGTTATTTAATGGAATTCTTAGTGCTTTACTTTGTAATATGAATCCTTGCTCTTTCACTGTGATAACCTGTTTTATATATTGGAATTTAAAAATCAGGCATGCCTAAGCAATGGCTCCCTTTCTGGCATCTGCCATGGAGCAGACTGTGCCACTGGACCCACCCAAAAAAGCGGCAGGCCTGGGAGGCAGCCGCCTGCAGCAACTTGCTGTCCCCAGTGTGTGTGGAAGGATCTGAGCAGATGTCCTGTCTCCTGGTTTTGAGGAAGGTTTTGCCATAAGGGCTTTTCTTTTTTCATCTGCCACTCCTAATTGTGTCTTCTGGGTTCTTGTCCAGCCATGTCCTGGAAGGCTGTTTGACTGTGGAAAGTCAGTTTGCCTTTCTCTAAAACAACTAATTGCCCACCTGTTAGGTTTTGAAGAGGATTAAATAAGATCATGTATATACACACCAGCTGGGAGAGGTCCAGTGCACTATGCTCAATAAATGGCGATTATAAATGCTCAATAAATGGTGATTATAAAGTCAAATAAGCCAAAACCGGTTTGGCTCAGTGGATAGAGCGTCGGTCTGCGGACTGAAGGGTCCTGGGTTCGATTCTGGTCAAGGGCATGTACCTGGGTTGCGGGCACATCCCCAGTGGGAGATGTGCAGGAGGCAGCTGATCAATGTTTCTCTCTCATCGATGTTTCTACCTCTCTATCTCTCTCCCTTCCTCTCTGTAAAAAATCAATAAAATATATTTTTTAAAAAAGTCAAATAAGTATTTGTGAAGTGCCCGGCCAGCCTGGTGTGGTGGACACACAGCTCCTGCCCCCTGGGGACTTGGAGACCCAAGGAGAAGATAGATTATGTGTACAGGAAGCAGCCAGAAAATAAGAGTGGGCACTTTACTAGTATAATCAAGTCTCCGGTTAAGATTGGGAGTCACCATTTATGCTATTAGGAAAGGCTTTGTACTTGAAGAGTGAGGCCGCTGGGCCTAAAGGGCAGTGAGCTCTGATGCCCTCACTCGTTCCCTCCCTTCCCTTTCCTTCTGCTCCACATTCTTAATGAGCACTGACGGCCAGGCACTGCCCGTGTCCCCACCCAGCTGCTGCACAGGTGATGGCCTCCCTGGGGAGGTATAAGGGCTGGGGAGCTAGGAGGACTTCCCTGTCTACTCTGGTCAATCAAGGGAGACTTCACGGACAGATTGGCTTTGGGCTGAGACTTGGTGAAAGAACAAAGTTTTGCCAGGTGGACAACAGGGAGAAGGTGTTCTCCATCGGTGACTTCCAGAGAGCTGTGTGCACTGGGGTCTAGAAGACAAATTCTGGAGCTTTTAATTTCTATGCATAATGTGTACGACGCACTATTACTCTAATACATGTATGTAATTTATAAATAAATACACGGTGTTCCCCAAAACATGTATATACACTTTTAACAGCTGATAGCTCAATTGATGTTTCTTTCTTTTCTGCCAGATTAAGTTTTGAACAAAGGAAATTTATCCTAAATAGCTACTGGAAGTGTGAAAAGGCAGTTGAAGTACAAATATTGTCTTTATAATTATTCAAAGTGTGTATACATTTTTTGGGGACCCCCCAAAATGTATACGCATTTTAACAGCTGACAACTCACTTAATTTTTATTCCTTTTCACGTTTAACTGATTTGAATAATGGGTGAAACCAGACTAAACTTTGAACAAAGAAAATTTATCCACTAGACTTTTTTTATGGGGATACATAAAATATAAAGCTTATAGAACAAAACTGGCAACAGTTGATGAATTGAGGGCGCACAAATACCAAACAAAATTATTCTTGATGTTTGCGATTTCATTGCTTCTTGTTATCAGCAGTGCCTGGACCAGAATGGTTATCGGTTTGAAAACAGGCATTGACAAAAAAATTATTCATTTGTGTAGATTCTTTTAAAATTTGAAAATGACCTGTATGTTAATAAACACTGACTTTATAATCATTCAAAGTGTGTATACGTTTTTTTTGGAACGCCCTATATACATGACCCGTGTGCGTGTTCACACTTTTGCTCATAGGAGTATATGATTTAAAAAATTGGGGGACCGCTCTAGCTGGTTTGGCTCAGTGGATAGACTGTCGGCCTGCAGACTAAAGGGTCCCAGGTTCGATTCCAGCCAGGGACACATGCCTGGGTTATGGGCTCGATTCCCCCCCAGGAGGGGGTGGGCAGGAGGCAGCCAATCAATGATTCTCTCTCATCATTGATGTTTCTATCTCGCTATCCCTCTCCCTTCCTCTCTGAAATCAATTAAAAAAAATTGGGGAACCACTGGGCCATGGGAACACGTGTTCATAATAGGGGTGAGAGGGAGCAGCCTTAAGGGTGAGGAGGGGGCTGCTTATTTCACTTTGTCTAAGTGATGCATATAGTTCCTGCAATTTAGAACCCTGTGCCCTACCCCAGGGACAGGAAACCGCCCTCTGCATCCGAGTTAATGATGGAGACGGAGGCCAGGAATCTGCTGGCTCTTCCTGGTTTGGACACCACTATCAAGGGCTTAGGTATCGTTCAATAGTTAAGGTGGCAAATGAAGTGCTTTCTGATCTCCTTGGGCCAGTGGTTCATGTGATCAATAGGGTAAATAGGCCGTTGCAGCAGTGAGTTTGGAGGCCGGCTTCCGCTCCATGGCCCCACCTCTGAGGAAGGCACCTGCCCTGAGGGACAGTGCTGATGAGATGCTCTCCTCCCTCTGCTAAGAGGGAGTGTGTCTTCTGCACCAGTTCGAATACACCCTCTGCTGTTGGATAGCAGGGCGCTGTGATCCCTTAGCTTCCTTGGCTTGTTCACCGAGGAGAGAAGATGGCAAGATGTCAGCGGGCCCTTCTGGCTTGTTTTTAGGGTTGACAGAGGAGAACGGTGAGCAGAGCCCAGCAAAGAATCTGACGGCTGCTTCTGAGAGCTGGCTGAAGAACAGCTCTCCGTATTTGAAATACTCCATTTGCTGTCGTTTCTGGTGCGGTTTTATGGCAACTTTCTCTAGGCATGCCGTGTTTGGGTACTTGGTCTCCCTACCTCAGAGGTGGCCTGCCAAAGAAAGCTGCAGGGGGAGGGATGGCCAGGCTCAGAGTCGCCCTTCAGTGGGGCCTGTCAGGGAACCAGGCACCTTCTTCCCACATCTGGAGAGCTTAGGGGCAGAATTCTGTTGCATCTATTGGATTTGGTTATATATTTACATAGAGGACTTTGCCTCTGAACTCGGAACTCTATCTCGCTATCCCTCTGCCTAGTGGGCATCTTCAGTGTCCAGTGGGCATCTCCTGATCACCCACCTCCCCCACTGCCCCCTTGGTTCCTCCACACCTCCACCTCACTGTCCCATCTCAGTAACTGCATTCCCACTGGCCCACTGATGCAGGCCACACATCTTGGAGGTCTCCTTGACTCAGGCCATCTACAAATCCTGTTGGTTCTGTCTTCAAAGTCTGCCCCATATCTGGTCACTTGTCATAGCACTACCGCTAGCAGCTCAGTGTGTCCCTTCTCCCGGCTCATGCTCTCCTCCTACCTCCTAGTGTAGTCTCAGCCCAGGCATTCCAGTGATCTCTCTGCTCCTCTGCCAGGCAGAGGGGCCAGGTAGCCCCACACGTCTGTCCCCTCCCTTCATTCAGGCCTTGGCCAGGAGTCTCTCCCAGGGAGGCCATCCCTGACCATGGGCCCTGCCCAGACCCGGTTTCGGTTTTCTCCGGCTGTTACCTTTCCCACTGGAAAGTAAGTGCAGGAGACAGGTGTGTAGCCCAGGGACCACAGCCACGTGTCAGAAGGCAGGCAGCACTGGGCACAGCCTGGGGAGGATGGTGGGCAGCGTGGCATGTGCAGGGCTCGAGGCTCCAGGCTCAGGGTGAGCCGTCTTGCTCCCTTCTCCCTCTCGAAGCCTGGGTGGGGCAGGTGTGGGTGCTGGGCATCTCATCTGAGTCACCTCTGGTCAGGTCAGACCTTAGTGTGGATAGAGCATCCCCCTGGCAAGGCTCAGGTGTAGCCCCAGAAGTGAAAGGGATGAGCATCCCCCTGGCAGGCACGTCTCAGTGACATCAATGCCATCGCCATCCCTGCCGCGCCCCCCCCCCTTCGTGGTCTTAGGTTTTTCTACTCACTTACCTTAACATTTTATTTATTCCGCCCCCCCTCACCCCCCCGAGTAAACTACCTCCTAGGAGTCAGGAGAAGCAGTTGTTTTTCTGGACCAACTCTTGCACTCCACCTCCCCTCCCCCCTCGCAAATTCAACTTGCTGGCTAAATAAATCGTGGATGAATTAGATATTTTTTATATGTTTCAAACAAATTAATCAAACTGTAAAAGGTCATCAGATTTATTGATTTTATTGAAATCTTCAGAGGTAGATGTTTTCTGTTTAGGTAAGGTTTCTCTGTTATAATCTTGGTTCCCCCTAAGCTGTTTTCTTCTCTTTTTGGGATCAGGGAAAGTTCAAAGTAGAGAAAATTATGGTCTATGAATCTTTCCCCCCATTTCTTCACAGAAGACAGTTTGACAGTTCCCTGGAAGTTTGACTCATCTTCTAGACATCTGACTGTGCTTTTATTCTGGTATTAGAAATGTCTTCTTGACTCTCATTTTGTTGTCTTGGATTTAAAACCCACAAAGATTAGTAACCAATGGGACAGGGGAAACACCCTGAGTAAGACAGATTCCAAGCAGCGGTGAGTAAGACAGCAGTTCACTTGCAGCCCACGTGTGACAGCCTTGCCTGCAGATGAGAAGGTCAGCCTTGGGTGGGTCAAGGTCTTTCTTCTGCAGGCTTTTCTTTATTTTTAAAAAATATTTTTATTGATTTTAGAGAGGAAGAGAGAGGGAGAGAGAGACAGAAACAATGATGAGAGAGAATCATTGATTGGTTGCCTCCTGCACGCCTCCCACTGGGGATGGATCCTGCAACCCCGGCATGTGCCCTGGACCAGAATTGAACCCGGGACCCTTTAGTCCTCAGGCTGACGCCCCATCCACTGAGCAAAACTGGCTAGGGCTGCAGGTTTCCTTCGGCCTCCCATCCAGAGGGCCCACCTGCAGTCCTGCCCTGACCAGTGATGGTACATGCCCACCCCAGGTTGGCTTGGGTTTCTTGAGGGCTAAGCTCCAATCTTTGCCTCTATTAGGAATCTCTGGTTTGACTGATAACGGCGCACACCCCGTCACCCAGAAAACAGACTGGAGGAATTGTACCAGGTCATTACAAATAGATGTTTTCCAGCTCTGGCCGGGGTTGCTCAGTGGTTTGAATGTTGGCCCTGAGGGTTGAGGGTTTGATTCCTGGTCAAGGGGTTGCAGGTTTGATCCCCTGCCCCGGTGGGGGCTTGTGTGGGAAGCAACCAATCGATGTAGCTCTCTCACATCCATGTTTCTCTCTCTTTGTCTCTCCCCTCTCCCCTTCTCTCCCTTCCACTCTCTCTAAAAACCAATGGAAAAAATATCCTCTGGTGAAGATGAATAAAAACAAACAAACAACAACAAAAATAGATGTCTCCAGTGTAGCACTATGGGTGATGTAAACAAAATTCTATCTTTTCCATATTTCCTACAATAATCATTTTTATACTAAGGACACTCTCGGTTTTTTATTTCCTTAAGGTGTGGGGGAAAAAGTCAGTTTCTGAAAAATGGTGGAAAACAATCTGATGTGTGTCTTTTTAAGCATTTTGGAAGCACGATGGAGTTGCTATGGGGATGATAAGGTTTACTCTCTACAAAGCGTGGTTCCATCTGGCACCACATGCTCCCTGAGCAGAGCTGGGCAGTCCTACACAGCAGAGTTTCTCATTAGATGTGGAAACAATTACCCATACGATCTCGATTCCATCTTTCCCCCCTCAAGTCACCATTTAGCTTTGATCTACTAGCAGGAACACAATTCTGGGCTGCATTCCACAGCCTCTGACTGCTCTGTGCCTGTCCCCACCTGTGGGACTTGTTGCGTTACCTACGTCAGAAAGGGTTTCTGTCTTCGAGGGTGGAGTGGAGGTATTTCCTGAACAGGGTGCACAGCGTCATGCTTTTATCACAGTTGGAGTTAATTTTCTTTTGCAGAAGTGCTGACATCTCTTTCAGAGCCACTGTTTTTATTTCCCTTTGCTTTGCCCCTTGAAAGCATGGTCTTCCCTTCATGCACTTGCTTAGAGCCAATACGGTCCCATCTCAATTAGAATCTTACCTAATAATAGACAAACATGTAAATTGACCATCCCTCTGCTACGTTCACCAGCCAATCAGGAGTGTATGCAAATTAACCCAACAAAGATGGCGGTTAATATGCATATGTAGACGTGAAGCGGTGGAGTGAAGACTGAAGGCTCCAGCCGGAGGAGCGAAGGCCTGGGTCCCGAGCGCCAGAGGAAAACTGGTGCCGGCAGCCAGTGGAAGGGAAGGCCCATTGCACGAATCTCTTCGTGCAACGGGCCTCTAGGAAGGTTATAACGTTCTGCGCAGGGGTCATGGTGGAGACATAATACATGCAAATAAAGTTCAATTTCAGTGTGAAAAGCAGTAGGCTTTCTCTTTGTTTGGGTCTTTGGCCATCATTGGAGGACTTGTAGGGCTAACATAGTGGTGCAGAGCCTGGCTAGGGGATGCCAGGCAGCCAGCTGGTTGGAATTGGGTGGCATTTTCAGAACCCTGGTGGGGGCCTTGGACTACATACCAGGGGGACCCCCATACTGGTGCTGCTCTTGCTCTCATTTTAGGGGTGTGGTCTTAGGCCAGTCTGAGTTCTGGTTCCCTAATGTGGGAAATGGAGGTGGCAGCACTTGCCTCCTCATAGGGTTATTGTGGCTGTCAGATAAGATGGTGCAGGTGTCTGCTTTCTAGTAAGATGCATTGCCCCCATGTCCTGACCCCTGGTCGTGGGTATGCTGCCCACTTTTTCTGGTTATCTGATAGCATATCTGGGGATGGGCTGTTAGCACCTGTAGATTCTAGTTTAAATGCCTGGTACAAAGGAAGATTACTGTGATTGATGGGCTCCTGGACAATGACCGGCTGGCATGCCAGCTTGTTTGCCGTGGTGACAGAGGTGATACTTTCTCTCTCAGCCTCAGGGCCAAGTGGAGTTAAGGTGCTTCTGCTTAATGGAAAAAGCAGTTGGAAGACATTCAAGAAATATGGATGCTTGTTCCTAGCTCTGTCCCCAGGTAGCATTGTCCCCAGAGCAACTCAAGATCCGATCCTTCAGTTGCTTGACTGCCCTGGGCATTTGGAGAGTTGCTGGTTAGTTAAGAGAAGAGGGTGAGCGAGAGAGATGTGCCAGTAGACACTCCACTAACCTGGGGTCCAATCTCTGCTGAAATGGGCACCAAAGTGTCCTGGAGAAACTAAATGAGATGGTGCCTGGGGTGGTGCCAGCACACAGCAGGTGCTGCAGGTCTGGTAACTGCTCCTGTGTTTGGAGCCAGTGGCTGCCAGATGACTCAGCGAAGGCCACTGTGGACGCATTCAGCCTAGGACCCCTGGCCCCCACTCCCGCCCCAGCAGAGCTCATGTGGCAGTTTCTGTACGGAGTGTGGGCATAAAGGTCGCTGCTCGTAGCTGAGGGTTGGACAGAACATTTGTGTCCTGGGTCCCAACTTGCTGGTGGGGGGCCTAGTGGGAGAGGAGAGGATGCTGAAAATGTTAATGCAGCTAATCCAATGAGATTAGCCTACTGAGCTACAGGATTGGAGGGGACAAAGGGTATTGAAGGGACCACTTACAAGTTTAAACAGACTCAGTTCTCTCTTTTCACCTACCTCTTGTGTAAGGATTTCAATAGCTCCTAAATGAGCTGGCCTGAATGGCAATAGCGCCCTTTTAAATTCTAATTAGCTTGTGAATTAACTAGTATGAATTTTTATTAGTCAGGATGAATTACAGGTATTAATGATTGTGCGGGTCTTAGAGCAAATGAAAGTAGTAGTTATCCAAAGAGGTTTTCGGCCAGCCATCCGCAGAGGGACTTTAAATAGTCTCAGAAAGGCTGTGCTCTCTTTTCATACTGCATTCTTTACCCATTCAATCCCGGACTGGAGCAGTGTGGAGCGGGGACAAGATGTGGGCCCCTCACTCTCCTTGGTGGCCCTGTGAGGAGAGAAGCCCGCATAGCTGGCTGGTGGGACCCCAGGCGCTCTGATGTGCCACCTTCGCCACTAGCAAAGGCTATGGCTGTAGCTGTCCCTCCCAGGGCTGGCTGTGACTGGCTCTGGGCTGCCCTGTGTATGTTTTTAGAGGGTGGCACTGCAGGCCCTCCCCATGCGGGTGTTGGGGGCTGCTCCTGTTTGGCCAACGAAGGGAGTTCATAAACATGTCACTATTTCTTTGGCCTTGCTGTTTTCAGACAGCCTTGCACATAGAAACTCATTGCTCCATAGTTAAATAGATGGTGTTTTAAAAGACCCAACCCAGACCCATTTCGGTGATGGAGATGGGTCACACAGATGGTCAGGGGCTTTGGGAAGAGTCTCAGGTTCATTTACAAGCAGAGCAGCTGGGATGTCCCAGCCTCATAGGGTCCAGCTGCTGAAAGCTCAGCTCCTGGTCCTGCAGGTGCTATGAGCTGCAGGCTCAGTCCCTTCCACCCCCTCCCCACCCCTGACCCCACAACATGCCTATATCCTTCTCCAGGCTTGCACTCCCTACACTCTTGGCCTTCCTCGGGGCTCTTGGATTGGAAGGTGCTACTTCACCTTCCCTGTTCCCATGAGGCTCTCCAAGGACTTGCCAGCACCCTAGTTTGGCAGGCTCCCCTCTCTCCCCAGTGCTTTCTCAGAGTTTGATTATGGTTTGTATGTGTGTGTGTGCTTACACTCGTGTTTGCATGCATTGTGTGTGCACGTCACACCTGCCTTCCCCACAGACCACGAACTCTCAGCCATCGAGATGTGTATTGTGTCCTTTTATATTCCAAGTACTCCACATAGGGACTGGTACATATAGGTTTTCTGGGACTGTGGGGAGAATGGCTAGATGCGACACAGTGGCATTGGGGATAATGGCAGTTTATGGTCTAGTCCAGGGGTGGGCAAACTTTTTGACTCGAGGGCCACAGTCGACCGGAGGGCCGGAACAAAAGCATGGATGGAGTGTTTGTGTGAACTAATATAAATTCAAAGCAAACATCATTACATAAAAGGGTACGGTCTTTTTTTTCCATAGTTTTATTCATTTCAAATGGGCCGGATCCGGTCCGCGGGCCGTAGTTTGCCCACAGCTGGTCTAGTCTCATGCGTTTCCCCTAAAGAACTGGCCTTGCTTTGGCAGACTTAGTCGCTTGCTTCTGTATTTGTGTCCTATTGGGCACCTCATGTGGCACCGTGCTAGTTTATGAGGAACCAAAGATGTGTGAAGTTGCACATTGGCCACAGTGCCTCCTGTGTGATTCCCAATCATTGTCTGTGTACGCACCGTTCAGCCAGAATGCTCTTCAGGGGCAGCCTCACAGAGGCCCTCCAGCAACCCGAACGTTCCTCCTCACTCTGCGAAAGAGTTAATGCTCTGTGCACTGAGATGTGGCAGCGATCTCTCCTGGAGATAGACGTAATCTTGGTTAAATCAGCTTCGGCGTGGTTGGACTGTGTGTGTCTGAGGGACACACATTAGGAGCAGAGGAAACAGTAGCGAATTCATTCCCAGAGGCCTTCCTACCAAAAGGCTGCTATCTGTGGGCCTTGATGGCAAGCCAGCCTCGCAGCTTCTTACCCTGATGGACCAATTGGACGATGCAGGGGTGGCCCAAATGCTGGTGTCCCCCTGAAGCGGCGCTGCAGAGTGCTATTTCTTTACTAGCAGAATGCTGCGCCTCCACCACCGCCCCCTGTGCACCTCGTGATGGGGCCTTCCGGATACTGGTTTCCTGGGACATTATTAAGGTTATCCTACATCAAAGCCACTCTTGCTGGAGGGTGAGGGTCTAAACACAGCTACTCTGGTGCCTGGAGCATCTTTGTATTTTACTGTAATTAAACATAAATGTCGCAGGGTTGAGGTCCTAGAGACTCTCATGTACCGCACAGGTCAGAGTAGGTTGAGTAGCGGACGACTTTCATTGGCACCTTCTGCCACTTGCAGGAGACAAGATAGCCTGGTTATGATGTCTGCTATGGCTCCTGCTGCCTGTCACCTTCTTCTGTGGGAATAGTGCTCAGACCCCAGGTTTTAGTTTCATCACATTGAAGAGAAGTTCAGACGAGTGTTTCTACCAGAGACTATATCCCATAGGACAGTGGTCGGCAAACTCATTAGTCAACAGAGCCAAATATCAACAGTACAACAATTGAAATTTCTTTTGAGAGCCAAATTTTTAAAACTTAAACTATATAGGTAGGTACACTGTTATTAACTTAATTAGGGTACTCCTAAGGCTTAGGAAGAGCCACACTCAAGGGGCCAAAGAGCCGCATGTGGCTCACGAGCCACAGTTTGCCGACCACAGCTAGGAGATCTCAGACCAGCTGTGGGCAAACTACAGCCCGGGGGCTGTATCCGGCCCGTTCGGCTGTTCTATCCGGCCCGCGGAGCTGAAAGAGCGGAGGGTTCTCTTGCTCTCCCCTCCGCTTCTTCACCAGCAGCAGTGTTAACATGGCAACGTCGGGAAACACGGCCGCAGCTCCTTCTTCTGAGTCCAGTTTAAGAACCCATTGTGGCCCTCGAGTCAAAAAGTTTGCCCACCCCTGTCTCAGACTCATTCCTCATGTACCAGCTGCATACTGTTTATTTCTTTATGCATGCCCAGCTTCCTTTCAGAAGTGATTTAAAGACATCTACAAAATACTTATAATGTTAAAAAATAATAAGAGATGGAGGGTTTTTAGGAAAAAGAATATGAATTTGAACATAGCTTTATTAACCCAAGTATTTCAGACATTGACTTACTAGGATCCTTTATTTACAAGTGTTCAGGAAAGTCCATTGAAACAATTTTGTTTAGGATTTTAGTATTTCAAGTTTTCCCAATAGAAGTACATTTCAAGTTACCCCAATACCAGTTTACATTTCTTTCACAGTTAAGTGGGTAAGGTTTTAGGAGGCCATTTAGTTTCTTCTAGTGTTTTGGTTCAGGCCTGGAGCTGTGTTTGTGTGATTAGCAACATCTAATTATGGAAGGGCAGGCAAGAGCTGTGTGGACTTCATTCAGATAGAGCAAATCTACCTTCAAGCACTTGCTGATAATTTTCATTAAGAAATGGATTTTTCAGAACAGCAGTACAGAGATTGATAATATTTTACTTCTTAAAATGGGATAATCATTGAATACTTTGTAGTTTACATAGTATTTAGAAAAAGAAATAAGAACTACATGCAAAAGGTGTACTGTTTTATTACCTCTAATAAATAATTCTCAAGTAGTTTATTTTAATCTCATCTAACAGTTTTGCTTGGCCTTCCTCTCAGCTCTGACCTCGCTTGTCCCAACTTAATTTCAGTTGTTAAACAATTAGAGCCCCCGTTAGCTCCAAATTATCGCTGTCATCCTAGTTAGTCATCTTATTTATCGGGAGCAGCAGTGCTGGCAGCTCCTTTGCCTTCTCTCCATTTTGCCGGGAGCATCTCATCTGCTTGTCTGGGAGGCTTAGTTAGCGCTCCCGGTGTGCGGCCTGCATCTTTGTGCCTTTGTTCCCACAGCCATGCTCATGTCTGCGTCCCCTATTGAGTGTCTCTGAGCCAACTTTTATGCTGGAAGCACTTAGAGCAGTGGTTCTCAACCTTCCTAATGCCGTGACCCTTTAATACAGTTCCTCGTGTCATGGTGACCCCCAACCATAAAATTATTTCGTTGCTACTTCATAACTGTAATTGTGCTGTTATGAATCATCATGTAAATATCTGATATGCAGGATGTATTTTCATTGTTACAAATTGAACATAATGAAAGCATAGTGATTAATCATAAAAACAATATGTAATTATATATGTGTTTTCCGATGGTCTTAGGCGACCCCCAAAGGGGTTGTGACCCACAGGTTGAGAACCGCTGACTTAAAGTCTTTGTATCTGACCCCAGCTGATCTTAATTTCCCAACCAGACCATGTTTTCTTTGAGAGCACTTTACAACTCAGCTTTCTAAAGGGGGAAGGCCACCTTTAGTGGGTCCGTGTGGTGTGTGGGGACAGGGCCCCACTGGAGCTGTCCCTGGCCCCTGCCACTCTGGCTCTTAACCTTGGGCACTTACTAACTTCTTTAATGGGCATAAGAACATCTCTCAAACTGTGAGGTGGGAAAATGAGACAATGTGGAGACAGCACTTGAAATTTTACATCAGCATCCATCCATCCATCCATCCATCCATCCATCTACCCATCCATCTGCCAACCCACTTACCCACCCATCCATTCATCTACCCCACACAATTCCACCCACCTATCTAGCTGTCACTTATTAAATTCAATTTCCAAGTACAAATTATATTAATGGTAGGGTAAAGGCCCCCGATTTTCTATATTACCTACCTATGCCTCTTTTTTGTTATTATAATTCCTAATTAGCCTTTGAAATCTTTAAAAAATATTTATTGATCCATATGAAGTGTATTGTGGTTAACAAAATTACTGACTTTTATACCTGCAAGTGTAGACATCAGAAGCCTAGGTCTCCCATGCCCTGGCTGGTATGGCTCAGTTGGTTGGGTGTTGTTCTATGTTGAAAGGTTGCTGGTCCGATTTCTGGTCAGGGCACATGCCCAGATTGTGGGCTAGATCCTTGCTGGGGTCATGCAGGAGGCAGCTGATCAATGTTTTGCTCTCTCTCTGCTCCTCTCCCTTCCTTTCTCTCTCTAAAAATCAATTTAAAAAACCTTTAAAAAAATGTAGATTTCTCCCCCTATCTTACACACACACACACACACACACACTCTCACTCATATACCCATTCAGGTACACACATGCATATCAGTACACGCACACAGCAAGTCTTATGTTTTCATGTTCCTGTGTGAAGTTTGAACTTCTGTCACAGCTTATCAATTGACCCTATGGTTGGGATTATCTATGTTCATTGACATGTGGGAGCACTCATTTTAAAGTTAATAAATATCTAGAAAGCATGTATCATATGCCTCATTAGCAATTTTGTTAGGCACTTTGGAAGAAACAAACGGAAACGCGTGAATTAACTGTGTCCTGTGAACTTTATCACTTTTGGTGGCATTACTTCTTAGGCACACGAGTCTTGGAGAGTGCCATCACCTGTCTTAGTTCCCTGGGCATTTGGTGGAGGCGATGGGTTCCTGTAAGTAGAGCTGTGCCTGAGTGAGTGCCATTGGTGAAAATGTCGAGAAACGATTTTGAGGGCAAATGGTATGCATGAATCAGGTATGTAGGAGTGGCTCTGACTTTTTGGGATCACATGTCCCTGGACTTGGAAGAGTAGCATGTGTGTCACCCAGCTAGTCCTGAACCGTAGGAAGGGCTGATTATGCTGTGCCCCAAGCCGTGGGAGGCATGCTTACTACCACCCCGGCTTACCATCAGGGAATCCTTATTAAATAAATTCCAGGGATAATGGGGCAGATTGGAGATGAGACAGGCTAGTGAGGGGAGTTTTTTATTCATACATTGGCTTTAAGTGAAGCCAGTTTTGAGAGCTGCCTGAAGTTATTGCTGAGTTTATTCCAGCAGAAAATACTCCTCCTCCAATTAATATTCATATAAGGTTTGCCTAATGCTTTCTATACGGAGATTATTGTCATCTTCTCTTTCCAAATGTGGAGACTAAGACTCAGAGAGACTGAGTGACGTGCCCAAGTCACAGGGCAGGAAGGAGCTAGTTCACATCTTGGACCTGGGCTCTCTGTCTTGCTACAGCCCACACATTCCTAAGGCATGCGGACGGCAACGTTTCTCTAAACAGGAGGAGAGCAGACAGGATGATGGTTTCTGCTGCAGGAGGGGCGAAGGGAAGCAGTGTTTCCCAGGTCACGTACAGATGGCAGCTCCCGGCCTTCTGTTGGGGGTGAGTGAGCAAAGGCCCCTTACAGTTCTGCTCAGATGTGAGTGTGGGCCCGTTCTTTACCTCTCTTCCTCTCTGGCCTGGTGGGAGGACCACGGGGCAGGGTGTGCAGAGTGCTGAGCATATGTCCAGCCTGTAGTGGGGCTCAGGGCACAGAACACTGTTGTTGTCAATTACTCTTTTCTGCAGAGTGGGTCTCTGCCTGGAATTACAAGGCAGGCACTGACAGATGTAGAAGTAGACGCTCAAGAGCAAATTAAAAATGCATTGTTAAAAATGGATTCAATGTGTGAACAAAGATTGGCATGAAGGTTGGGTTCCTGTATTTTTAGAGGCTAATTAAAGTGCATGAACAATGATAAATTCATATAACCCATATTGTCTAAAATCATCATAAAGTGTTCACTAAAGAGCTAATGTCATAGGATGCCGGGCTGGCAGCCTGCAGAGGTCCAGGTGGTCTGTGGCTGTTACTGCCCTCAAGCTCCACCTGTTTTTGCCCATATTGAGGTCAGACTGTGCTCAAAGGTCTCAGCCCTGAGGACCTCAGCTGCCTGGCACCTGGCGATGTGCAGTGGGTGTGTTTCTGCAGCCCTGACTTTGGGACATGTGTGGAGTTCTTCCATGCCTTGTTTAAATCACGGACAGAAATCTGTGGTCAGGTTTCTGTAAAGAGCTTCCCTGATGATGAGGAGAGGAAGAGCAATTTATTATTTATGGGTATTCACACACTGAGGTTGTGTGCAATTGTTTCCCTTTCGTTGGCCCCTGCATAATATAAAACGCAGATGCCACAGCCATTACTGGGTGACTGGCCCGCTGCCTCTTGGCTGGAGTAGGTATTGGAGTGGGCAGGATTCTGTAAAGAAACGTGATCCACAGCGATAGAATTCCCCGTTCTGTCAGTGTCTTGGAAAATTGGCCTCCAGAGATGAACTGTGGAATGAGCTGTGTCAGAGGCTGTCTTCTCCTGTTGCAACATTTAGCCAGTTTATTTGGAGGAACTGGTGGTCTGCATTCCTGACGTTCTCTTAGTCACACTTAGAAATGAGAACATGCATGGAATAACCAGTCTTGCAGATCACAAGTGATCAATGACTCGAGATTTTCACAACTAAGTTACTTTTGTTCCTGAAAGTCTGTGATGCCTTTTTATCTATAATCACTTACATTTTTTTTCTTTTTAACAGCAAATGTGTACATATTCATTGCACATAGATACAATGATCCCAGTTTAAGGGCAAAGCAGACCGGGCGTAACCTCAAGGCTCCTAAGTGCAATTAGAAACACATCCAGTCTCACTGATGTTTTTTTTTTGCCTGTCATAATTCAGTTTAATTTATTGGGGTGACACTAGTTAACAAAATTATACAGGTTTCAGGTGCACAATTCTACAACACATCATCTGTACACTGTATTGTGTGTTCACCACCCCAAGTCAAGTCTCCGTCCATCACCATTTATTCACCCTATACCCTCCTCCACATCTTCTTACTCCCCCTGGCAATCACCACACTGTTATTTCTCTTTTTTTGCTCAATCCCTCTACTACCCACTCAGCCCCCCCTCCCCCGCCCCCAACAGCTGTCAGCCAACTCTCTTTATCTATGAGTCTCTCTATTTTGCTTGTTAGTTCATTTTGTTCATTAGATTCCACATATGACTGAAATCATATGATACTTAGCTTTCTCTGACTGGCTTATTTCATTTAGCATAAATTTCATTTGGCATAATCTTAGAATAAGATTTTCTTCCTTTTTTACAGCTAAGTAGTATTCCAGTGTATAAATGTACTACCGTTTTTTTATTCACTCATCTACTGATGGACACTTGGGTTTTTTCCAAATCTTTGCTATTGTAAATAATGCTGCAATGAACATGCATATATTCTTTCAAATTAGTGTTTCGGGTTTCTTCGGATAAATTCCCAGAATCTATGGATCATAAGGCAGTTCCATTTTTAATTTTTGGAGGAAACTTCATACTGTTTTCCATAATGGTTGCACCAGTCTGCATTCCCACCAACAGTCACCAGGGTTTCCTTTTCTCCACACCCTCCCCAACACTTGTTGTTTGTTGATTTTTTAATGATAGCCATTTTGACATGTGTGGGGTGATATCTCATTCTGGTTTTAATTTGCATTTCTCTGATGATTAGTGACATTGAAGATCTTTTCATATGTCTCTTGGCCATCTGTATGTCCTCTTTGGAGAAGTGTCTATTTGGGTCCTTTGCCCATTTTTAAATTAGATTGTTTGTTTTTTTGGTGTTGAGTTTTATAAGTTCTTTATAAATTTTGGATATTAACTCCTTATCAGATGTTTCATTAGCGAATATGTTCTCCCATTCAGTGGGTTATTCATTTTGTTGATGGTTTACTTTGCTTGCAAAAACTTTTCAGTTTAATGCAGTCCCATTTGTTAACTTTTTGTTTTATTTCCTTGCCTGAAGACATACTATATCAGAAAAAATATTGCTATGAGAAATGTCCGAGATTTTACTATCTATGTTCTCTTCCAAGATTTTTATGGTTTCGAGTCAATTCAAAGTGCAATAAAGCCTTCACTCCATCAATCTTGCAACATTTCTGCATGGTAAATTAGCCTTGTAGTAGTTTGATATCAGGTAATGTGATTTCTCCAACTTTGTTCTTTCTCAAGATTGCTGGTGCTTTTGTGGTTACATCTAAACTTTTGTTAATATTTACTCTAGTTCTGTGAAATATGCCATTGGTGTCTTGATAGGAATTACATTGAATCTGTAGATTTCCTTGGGTAGAATGGACATTTTAATAATGTTAATTCTTCTTGTCCATGAACACAGTGTATGCTTCCATTTATTTGTGTCTTCTTCAATGTCTTATAATTTTCCAAGTATAGGTTTTTTACATCCTTTGTTAAATTCATTCATAGGTGTATGTGTGTTTTTTGTGGAAGCAATTGGAATGGGATTGTTTAGATTCTAACCTGGCTAGCTTTTTAGGAGCCAGGAGGTAGAAGGTATTATGGGTTATGTTTTCAGGCTGCAGGATTTAAAAATCTATATCCCTCCCCTTTCTGTCACTAAGTTATTGTTTTCTAAAATAAGTTTCCTTTATTTATTTTGAAATAATTGTAGATTTATAGAAGAATTACAAAGATAATGCAGAGAGTTCTCATGAGCCCTTCATCTAATTTCCCCTCACACAGGCATACCTTGTCTTATTGCGCTTTCCTTTATTGCACTTCACAGATGTTGGGTTTTTATAAATTAAAGGGAAAGGCCCTCTACTGGTAAAAAGATTAGGACTTACTTCATTGCAGCACTCACTTTATTGCGGTGGTCTGGAACTGAACCTGGATACCTCTAGGTGTGCCTGTATTGGCATCTTACTCAACCACAACACACTTGTCACATTAACATTGTGATAATTTGATCACATATCAAAAACTAACTAAAACCACAGACTTGATTTGGATTTCACCAGTTTTTCTACTGATGTCCTTTTTTTCTATTCCCAGGTCGAACCCAATATGCCACATTGTATTTAGACCCAGGTCTTTTTTATTCTTTAAACAATTTTATGTTTAACCTTCTTTTATGGTACAATTTCAAAATCTACAAAAGTGGAGAACAGTATAGTGAATAACATTTTCAATGGTGATCAACATGGGATGTCAGGGTGACCTCACTGCAACATCTGTCACCCCATTGATTGCCAGGTTGAGTCGGCTGATCTGGCTGGCTAGGCAGGTGGCCCCCTCCTCCCTCCCTGGTCCCCCACACTCCGTAGGAGAGGAAGACCTTCCCCCCAGGGGAGGGTACCGGCCTTCGGTCAAGGGTATACTAGTAGCTGTGCTCTCCTGCTAGAACCTTCAAACAAGCTCTCAGTGGTGATCAACATGGCTAATCTTACTGGTCCCCAACAATTCTCATTTCCCATTGAATAAATTGGCCTTAAATGAGTGATCATGACCCTCAGCAGTACCCTCCACATGTGTGTATAAGAGGCCTGCTGAGGCTGTACCTGGTTGCATGTTTGCTGTGCAACATCACGTGGTCCCTTCCTAATGCTCTGGAGTTGCTAA
Organism: Myotis davidii; assembly: GCF_000327345.1. Classification (NCBI taxonomy): domain Eukaryota; kingdom Metazoa; phylum Chordata; class Mammalia; order Chiroptera; family Vespertilionidae; genus Myotis; species Myotis davidii. Next base: position 2,386,358 of record NW_006290305.1, on the reverse strand, counting down.
TAAAAGCACCTTTAAATCAGAATTGGATTTTTATCTTTTCCCTGCTTTCTGCCACCGCTGTTTCTAAGAAAAATGCTCCAAATACAAGGAGTATGCAATAGAACTTCTCTGGCACTCACACTCACTCCAGAGCCTTTCTTCCTCATTTCGAGTTATGTTTGTTATTCAGTGTGACCCGGCAGTTCAGAAACACCTCTCCAACTCCACATAGCTGCACTTTTCTTGAGAATATGTGATGGCAAGAGCCAGACTAAAGTGCAGAGTCTAACAAGAGAACAACTACCTTATTTTCATAATCCATCTTTCCTAGGTGCCCAGGATCCTTAGGTCACCCGTGGATGACAAAGGGTTGAAGAATTACCCCCTTGCTCCAAATGTACTATTTCTCCTGGCAGAGTTGTCTTTCTTGTAGCTTTTTCTATCTTTAGAAAAATTTTCTTTTCTCTCTTCTCCTTTCTCTCTTCCTCACCCCCCGCCCCCCCCCCAGGGGAGAGCATGGAAGCAGTCCCCCATTACCACAAACTATGTGGTAGAATTTCCTACGTTTGTGGAAACCTCAGAGGTCAGCTCATGTGGAGTGCATTGACTGGTGCCCATCATAGTTATTACTCAAGTTCAGCATTATCTGCTAATAGTGTGTTGAATGAATGAATGAACCACCAACCTACTAATAAATAGGTTTATGGGTTTAACTACTAAGCTACATCATACTCAGGTGTTAATAGCTATTAGTATTTTCACTGTTGACCCCTTGGAGTTATTTACATTCTAAGGAGATGGTGTCTTGAAGAACAATTGTTTAACCCCAAATGTGGAATTCCTGACCTTGTGGGCACACTACTGGAGAAGGCTAAGATGCCTTTCTTACTAATCTTCAAAACAAATTAGCGGCTTATATGAAAACTCAACCCTGGTGACTAAACGATACAAATTGAAAAGAATGTTTTGTCTGTGGTTCCATAGAAATGTGGTTGTTTGAAGGGGACCTGGGCCTTCCTGTGAGTAACAGTATGTGTTGAAATGTCTCCTCATATTGGAATAACTCTCCTCGCTGTAAATGAAGTTTTTAATGAAAAATTGACGTCACTGCTGAAGCTCGAAGGCAACTACACATTTATTCCATCAGTTATTTTCTGTGCACACTCTGCCAGGTGCTAGAGACCCAGGGGAAGGCCCAGGTCCTATGTCTACCCAGGTGACTGGCCTCAGGTTGACTTTGCTACACACATGATATACTCCCAGTAGTCATTGCTAATATTATTATAATTACAAATAGAAACCCAAAACTGATGATGAGGTTAGTACTATAGTCATTCTGATGGAACTTGGTGGGTCCCCAGAGCCGTGTTCGGTACCGGGACTGCCGTAGATGTGGGCGACAAGGTCCGACCTCAGTACTTAGTCATCTTAAGAAGTAGGAATTAATTACGGGTAGATATTGCTGCATTTTTTGTGTACCTATCACATAAAAATGTGGCATTTGTAGCTCTGTGGTGTCATGTGATGTCCTCATATGAATCAATCAGTCCACACTTACCAGGGTGGAATCTCAGAGAGGACTGTGATGCAGGTGGCAAATATCTGAATTATATATAATGTGGGAAGACCATTGAAAAATGCGGAGGAGCTGGTGTGAAAAACTAAGATGCCACTGGCTGATCTTACAAGTGAGGCTTATGTGAAATGTTTAAAAACAGCCTCATGTGCCGTCTTCCAAGGGTGTCTGAATCTGGTTCCTCTTCAGAGACGCAGTCCTTGCTCCTAGTATACAGGGTTGGGCAAAAGTAGGTTCACAGTTGTTCATATGGAAAATCATACAATAGAGAAACCAAGATGGCGGCATAGGTTAACGCTAGAGATTGCTGCCTCGAACAACCAATTCCAATTACAC
>NW_006290305.1:2374885-2383304 GCF_000327345.1 Myotis davidii | reverse complement strand
CTCTGACACGCGTGTCATAGGTTCGCCATCACTGCTCTAGAAGATGCTCCTTTCTCTCACTCTCCATGTCAGGCCTTAGGACATTTGCTCAACAAATATTCACTGTGCAACCGCAATGTGATAGCAAAGCTCTATTCTAGGCATTATGAGCGGGGGGGGGGATGTGGTGACAGGGACACATATGTAATATCTTAATCAATAAAAAACATATTAAAAAGCTAAAAAAAGAAAATCATACAATAATTAATAGATAAGAATACAAGAATAAACTGTTTCATGTACTCACAAGTAAACCTACACCAAAGGACATACATGCAGGCATAGAGGCCTAATCAATGGACAGGGACAACGGGGACGGGGGGGGGGAGGGGATGTGGTGACAGGGACACATATGTAATATCTTAATCAATAAAAAACATATTAAAAAGCTAAAAAAAGAAAATCATACAATAATTAATAGATAAGAATACAAGAATAAACTGTTTCATGTACTCACAACTGTAAACCTACTTTTGCCCACCCTGTAGTATCCATACAGTCTTGTTAGTCTTTTCTTCTGCTTATTTTGTGTCTTGGCATTTTGCTAGTTTTCCAAACCACTACCCGCACCATGAGGCCTCATGGAATAGATGGCATGAGACAAACGCATGCTGGTGTGGCAGCCGGGGCAGCCAGAGGGTCCAGGGTCCAGGCCTGCTCACTCCTGACACCCTACCTCCCCTGCTTCTGCTCCCAAGTCTGAGTGCTCTCTGGGCTCTCTGGCCAGCCTGGGCTCTGCATGAAGAGTCCAGACTGCTGAGACTTGATTGCTTTTGGTGTCACTGGGAGGAATTGACTTCCACGCCAATTTGCTGTGAGGACCAGCTGTAACACCAGTGGGAGAGCTGCTGTGCAGGAGACACCCCCCTCTATGGAGCAGGACTTGCTTCAGTAGGGCTTTGGTGCTCATCGAGTCTGCCCCTTGAGTGTGTCGCTTATGGATGTATAGAGCTGTAATCTGGTATGGTCTGACACTGACCACTGAGTACACTGGCTTTTGCGTCTCCAAGAAGGGGCAAAGCCAGCCACTGCCTGGGGCCACCCAGCAGGAGCTACAGAGAGATCTGCAGATTCCTCCTCTTTGTATTGGGTTTGAAAGTGCCCAGACGAGGCCCAGCTGTGAAGCAAGGCAGGCTGGTGCTGATGCTTGTCTTGGGCTTTTTATTGTTAGGTTTGGGCCTCCCTGACCCAGCTGCAGCTTGTTTGAGAGATTTTAGTATGAGCAAGGTCAGGCCATTCAATAGCCACTGCATGCAGCATGGGTGGGGTTTTAAATTGGATGAGGCAGGGTCTTAGTGAATCACCAGGGCAGAGCAAACAGAAATGGCTGCCAGTCAGCCCTGCCACTGAGGAACAATGCTCCCTGTGAGCACCTCTGTCTGGGAGAAAGCTGCCCCCGAGTTCGTGCCCTGATGTCAGATAGTCCAGTTCCTCTTGGTATGTGTTTCTGTTCCCCAGAGCCTTGCCCTGGTGCTGGAGCTCAGAAGAGGCAGGACCTTTTAAGTTCAGTTCGTGGTGCCAGCCTTTTAAGAGGAACAGCTGGGTCTCCAGCAGCCTCTGTTTCACTTAGCCCCAATCTGCACTGGTTTTTACAGGCCGTAGTTATAGGGACTTTTCTTCCCAGTTCTGGAACCCTGGGCTGAGGGACTGGTGTGGGGTTGGGATCCCTTGCTCCTCTGGGCAACCTCCACAGAGATGATCTTCCTCCAATTAAAAAAGTGGCACATGTGAGTGCCGGCCCAGCTCGTTCTGTGCCTCTGTATCTCCTACCAGTCTCAGTGTGCTTTCTTCTTTACTTCTCTAGTTATAGGACTTCATTCCAGCTTTCCAGCGGTTCTGATGATGGTTGTTCTGTATTTTAGTTGTAATTTTGATGTGGTTGTGGGAGGTGGTGAGTACAGGTGTTTACCTATGCCACCATCTTCCGCTTCTGCCATTTTTATCATGAGCATGTTTAGACTGTTTAGTGAATGTGTCCTTGACTCCATTTCTTTATAGTGATGTAATAGGAATCTAGGAAGAGTAATATTTTAAAAATCCACTATTTCTTCTCCCCTGCTTTGCCCAAGAAATTTCTAATCCTGCAGGGTAAACTAGAGCAGGCAAGGTTCCTCTTGGGACTGATTAGGACACATGGTGTTATTGAGGATTGATTTGTAATGGGAGGTATGGGGCCTATCATCTTGTAAATTCTGCAAAAAAAAAAAAAAAAAAAAAAGAAAGAAAAAAGAAAAAGGGAGAGGACAGAGATAGAACGAAAGAAGGAATGCATTCAATGAAAACAGAGAAACCTGGAATTCAGAAGAGTCTTTTGCTATTCTCTTAAAGGCCTCACAATCAGAATCAATCATATTTTTATTACTTTTTTTTGTAGAAATACACACAAGTGCTCTTGATCGGGCACTGGGCTGTACTTGCTCCTTTACACTCTGGTGTCACTCCCATGAGACTGTGAGTTTCAGATGACCCCTTACCTGCTCACTCACCAGCTCAGGAGCTGACTATAAAGTGGGGAGAACACAATGATCAAGCAGCCCTTGCACAGGGCATGCACACGTGTGAGAGAGGTTCCTGCTTCCCTGGCAGGTGTGGAAGGAGAGCCGACCGGGGATAGGTTCTCACAATGCAGTCAGGGGAACAGCCTGGGAGGGAGTGGGGGGCAGCGAGGGCTCCCACAGGTTGGTTAAGGGGTTTCTCTTTGGAGACTGTGTGGGAACTTGTAGGCTTTAGGAAGCCATTGGAGTATTTGAAGTGGAGGGATGACAAGCTCTGTTTCCACTTGACCACACAGATGAGGGAGGCTGGGTACAGGCAGGGCAAGGGCTGCTTTGAGGCTGCTGAGCTAACCTGGGGCATAGCTGGGCCTAAAACTGCAGCTGAAGTGTTTGCTGTCACAGATGTATCCAATATGGCTGTGCTAGAACTAGCTGTGGTCCTAGTCTGAGCTAGAGTGAGCCTCACCAAGCAAAAATGACCACAAGTAACAAGCACACAAAATAGAAAACATTTAAAAGAACAAAACCCAATTATTTTCATTTAAAAAGGCCCACTGCTAAGAAAAATGGGGTTCTATGTGTAAGGGCAGGTGCCTTATTGGTCAGGTGATATTTGAGCTGGGACCCATGTGGATATTGGGAAGATTTCTAGGCAGAGGGAATTCTGTGCAAAACACTGAGGCAAGAGCTTGCCTGGAGTGTTCAAGGTCATGTGGCTGGAGAGGAGCAAGGGGCATAGCAAGGGTAAGGCCAGGTATATGTGTGCATGTGTGAGTGTGCATGGCCCTATAGGGCTCTGGGGAAAGGGAGCCCGTCCAGGCTTGGAGCAGAGCAGTGCCTTGGCTTAGGTTTTGTGACTGTGGTAAAGTGAGGTGAAGTGGGTGACAGTAGAGGAGGCTGTTGCGGTATCGAGCCCCTGGAGATGATGCTCTCAGGCCAGGAGGGTCCAGGTGCAGAGCATGAATCAGGACCTGGAAGGTGGAGCTTTGAGGAGTTGCTGGGGGCGAGAAAGACAAGGATGCATCGGAGTTTGTGCCTGAGCAGCTGGAGTTGTTGGGCTAGGGAAGGCGCAGTTTCATCATCGCTTTTTATTGTGAGGAGACGATTTACTAGTATTAGTAGTAGTAGTATTTTGGCCAACTTTTATTACTACTCTTTATTGTCATCTTGTTTCTGCCTAACCTTTGTGCTTTCTAACCTTTTTGAAAACAGCTTTCCACTTACTTAGGGCATTGTGTTAATTGTTGACCAGAAATCAAATAGAGCTTCTTTGCAAGAAAGATTCAGTTTAATGTCTTTTGATTCTTCAGGCAGAAGGGTGCTGTGTACACACACACACACACACACACACACACACACACAAGGTTTTAATGCTCTATTACTATATGGCAATTAGAATAGTGATTATATATGTTGACAGGACTCAGATCCATGAACTTCCCTGAATGTGGAGGTGGGAAGTTTGGGGGAATCTAAATCTCTTTCCTCTAAAAACATTCTCCTGTATTTGAGGTGGGTGTCTCTATGTTGGGAGTAGAAATGGCTTCTCTTTTAAATTTGGGTCCCTTTCCTGGTTCTGCTATCTGCAGACTCTGAGCCTCACCCCCACTCACAAATCAGAACCTGCCTTTACCAAGGTTCCCAGGGGGATCTGGGCACCTTAAAGTTTAAGAAGTACTGAGCGAGAACAACGTTATGTGTTTCTGAAGCCTTGCTTCAGGGTCAGTTTAAATCCGATGGGCACTGTGTTTAAATCTGATGAACTGCAGCAGGCTTTGGAGCTACTGTGAACAGGGTCAAGTTACAGATCACTGCCAACAGCATCTCCAGCCGTCTGGCACCTCTTAGATGCTTTCTTAGAGAGCCCTTTGAAAATGAGACCCCGGTAAGCTGGCATGTGTTTGGGCATGCAATAGAGAGCCTTCTCTTTTCTAAGGAGAGGGTTGAAAGTGGGGGCTGAGCGAATGGTGGGGGAAGGCCCAGGTGTCCGGGTACCCAGTGTTGCGGGTGCACCTGCTAGGGTGAAAGGAAATTCATATTGCTGAAATGAAATAGCTGTTTGATGTATGTTGGTACACTTATTTGGAAAACATTGCCTATAGATCTCAGAACTGTTTGTTGAATTTTCCTTAAACATTTCTCTTGTCAGAATGATGAGAAAATTGCTTATGTGGGAACTTGAGAAGTGCAAATTTGTTAATACCTCCTTTGACAATGGTTCGTATTCAGAACTGTTTATGAGCTGTCACAAATCATTTCCAGTTAAAATGTGCTGCCTTGAAATCAAGTAGTAATGGAAGAGTCTGGGAGGATACGCATGGCCTCATGGTCCCAGCTCAAGAAGGGCCCAAGCTTGAGTGCTGTGGGTCTGGTTTTTAAATCGATAAATTGAATTGTAAAGGGTGAAAATGGCCTGGTTCCTGGGGAAAAGTTCTGTTTTGAAAATCTTCTCCCTTATAATGATCCTCAGAAGCCTGAGATTAATAGACATGTTTGAGATTTAGCCATTCCTTTCATGGCTAGGATAGAGAGAAAGTCAGTGTGTGTCCTTTTGTTCTTTTATGATGTTTGTCAGACTCAGAGGTGGTGCCATTAGCTCATCATTGATCAGACATGGCATGTAGTTGTTTTCCCACTAATAATGCAGGATATGCCCTGACCTGTCTCTCCCACCCCATCCATCTTGTGCTCATGGCTTATTCTGCCTTGGCTGTCTGGGCTTTAGAGTATAGCCTAGCGAATTGTGAGAAACTGAACAATTATATGGGGTATTTTTTTTTTAATGAGTCTGGATGCTTTATAGCAGTGGTTTTGAACTGGAGGCAATTTTGTTTCCCAGGGGACATTTGGCAATGTCTGGAGACCTTTTTGATGGTCACAACAAGGGTGGGGAAGGTCGGGGTATCCCTGGTATCTATTGGACAGAGGCCAGGGATGGCGTTCAACAACCTACAATGCGCAGGACAGCCCCTGCAACAAAGAATTATCCAGCCCCAGATGTCAGTAGTGCTGAGGCTGAGAAACCCTTTGAAAATGCCTTAGCATTAGTGGCAGTTTTGATAGATGGATAGAGTGGGTTAAGATTAGAACATACACCTTGGCCAGATGGTGGGTGAGAAGGTGTCAGAAATCCAGTGTCTGTTTCTATTCCTTTTTCATTTGTTTACTTAACACTCAGAAAAAACAATTCCCTTGTTCCAAATTCATTTTTTCCAACCAACGCAGATAGTCACAAACTGCTGAGGTCCAGATGAGCGCACTCCTTCATCGTAGGTGGCCCTACTTTGCTTCTGTACTTGACGGTGAAGAAGCTTATCTCTAAAGGGATGGGAGGGTTTTTTTCCCTCTGACTTCCTGATCTGTCTTAACAAGTGAATTATATGAAATTCTTTTTTTTTTTTGTTTTGTTAGCATTTGAAATGGAATCCTTTGGGGACATGGGTGAAACATTGGAAATGTGATATATTTTCTTGAATATTTTATGGTCGATAAGTTTGGATATTTACTTAAATTTTGCTTTCATGACTTCAAAATACAAGTTTCTTTAAAGAAGTGTTTAAAAATGACTAGAGGGGAGTTCGGGGAATGGAGTAATCTATCACCTGTGTACTGAAGGTTAAACACTTTTTCACAGTTGCCCTTCTTTCTTTTTACCAAGTTCCCTAAAAGCTTTTGTGATTTGATTACAGTTTATGGAAATTTGCAGTTGATAAATGTATTTTTCATTAATTCATTCTTTAGGCCAATAATTTTTCTTTCTAGCTTATTGGGCTATGGTTTGGTCTCATGATACAGTTTTCCTCTTTCCTTAACTAGATTACTGATAATGTTAAAATGAGGCAGAAGAAGGATTAGGCCAAAACAACTGGCCTTTTAACCTCTATAACACAAAGTCTTCCCAGAAAATGCTCTCTAAAGGGGACTCACAATTTAAATCCAGAATAGACAGGTGTTGCTGCCATGTACAACTGCTGGGCCCCATGCTATGATAGACCATTGAGTCCCCAGGCCGGGTTATAGTTTATCATTTTCTGCTCAATTTAGGATGACAGTATGTTTCTGAAACAGAATGTTTTCCTGGGGCACTTGTACAACTCCACACTATCTCCAAAGTGAAGGGTGAATTGTATAGATTGTGGCTACCTCCTTATATCTATCTGCTTGGGTAAAATGAGTCTTAACACTAAAATGTCCCATAGTTGTAGCTCTTAGAGAAGTATTAAATAAAAGGAAACCAAAAGCCTTAGAATGTTCTGTTATGTGTATACCATGCTTTGTTATATGATTTTGATTCATTTTCTTTCAGTGGTTTCTTTAGCTTGTTTTCTGATTTTATCCATCTATTATCTATATGTTTTTGTCTGTTCATCTGTTTATCATATCTACCTATCTGTTTGTCTCTATCAATATGTATTTCTTTCTATCTGCCTACCTACCCCTCTATCTACCTACCTATCAACTATATCTGTTTCTACCTATTTATCACATCTACCAATCACCTAATGTCTCTATCTATCTATCTATCTATCTATCATCTACCATCTATTTATCATCCATCCATCCATCCATCCTACTCAGAAAACACAAAGAGTATTCATTCTATCTTCCCTTTAAAGAGAAAAGACTGTATGAAAAAGAAAAGGCTATAATTTATTTTCAAATAACTTTCTAAGAGCACATACTGCTTTTTATAGGAGGTCATTGCTATGATCTCCTAATTTTCAATGTCAGTTGAGGGGTCTGTGTGCCAGACCATGTTCTGCCTTGGGCTTCTTTCTGACTATGGCACCAAACATGTTCCCTCTTATCCGATTGCTCCCTTGATGTCTGTGAACACAGTACCTTCTCTTGCTTTTCAGCAGCCCTGTTGAGAGCACCAAAGCCTTTCTTTGCCTTGGTAAACTGCCTGGATAAAGTTGTATTTTATGTAGTCATAATCAACTTAAGTATATTAAAGGCTTTGCAAATCTTGCTCTAATCTGTTTTGACAAATAGCTGAGTAGTATTGGTTTAACATGAACTTCGCCAAACTTGATCATGTTTGGAATGAATGGGTGCATATCACAATTAGTGGGAAATGGCGAGATTCTAAAGTGTAGCCTTTCTGTGACTCAGCCAGTTATTTCCTTCTCCATATTGTGTTATTTGTTGTTGTTGTTCTTTTCTCACTGTTTCGTTCCCTCCTTGTAGATGTCTTTCTAGAACTTAACTTGTCTTCTTTGACCTTCTGTCTCATAGACACAAATGGTCACCTGTGCTCACTTCCCCTTGAATTCCATCTGCTACGTTACTTGACTAAAAGGAGCTATCTATCCTTAGTTTGAGCCTCTCTAAGGATGGAGTCCTACTCACTGAATACAGCTCATTTTAAGGACCGTGCAGCAGCTGGAACCCCTCTAGACTGGGTTGAAATGTGCCTCCCGTGGCCTCCTCTGGTCTGTTGTTCAGAGCAAGGTTTACTTTTCTTCCATGTTGGCCCTGCAGATATTTGCAGATACCTCGACATCCCATCTGACTTTCCTCTTTTCCAGGTCAGATGGCCCAGCTTGCTTTCACCGTTCCTTCTCTGGCATATTGACATTTCTTCCCTGTTCCTATTTTATTTTATTATTATTTTTTAAAAATATTTTTATTGATTTCAGAGAGGAAGGGAGAGGGAGAGAGATAGAAACATCAATGATGAGAGAGAATCATTCACATGCTGCCTCCTCACGCCCCCTACTGGGGATTGAGCCTGCAACCCAGGCATGTGCCCCTGACCGGAATTGAACCTGGGACCCTTCAGTCTGCAGGCTGATGCTCTATCCATTGAGCCAAACCGACCAGGGCTATTTTATATTTTATAATCTTCACCTGAGGATTTGTTTTTTTATTGATTTTAGCGG
>NW_006290305.1:2346979-2374831 GCF_000327345.1 Myotis davidii | reverse complement strand
CCACCTCCCAGCTGAAAGAGAGAGAGAGAGAGAGAGAGAAAGAGAGAAAGAGAGAAAGAGAGAAAGAGAGAAAGAGAGAAAGAGAGAAAGAGAGAAAGAGAGAAAGAGAAAGAAAAACATTGATGTGAGAGAGACATCGATTGGTTGCCTCTGTATGTGCCCTGACTGGAGATGGAACCCACACCCTTGTGGTGCACGGGATGATGCTCTAAACAACTGAGCCACCAGGTCAGGGCCTCTGTGTTCCTATTTGAGATGAGGGTATGCTCACCAAATAGTGGTGGGAGTGCTTTCCGGAGCCCAGCGACGATGCACCGTCTCAGTGCGCAGGCTCGAGGAGGTGACAGGAGCATTGGTGAGGCTGAGCTACTGGGGCACTTAGTCCTGGCTCCAGTGAACAGCAAAACCTGCTCCAACATTCCATTTACTGGTGGAAAAACAGACCAGTGGGTTCTTGCTGTTCTGCTTACTAGATGATAGATATTTGTATTGTTTACCAAGAAAGAATGTGGTTTCTCAGCCAAGGACTTGGATTCCTGGCTCCTGGTGAACTGTTGTTAGAGCGCGCTGAGACTGTTCATTTATAGAAAGATAATTTAGAGAAAATGCTCTGTCTGGGACAGGGTAGACTCAAATATTTGTAAAAATCCAAGTTCAGCTAAAAATTCTTTCTGTCAGTCACACACTTCAACCTCAGACCTTCAGAACCTTTGGGGAGATTTGTTGCTAAAGGCAGCACTGACTAGGCCCACAGAGCTAGGGAGACACCCACCTGTAAGTTAACCTTGTGGGTAGAAACTTAGACGATGTTGTTAGAAAGTGCAGTGTTTCTATCTTACTTTGGAATTTCAGGGATGAGCTCCAGGATTTGTAAAGACCTCATCTATACTGAAGATTGCCCAAGAACTATGGCTTCTCTGGCCACAGTGTCGCTCTAGGCCTGTGTGTGGAACCTGTGTGGTGTGCGCTTAGGAAGGCGAAGGTGGAGGGGACCATGGATGCAGGACTGCACATGCAGCTGGGCCAGAGAGACCAAAGAGGGTGTGAGGAAAGGGGGTGACACTGTGGGGATGGGAGGACCCACAGAGAGTTTCATACACAGGGACTGAGCTCTGAGCACTGCCCATGTGCGCACTCCCAAGGGCCATGTGTCAGCCTCCCCGTCTGCATCCCAGCGGCTCTCACAGCAGCCTGGAGAGGCCAGTGAGGGTACCAGGTGAAGATACCCAGACTCAAGAGGGCAGGAGGTGGCCAGGAGAGAGGTAGTGACTCGTGGTGGCATTTCCCACCACTTGCTGCTTCAGATCCCAGCTCTGCCCACTCCCAGCTGAGAGATCTTGGATGATGCACTCAACCTTCCGGTGCCTCATCCCTCCCCTCTGTAAGAGGAAGATGGCGATACTAGTATCACCCACTGCACAGAGTTCTTGCTTATCAGGATTTCAGAGCTAATAATGTAAAGGGCTTGATACATGGCTGGCCTGTCCTAAGTGTTGGTTATGATTCTAAGTGAGGACCCAGGTCCGTCTGACCACACAGCCTCTCTATCTGAGGGTCATGACTGGGATACAGCTGAGCTTCAGCTTCTGCGGTATTAGTAATCTTACTTCACTTAATAACATCCAGTCAGCATGACTTTAGAATTTTGGAGAAACTGTAATGTAACCCTGGAGTAAGTCTGTAAGGCGGCTGTTGAGTGCAGGATGGTGTGAGAGGGATGGTGTGAGAGGGATGGTGTGAGAGGGATGGTGTGAGAGGGATGGTGTGAGAGGGATGGTGTGAGAGGGATGGTGTGGGAGGTGGTCTGGAGTGTGCTGTGATGGACTCAGGGAGGGGTGCACGGTTCCTCCTGCTCCTCCCCTCCTAGGCCCTGCACTGCTGTTGGTCAGTTGGATGCCATTTCACAGAGCCGGGGCTGGTGGGGGAGGAAAGTGGCTGTTGATGGTCCTGCACAGCCTATGAGGACGGCTGCTCTGCGTTCAGCCGCTGAGGGAAGTACCGGCCTGGAGATGCTGGAAAGCTTCCCAGAGCCCCAGGGTCACATCCTCAGGGGGCGCCTTGCTGCTTTTAAAAGGGAATATCCAGAACATTAAACACCCATATTTCACGATAAGCTAAAAACATTTTATAAAGCCAGAAATGAATGATTTTTAACCTATTTGTTATCGTTCAATTATACAGTATCCTTTCTAAGTCGAGCTAATTAAGAATGGACTTTTTTTCATAAATATTCCAAGCCCAATAACTTAGGTAAATAACATTCTTGGGCAGAGAAACCTTTAACATGTGTTTTGTATTAGACCCTGTACTGTGTTTCCTTTCTTTTCAAAATTGTGATGGGTGCTGAGCATTGAATAATACTTTCCTTTGCAAACGGCTGCGCTTTGGATTGTGTGAAGTAATTTCTCTGTAGCCTTTCACTTCTCCCAAGACTTTGAATCTGGATTAATTGTTGTTTATAAAGCTTTCCGAGATGCATGGCAGAAAAATGTAGTTGAAGAATGTCTGCAAAAAGCACAGGGGTGTATTTCACAACGGTGCTGTTTTAGAAAAGCATTTGAAATGCAATCTTCCTGAGTCTGGAAAATTCCGAGGTGGCTTATAAACAGACTCGAGTGTTTCAAGTTGGAGGCAGACGTTGGTAAAGGTATCTGTACGATGATGTAAAGGCTCTCTTTTCTTTACCTGATTTAAAGCTGGGTACCCATGCCAGGAACCTGGGTTTATTCTGGCTCCTCCCCATCCCCTCTGCACATCCGATCTCCATATCACCACGTCCTGCAATTTTACTTCTGAGTACTTTTTTGCATGACTTTTCCCATTCCTACATGTAGTTACTGCCTTAGAGTCTCAGCGTTTCTTGCCCGAACTTTGCAACAGCCTCTGGACAGATTGCTCTGCCGTGGCCTCTGCCTTTCGTCTCCCATCCCCACAGGTTCTTCTCTGTGCTTTAGGGCAGAGGGGCAGACTTCAGTGTGTGTCAGACCAGCTGGAGGGCTCCTCAGATTTGGTAGGTGTGGAGCGGAACCTGAGAATGTGCGTTCATCACATGCTCCCAGGGAATGCGGATGCCCCTGGTCTGGGACCCTGCCCTCTGAGGACCACCTCTCCAGCTACCTAGTCCACACAGCTGGCCTGCCTTGCTTCAAAAGGTAAAGGCCAGACTTGCCTGTGTGGCCACAGGGTCACAGTGGCCTGATTTGGGTCTCTGTCTCCAGCCCCCTCTCCCACTGCTCCCCATTTCACCCCATTTCTCTAGTGACACCCAAGGGACCAACCCCTTCCCAGCACCTGTGTCTGGAATGCCACCCTCCTCCATTAGCTAGATGTCACTCACAGAGGTGTTTCTGGGCTCATCTTCACTTGTTGAAATGTGTCACAGGAATGACTTGTTCCATGGCACATGGCTCATCTCTTTATTTTTCTAGAGCAATTAAATCTCATTTGAACCCTGACTCACCAAGAAAGGTAAGACAGCTCATAGCAGTCATTTGAGGATGGAGTGTGTAGCCCAGGACTTGTCACTCACACACTGCACCCACTTCCTTGTTATTGGTGGGCTACTCATGAATCAAGTGCTTGCTTGGTACCCAGTCAAAGTCTGCTGGAGTCACGCGGGTCGGGGTGCCCCCACCCCTCCTAGTCCTGGAGAACATTCGCTCATCCACCATGGAGCCTTCTCAGCCTGCCTCTCTGTCTCCATCTCCTCCAGCTCTTCTCCTGCAGCCTCTGAACACGAAGCCTCCTTTCTCCCTCACATAGATAGACCTCTAAACTCAAATATTTTTTAAATGTTCGTATGTTTAGGAATTGAGTAGTTTGTTAAAATCCAGATTCCTAGAGCCCCCCTTCCCCGCCCCCCAAGAGATTCTTACTCAGGGGAGCTGAGATGGTGCCCAGGAGTATGTGTTTTAATAAGAATTAAAACACTTTTGCTGTAGTTGCTCTGTAGGCCAAGTGGTGAGAAGCATTTACCCACCCCCCTTTTGGACCCAGCAACACAAAAGGCCATATTGCTATAAATAGTTAAATCCTTCTGCTACCAGCTCTATTTCCATGAGTAGACCCCTGACCCCTTGAGGGCGAGGCATATGCTTTATTCTTCCTGCACAAAGCCTGGTGCCTTGGATTCAATACTGATGGCTAAGTGCATGCCGCAAACTGGGGAAGGCACCAAACTCAGGGTTTTGTTTGTTCTTTTCTTTCTTGTGTGATGGTTCTATGTCCAGAGGTGGGAAGAATTCTGAGGGTCTCTGATGGCTGCCTTCCCCAGTTCTGGAATTCTACTGGCTGAGAACGAGTTGTTTTTTAATTGGCAAAAGGATCGTCTTAGATCAAAAAAAAGCTGCTGGAGTGGCTTTCATGTTGGGATGGCAACTGGCGATAGCTTATACATGGAGGGAAGGAAGCTGGTTTACAGGGAACCCAGCCCTGAAGTTCTGGCCGGACTCCTGGTCACATCCCTGGAGCCCTGTCCCCCACACCACATCTTGGAGTTGCCTTCAGGGTGTGAGCTATAGTTTTGATCACAGTGTCCCCGGGTGGCAAGTTGCTGCCTTGGTGTAGAATTGAAATGAACAGAATTCTGAGTAAGAGCAATACTAAAAGTTGTGATTTTTATCTTCCAATGAGATTGAAAACCTTCTATGTTAATCCAATGATAGATCCACTTTCACATGAAATCTCTTCCTGTTGTAACATCATTTTCTGAGTTCTGCCTAGGTCTAGGCTATACTCAACAGGGTGTCTGTGGCAAGGGGGAGGTTGGTAAAAATATTCTCAGACTGCAATTCTGAATTATGAAGATGACTTTTATAATTACAGAGCAGTCTTCAGTTATACCTATATTTGCAAAATGTACTTTCACTTGAAAGGGCAAATGATTAAATGTGTTAGAAACATTTTCTGCACAAGATTGTGTAGTCATACACTTTAAAAAAAATCTTTTAAAAAATATATTTTATTGATTTTTTTACAGAGAGGACGGGAGGGGGATAGAGTGTTAGAAACATTGATGAGAGAGAAACATCTATCAGCTGCCTCCTACACACCTTCTACTGGGGATGTGCCTGCAACCAAGGTACATGCCCTTGACCAGAATCGAACCTGGGACCTTTCAGTCCGCAGGCTGACACTCTATCCATTGAGCCAAACCGGTTAGGGCATCATACACTTTTAAGTTATCAAAGAAATGTTTGACACTTTTGAAAACTTAACTTCCAGTCATCTGAGTTGTGTGTGTGTGTGTGTGTGTGTGTGTGTACAGGCCTGCAGGATTAACAGTTATCATAAGGGTGTTCTTTCTTATTTATTTTGAAGCCAGTAGCACCAACTCCTCTTGTCACATGTTGTGGTGGGATTTGAGAGGAATGAGGGCAGTTTTGTCAGGATTATGAACTTTTTAAAGAGGACAGCCTATGCATGATAATTCACTTTCTAAAAAAACCCTATGCAATCCTAGCCAGGTGGCTCAGTTGGTTTTCCTATACACCAAAAGGTTCCAAGTTCAGTTCCCCATCAGGGCGTAAAACTAGGTTGCAGCTTCAATCCATGATTGGGGTGTGCATGGGAGGCAACCGACCTATGTTTCTCTCTCACATCGACGTTTCTCTCTCTCCTTCTCCCTTCCACTCTCTTTAAAATCAGTAAGCATATCTCAGGTGAGGATAAAAAAATAAAAGTAAAATAAAATAATAAATAAAATAAAATAAAATAAAATAAAATAAAATAAAAATAAAAACAACCCGTGCAGAGCACGTCTGCTTGAGAGGAACTGTCTGTTTTCACGCAGCTCCAGCTCCTCATGCCGTGCACTGCTGGTGTAGTGTGCAGCTCGGCTTCTCCACTGGCCATTCCTGTCCATTGCTCCCTGGGAGGCTGAAGCCTGCCCGAGGTCCGGGAACCTCACTTGGACTAGCATGGTACCTCACCGTGAGCATTGTCCAGCGGCTTACCCGGGGCCCAGGGTCACAGCTTGCCTTATGATGAGAACTAACACAGCCTGTGAGTCACTGTTTTTTTTGTCTCACAGCTAGTCCCTAGTAAGCCAGAATTAAAACCAAGGTCTCACACTAGCTGGCTTGGCTCAGTGATTAGAGCATCGGCCTACAGACTAAAGGGTCCTGGGCTTGATTCTGGTCAAGGGCACATGCCTGTGTTCTGGGCTCGATCCACACTGGGGGTGTGCAAGAGGCAGCCGATCAATGATTTGTTTCTCTCTCACATCGACGTTTCTCTCTCTCCTTCTCCCTTCCACTCTCTTTAAAATCAGTAAGCATATCTCAGGTGAGGATAAAAAAATAATCGGGGCCCAGGGTCACAGCTTGCCTTATGATGAGAACTAACACAGCCTGTGAGTCACTGTTTTTTTTCTGAGCTTTGATTTAAGTAATGTGCAGACCCATGCATTCTCTCACTAAGCTTTTTTGTGTTCTTGTACTTTTCGAGATGTGTACGGAGAGAGATTTTCCTCTTAGGCGAAGACCTCAGTGTTACACTGATTTCCTTTGTTTTCATGATCTTACGGCAGAATATTTCGTATCTCTGTTGATGGATTGCAGATAGTGCTGACTCTTTGCCTTCCCTCTCAGTCCATACTTTTTCCTGTGCCTCAGTTTCCTCTTTCACCCTCCTCTTTCGTTGGGCCCCTTTCTTCTTGCTTTCTTCTCTTGGCTTGACCCTTCTTTCCTCCCCGCTCTCCGTCCTGCTCCAGGCAGCCATTGCATGCTGAGGTCTTGTGGTTATAATTCTTTTCCTTCTCACAAAAATTCAGTTATTTGAATGACCCTGCTGTTTGGATTCTGGCTAAGTGGGACTTAGTTTCATCTGAGGATCTGAAAACATGGTGCTTATTGGTCTCCATATGCATATCGGAGTTTACCGTTGACACCAAGGAAGGGAGATATTTTAATAAGTCAGTGGTTGCAAAATGCTATGCGTTCAAAATCACTTCTTCTGTCTAGTACTTAGCAGCTGAAGCATACTGCGCTCATGGCTTGACCTTCCCCTGTAGCGTTGCTATACTGAAGTCACTTCATGGCTTTTCCCCTGTCTGCTTCCCTTTCTCTTACCTCGGTCATTAATTTTAGATTGCACTGCCTCCGTAAAGCCTGAAGTCATGCACAAAGTAAAACCCTGAAACATTTAGAAGCTATGCAGCATTATATTGTAAACCTGTAAAAATTCTTACCAAGTTAGTGGTTTGGAAGGATTTTCATGAGAACTCCTTCAGCTGAAAGGTAGTAAATTCCTTAAAAATAACTAAACTTTGGCTTACAACAAGGTCATTGTTTGGCAGTGTCCATGTTTTAAAAACTTTCCAGATCTCAGAGGAGGAAATGATTCTGAGACAATGTAGCAAATTAAAAAATAAAAACAATAAATTAACATTTGCATTATTTTACCAAGGATTGATTTTCTTTCTTCCAACTTTTTATCCTACATTCTAGATAAATTGGACCATGTGAAGAACTAGAAGGTTAGTTTTCCTTTTTTTTTCTAAAAAAAAAATTGAAATTGGTTTTTCAGAAGTGGAAATTTGGCATCAAGTATGGAAACTTGCAAATTGGTTTACAGTGTGTTCTGTGCTTCTTAGTTTAATGAAACCCATAAGAATGAGGAGAGACTGCGTGACTTCAAATGAGAGAAGGCTGTCCGAGTGTACGCTTTGCCTTTTCTGGGATTTTATTTTTACTCTATTAATTCAGTAGCATGTAGAATGGCATGTCCATACTTTAGTTGGTCAATAGTGGCCTCCAGATGGGTAGAATTTCAACTCCAATAGTTATTTTTTGGTGACCTCATGTAGGAGATGCCGGGAAATGCTTTCTAAGAATGGCATAAAATCGCTATTCTTAGAAAGTATGAAGAGGGGTGAGCGAGGTAATTAAAAACACACAGTAAAAACTGTGACATAACGGAATATAAGAAATTGGCTAATAACAGTCTTTACAATCAGACACTGTGTTCTGAACTTGACCTCTGATGAGGTAGTATAAGTGTGTATCTATTTTCAATTAACATGGGAATATCTGGAGCTTCTGTGTTCCTTTCAAATAAGATAGGATAGATGGACATTTTTTAAAATGATGGTTTCATCACTAATATATGTTTTCCAACCTGCTGGAGCCCTAATAAGCTCATTTGACTGAACATGGCTCACTTTAGTGTATCCAAGTTTGTGGTACAGGAGCTACTCCCAAATAGGTATCCTCTCTTCATCCTCTGACGGCGTATAGGTTCTGCACCCGGCCTTGTCCTGCTTTCCAAGTCAGTTTTCTTTCTGAGTTTCTTTACTCCCTCACTTGGGTGCTGTCCTCTACTCTTCCCAGATGGCCCTTTCCATCGCCATCACTGCTGGGCTGCCATCAGCCGAAGCCCACGTGGACACGCTTGTGGATGTCACCTAAACACCTGCCTTCACGGTGCTCTCTGCTGAGGGGTCTGCTTTGCATCTGAACACACATTATTAGCGGAGTCTGAGAAGGGGTACCTTGATCCATAAACTACTGAGGGCTGTCTTGTGCGTTGTAACTGGACTACCACATTGTCACCCCCTTGGGAGCTTGCTGGAAATGCAGAACCTTGGGGCTCACTGCAGGCCTGCCCAGTCTGCATCTGTCCTGCCTTAGAGTGTAAAGCAGTGCTTATATTGGACCTATTTTAATGACCACTTACGAGTTTATCAAAGCTGTGAAAGCCAAAGGCAAAATCCTTGAGCAGTAGAATGTTTTCATTAAGTTACTTCAGAGGACTGGATCCTGGACTCTATTTGAAAAGTTGATGCATGGGTCGTGCAGACGGAGTGAGTTCCGTTTTGCTGCAGCAGAGAACACTTGGCTCCTTTCTGCTTCCTGGTTCTCCACGAGGCTTGAGGGCTGTGCTGGGAAGGATCATCCTTCAGGACGCCCTAGGGTTTCACTAGTAGAGTTTGCTCTGTTCTACAGGCTGGGAGGATCGGTGGACAAAGGGGGAGACAGCCGATGTTGTGCAGTTAATCATTCATTAGCAGTTGTTAATTATTTAAGTGCCTAGACCAGTGTTTCAGAACTGCAGGTAACAACTCTTTGGTGGTCCATGAAGTCATCTTCGTAGGTCACAAACAGCACTAAAAAGTGATCTGTGATAGAAGAGAAGATAGATAATAGTTCACATAGGAAGGCTGAGATTGTTTTTAGAAGCTTTTCAAATGTTTTACATGTGATATGTGTATGTACATATAGATATTTAGTATAACAACTCAGTATATATGTATATAAAGATATATGCATACATGTACTTCTATATATATGTATGTGGGTATGTGTTGCATTAAAAATGTGTGAAAATACAAAATGGTTAGTATTATGGGGAGTTACAGAGAAAGTGGTAAAAGATACAGTTCATGTAATTTAATGGAGGAGGAAGACCAAGCATATATGTTTATTACTGGGTCAGTTTACCAAATGACAAATATGTAGCCTACATATTAATGAATAGTAAACATTCTGCCATTCAAAAATGTTGGGAAATAAAGTGTTATGATTTTTCAGCCATTGTTGTTTCCATAGAGCTATCATAATGCCATTGATAGATTTAAATATTTAGAATCCAGTGAGGTACAGTCAAAACTAAAATGATTTTGAACTTAATTTTTTAAATTGATTTGAGGGGGGTTGGGGAGAGAGAGAGAGAGGTGAGAGAGAAACATTGATTGCTTGCCTCCACACATGACCCGACGGGGATCACATCCACATCTGGGTATGTATCCTGACTGGGAAATGAACCCGCCCCCTCTTGGTGTACAGGATGAAGCGCTAACCCAGCAGTTCTCAACCTGTGGGTTGCGACCCCTTTGGGGGTCAAACGACCCTTTCACAGGGGTCGCCTAAGACCATCGGAAAACACATATGTAATTACATATTGTTTTTGTGATTAATCACTATGCTTTAATTATGTTCAATTTGTAACAGTGAAATTGGGGGTCACCACAACATGAGGAACTGTATTAAAGAGTCGCGGCATTAGGAAGGTTCAGAACCACTGCAAGAACCACACCCGCCAGGGGTATTTTAAAATTGCTTTGATTTTTCACTGCTGATTTAGCCAACTTTAGGATCATCTGTATCTTTGGCATAATCATGGTAAAGGTTCAATATCTATGTGTAAGTAAAGCATGGAGAGGCATCCTTTAAGACATAGAATGCTCATTTCCAGGTTCCCACCTAAGGCTTGGCGTGTTTTCTCGATTACTTAGCTACTCTTGAAGGTTGAAGAGTCCAGTTTTTGGCTTTTCTCAACCTCTTTCCTCTTCCTGTGTCTTTAGCATCTGGCTTGGCACATTTAGCATCTGGGAAATCTTTTTTTTTTTTTAAGTATATTTTTATTGATTTCAGAGCGAAAGGGAGAGGGGAGAGAGAGAAATATCAATGATGAAAATCATTGATTCACTGCCTCCTGCATGTCCCCTACTGGGGATCGAGCCCGGAACCCTGGCATGTGCCCTTGACCTGAATCAAACCCGGGACCCTTCAGTCTTCAGGCTGACGCTCTATCCACTGAGCCAAACCAGCTAGGGCCGGTAAATCCTTATTGAATGAATGCATGACTCTCTTAGTAGCTCCTCATTTCTCTCGAGTGAAAGCCAAGTCCTGACCATTGCCTAAAAGCCCATGGGCTCCCTGTGGCCTGCCTCACGTCATTTCATTCACTCAGTCCAGCCACCCTGCTTCCTGTTCCTGGACTTCTCCCTGGAACGCTGTTCCTCACATACCCATGTGTCTATCCCTTTGCCTCCTTCCAGCCTTGGCTCAGATGCTACCTTCTCAGGGAGCCTTCTCCAACACAGCTTCCCTCGACCCTGCACTGTCTATCCCCTGCCCTGCTCTATTCTTGCCTTTCTACACGGCACTTACCACTTCTGAGAAAATGGCTTCATTTACCTGTTGAGTAGGTTTGTTGTTGGACTGTCCACCCTGATTGTGCTTGCTGATGTAACCCCGGATCGTATCTGGCACTTAGTGGGCACACATAACAACCTGCCAGTGGTTTGCATGGTTGGATGAGTTTGAGTGTGGATTTTGACCTACTTTGGTTTCTTCTTTCCACCTTACGTGACGTGGTGACTTTTCTGGTCTCTTCCTGGCATTTAGCATTCACTCCACCACAGTACTAGCAATTCAGCACATAGAAACAACTCTCTTAGAAGTTCTTATAGAAATGGAGAGTTGGGTCTATATTTAATGTTAAATATTAATAAAGGTCAATAAAATATTGATAATTTTTTTCTTTGGCTTATGAAAACCAATCCTGACATTTTTTTCTAACAGCACAGACTTATTGATGTTTGCTCTGTTTCCCATATTAAGTTTTGGGTTTTCATAGAAATAACTTCAGTCCTTTTTATTTTCTGATAGTATGTGCTAGGAAACATTGCTGCTGTGCCAGCCTGGGACTGAGTCTGCTGTGGCTCCTGAAAAGTCCTGGCTGTGGCCTCCCACTGTGCCAGTCTTTGGGGTCAGGACTCTCATCTGCCAGTGTGGTCCCACAGCGTCCGTGTTCATCTCTGCCTGTGGAGTGTTCACGGAAAAGACCAAAAGGGTGGCCTGGCCGGTGTGGCTCCCCTTATCTTCATTTGTTAGCTGCTGAGTTCAGAGTTGATGTGATTTGCCTGAGGTCTTGTAGGCAGTAAGTGGTGGATCTGGACTTGAACCCAGGCCAGGCTGTGTCTGTGGCTCTACCTTTCAATGGCCCAGTTGTGCTCATGGACTTCCTGTCACAGTGACTGAGTATTTGATCCCCGTTTTGGCTGATACAGATACGGTAACATCTTCATTTGGATGTGTGCTGGTATGCTTTTTTTAGAGCATAACTTGACCCTGAGAACTCCTTCCATGATGCCTGGGAAACAAGACAGTATTGCTTCTTAAGGAACGAAAAAGGATCTTGATGTCTTAGAAAAATTGTCAAGTTTTTCATCCCTTTTAAGTACTTTGTGATCTTCTGTGGAGGTGTCAGTCTTGTCTTTTTTCCCTTGAGTTTGGAAGTAACTAGGAGACTGGCCACTGTTGGACTTGAATATCACTTAAAATAAATCATCCCCTTTTTTGTTATTTCCTTAAAGTGCTCTTTCCAACTTTGTTAAAAACTATCTCTCCTCCTTCTCCCTCAACCCCCCACCCCCCGTCTTATGCTATGAAACATCTGCTTCTCCCATCTTAAGGTTTGTCATGCCCTGAGCATGTGTGTTTGTGCGCATGCGTGCCCTTGTGCCCGGGTTGCACCTTGGCTGTGGTGCTGGTTGCAGCACAGTGTTGTCTGAGGGTGGCCTTGTCCTAGTGTCCTCATAGATGGTTCTGGCCTTTATTAAGCTTGGGAGATGGAACTGCCATACTTTGCAGCATGAGGAACTCAATGCAAACCAACAAGGAAGATAGGAAACCTGCCTGTTGTTTAGCTTTAGGCAGGTGGGCTGGTTTTGCTCTGACTGAAAGAGTTTCTTGTTTGAAGGGCGAGGCCGGGCATGAAGGGCCCTGGCATGGGGACTTCTCTCTGAAAGTCTGTTGGCCGCCCTGCCCGGCTGTCTTGTCAGCTCAGACCTCGGTGGCTGTTTCTGTCCTGCGCTGGCCAAGAGGATGTGTGTGTGAGTCCATCTGGACTGCCTTCATCCATTAGATGTGCCCCCCAAGGAGCTTTTGGCGGCCAGGTCTTTCAAGAGTCCGATCCCTTCGACTGTACCCCAGGAAAGCCCCAGGGCCAGTTCTCTGTGCTCCAGAAGAGAGGATTTGTGGGTGTGGCTGTCGCAACGCTTTATTTCTACCAGGAAACAGAATGCATCTGCTTTGAAGAGGTCCTTCCTTTCTATTTTGGGAAGTAAGCCAGACAGCCGATAGACAACATCTGGCTTTGGGTCCTTCTCCTTCCTTCCCTCCGGCTTAGTGCCTGCTGGGAGTTGCTCAAAGTCACCCTCTTTGCATGCATCCCTCAATGTTTGAAAGGCACCAAGAAATGGTTTCTGATGCTTTGTTAAGAAACAACTTGTCAAGCCCTTGGTCGAGCCCGATGGCCAGACCCTGCGTGTGGCCGCCTGGTGCGGGTGGTTTGCATCTCACGCTGGGCTCTGCGGGGAGGCTGCTGGCAGTGCTTCCTGTGGGCCCCTCAGGCCGGTCTCAGCTCGTGAGGAAGCCGGTCCTTGGGCCACAAAGACACACCTCTGCTCAGCATTTCTTGGCGTTAGTTTACTCTGAAACAAGTCAGCTCCATGAGAGAAAGTATCAAAACGAAAACTGTGGCGTTTATGGGTTGAATGAATGCACACATGCATTTTGTGTCTTGAAAATGTACCTGACAGCCCTACCCAAACCTGACGGGGCCCGTTTGGCTCAGCGGATAGCGCATCGGCCCGAGGACTGAAGGGTCCCAGGTTTGATTCTGGTCAAGGGCACGTACCTTGGTTGCAGGCTTGATTCCTGGCGCGCGTGGGAGGCAACCAATCGATGTGTCTCTCTGACATCAATGTTTCTCTCTCTGTCTGTCCTCCCTTCCACTCTCTAAAAATCAATGGAAAAATATCCTTGGGTGAGGATTAACAAAAAGAAAAGAGCCAAAAAGAAAAGAAAATGTATCTGACACAAAAATCCATGCATGTATGTTCCCGCGTGTGGGCACATTGTTAAGGAACACCACAACATTTCTGAAAAATGTTGTAAAGCAAAACATGGTTCTGGAAGGAGAGCTGTGTGTTCTGTTTCCCTTGATCTCTTTCGGTAGCGCTAAGTACATTACCTCCGTTTGTGTTTTTCCCTGTCCCAGTTTATAAGTGTCCGCGAAGTGGTTCTCTCCTCTTGTCTCCCTCCAGAGGTCATGGTGTTTTCAATGGCTGCACTTCACGGGACCCCATCCCCAGTGGGAGCCAGCCCTGTGTCAGAGAACGGAAGGAAGCATGCGGTCAGGTCTCTCTCGTAACCTCTGTGCGGAACACGTGTCTTCCTTTACCTTAAAGAGGAAGCGAGGACGTTCTGAAGATTGAGAACAAATGTGCCTCACTTCCTTTGTGATTTCCCAGCACCTGCCATTCATATAGCCCCTTCTGGGTGGAGGCGGGTCCTTGTTGCATGTTACTTTTCAGGAATACCTGCACTCCGCTTCTTCTTGCTCTGCCTCTCACCAGTCCCTGGTTCCCAAACTGCAGCCACTGAACCTGCAGTGCCGTGTGAACTGCTGGAAGCGTGTCAGGAACGTGGCCTTGAGGAGACGGCTTGGGGTTAGTGAGATCGCCCACAGAACCACGCTTTATCACTTTGGAAAGCCATGTGTAGATTCCTCAAATGCTTCGCGCCGCAGGGTGTGAGGACCTCCGCCAGCACCTCTGTGAGCGCCGGTGCTTATTAATTCCCTTCAGTGCCGTTCTCTCAAGGGAACAGTTCTTCCGAAGGCTTGCTTTCATTTTTGGGGGCATAGCATTAACACTCAGCCTTCTTTTCCTTGCAGCACTGGACTTTGTGAAGACCTGTGTTTTGTGAGATTATGGAAAAGGCAGGCACTTACTAGAACTGAGGGTGAAGGGAACAGGGTAGGGTCCATCTTCTGGGCCTGTTTCTTTCTCTGCACGGGGAGGCATCTCAGTGACCCTCCAGTTCCCTGTTGTGGGCCATTGGCTATTTTCACACATAGAGATGGGCTCAAGAGAGTTAAAATTATGCTGGGAAGAAGAGGCGAGTTTATTGAAATTCTCTGCCTCATATGTCATGGGACTGGTGTTTTTAAGTTTTTCTTGGCTTGAGTTTGAGAACTGCTGCCTGAGAGACTGAGCACCAGGGGATGGATAAACCTTGGAGATGACGTTCAGGTTTACTGAGTGATTTATGTGTGAGTAGGAATATATAATAAGATCCTGAATATAGGTTTCAGGAGAGCATGATAGGTTTCTGTAATGAATGAAGCATTTATTTTGAATTCTCTTAAGTAATTTAACTGATTTGAATACTTAAAAATATCCCTTTTAGTAAATCAGGTCTTTCAAAATCTAAAATAAACACAACATTAGTTACAATCTTCTTTGAAATAAAAAGACAATAATTTATCTCTTAAGGATAACAGAAACAGTATATTTATGCATTCAACTTTAAACAGAGATTTAAAAAAATCTTGCTTAAAAGAATTAAAAATCATGAGCTTAAAAATAGAAAAATCTTAAAGGACTTTTGAAATAGGTTGTTAAGAAGTTGGGTTAACATTTGTTTTAGAGTTAGATCCGGGTTATTTGACTTGTACAGCTGTTTCCATTTTGATTGGGAATGAATTATTGATATGAATGGAAAATTAAGAATGAGTCACAAATTCTTACTTTGAAAAATTTCTTAGGGAATTTTTTTGTTTTTAACCTTTAGCTGTGAGATAGCAGAATGCCAGAGAAGTGGCAAGGATTTTTGGAAAAAGCCAAAACAAAAACAAAAACATTAGTGAATAACATTTCTAAGTGCTGACTGAGATTCATAGGTAAAATGAAATAATCAGTACTGGAAAATTGTCATTTGGGATAGAGCATGAGGCTCAGTGTCTTCCACCCGTTTTGAAATTAATTTTGAGGTTCTAAGCTCTGCCCGGAGGGCTTGTATGAATTCTGTTGCTTTGGCCTTATCATAGTAATTAGAGATTGACAAATCATAACTCTTTTAATTTGGCTTAATTAAAAAAAATGTTAAGGGCCTCCCATGTGCCACATACTCTGCAAAATCTTGGGGATGCCAGGGAGATGGTGATGTGGTTCTTGCCCACAAGTTGCTCATAGTCAAGTAGGATAAATGAAGTTTCATTTATGGATGGATGAGGCCGGTAGAGAGGGCTGTTCTGATGTACAATTATGTATGCATTTAATACACATATATGTTATATATCCCCATATTTAGTAAGTTACTAAATTATTTGCTATGTAACAAATTGCCATACACTTATAGCTTAAACCAACACCCATATATTACCTCACAGTTTCCATGGGTCGGGAGTCTGGGTCTGGCTTAGTTGGTTCTCTGCTCAGGATGTCAGAAGGCTGCAGTCGACATGTTGGCCCAGCTGTGTTCTCATCTGGAGGTGTGAATGGGGAAGAATCCACTTCTAAGCTCATTCAAGTTGCTAGCAGACGCCATTTCCTTGTCGGTGTAGGATTGATGTCCCTGTTTTCTTCCAGGCTGTTAGCTGGGGGCTTGCTCTCAGATCCTTGCTATGTGGCTCCCTCACAAGCCCTGTCATGACATGGCAGCTCACTTCTCTAACTCCAGAAAGTGAGTCTTACTGTCTAGTCTGCTGAAGTGGAGTGGTACATAGCATAACCGGATGAAGGGCGTGACATCCCATTATTTTTGCCATATTCTGTTGGTTAGAAGCAAGTCACAAATTCTGCCTGCACTCAGGTGGAGGGGATTATACAAAGTTGTGACCTGTTGGGGGTCACCTTAGAATTCTGCCCACCTCAGTACATTTCTGGTTGTTCCACTGAATTGTGTTCCCAAGAAATCTGATCATAATTTAAATGCCAGGAAGACTGATGAAAGCGCACTCCCCGTTGAGAAATAAAATCTGTTATCTGGCAAATCAGAAGTGGATTGTTTTCTTCCCTCAGTGGTTAGAAAACAGGAGGAGAAAATAATGCCTGTAGGTTCACAATATTGATAGGAAGGAGTTACACAAAAATAGTGAGGTGTTTGGCTCTTGTGTTTGGGGTGGACCGCCACAGGAATCTCACAGTATCCTCTGGCTAGACATAGTCATTTTAAAAATCTGAATGTCTTAGCATTGGCTGATCACTCAGGAGTGGCATATGGCAGGAACACGCTTTGAGGGACAAGTCTCCTGGAGAGTACACTGCAGCACACAAGCTGGACAGATGGTGGCTTATTCAACCTTGGACAGGAGTGTAATCCTACTCATTGGCAGGCGGTGGGCTGAGAGGTGCTTGTGGTATCTGAGGCAGAGATGACTTGAGTTTACCTGAAACGGCTTTGTAAGGCATGAGGTGGTCACCTGATGTGACCTGGATGGCTTAATGCTCACAGAGTCTACTTATGAAGTTGGGATGAGGATGCTGGTGACAGATTATGTGACCTGGAAGTGGACAGAATCTGGAGCACTAAATGGAGGACGTTCTACTAACAGAGTGTAGGGCAGGTGTAAAGACAGCCTTGTAGATAGAATCACGGATGTTACCACCCTAGCTAGGTCTTCACTAAGCCGGGGTCGGTGTTGCTCTCACAAAATTAAATATGCATTTCATGGGTGGAAAAAGGTACGGGGCTGGACCTGCCTTTCTTTCCCATGAAGGATCGGTGGATCGGTGTGTTTGCAAGATAAAAATTTGGATTGTTAAGAAAGAGAACGGTCTTTTCACAGCCATAGTTAGAATGTTTATGATTAAAAAAAAAACGCCCCAAAATCCAATTAGAACATCATCCATTATTTGTTTGTGGCCCCTCATTGAAGAAAAGACCTGTGTGTTCAGAAGAACAAGTGTGGATCCTTTGATTGGAAGATGAGAACTCCGTGCCCCTGTGGCTGCTGGAGAGCTGACGACAGGGAGATTTTGTTCCCACTTCAGTCACATCTCTTACCCCAGATTTTTAATTCAAATTCCCTCCTCCTTTTCTTTAATATTTGATGCTTATTTTTGTATTCTTAATTTATTCATTTTTGTATTTGTGCCTTTAATTGTGACAGCCCTCACATATTTTTTGGAACTTGGGGAAGGGGATGTACTTCCAGTGAAGTACATTCTAAGTGAAACCAAGAAATGGTTTACTGAAATTCTTTATTTTTCCTTTTAGCAGTTCAAGTTCTACATTTGTAACATCATCCACTTACAAGACCATTTCAAGAACTGACATCAGTTTTCATACAGCTTAAAAGGTGAGTAGAACTTAAGACTCTTCTTTTTTAAAACAAAATTTTAAATTGATTTTTAGAGAAAAAGAGAGGAAGGGAGAGGGGTAGAGAAAAACCATCGATTGGTTGCCTCCTGCACGTCCCCTCAACACGGGCATGTGCCCTGACCAGGAATTGCATGTGCCTTGACCAGGAATCGAACCGGTGACCTCTTGGTCCATGGGATGATGCTCAACCAACCAAGCCACAACGGCCAGGGCCAGGCTCTTCATTATGATAATGTTTGTGAAGCAGACCTGTCCCAGCACTAACCATTGAGATGGTGTTCTTGTCAAGAAAGTTGCACCAACTTCTAGGTGTAAAAACTACTAGCAGTTTTTTTCTGATAGGAGGAAAGTTGTATGATATCAGATTAAATATGACCTTTTTGTTTAATACACAAGCATATTCCCAGTGGGCCGGAATACATATTAAATATTTCTCGATTTACTAAAATACCTGAAAAAAATAATTTTACTATTTTGCTGAGTTTGAGCATTTAATGCCCAGATACAAGGGATTCTTTATTTCTCATTCTAAGTTTTTTGTTTTGCTTGGTTTCTTACTTCATACATGGAATAATACTATGGTTGCCATGAGAAATAAATGAGCCACCCTGCTTAATACGGCACTTGGCATATAACACACACTAGATAAATGTCAGTTCCTTTCTCTCAGCTTTGTGACATCAAGTGAGCAGATTTTTCTTTGTATCGGCAGTACACATGGTCTGTACAATGAAGTGGGGGTTGACCTCCTAATTTGCTGCATTTGGTTTTATGTTTTTTGGAGGGTGGGGTGTAAGTGGTTGGGGTTTTTGGAACTAGAAGCTTAGAGAACCCCTATGTGTTTTGGTGATCTCTGGACATCCTCAGACTCAAAGCCTGCATCAGAGCCAGCCCCAGTGGGGACAGTCAGGAGGGTGCCAGGCCCATCCTGTCCCCCTCAGCCTGCCCGCCACCAGCTTTTCACCCAAGGCGTGCCTCTTCACATCTTTGTGCCTCTGTTTTTCTCAAACTCTTAAGGGATTTTAGTGATTCCTGTTCTGCCCAATTACCAGGCTGTCGGAGCCTCAAATGGAGAAATATTGAGAGTCTTCAGGAAAGTAAGGAAGGCTCTAAAATATAAGGCGTAACTTTTTCCTAAATTTTTAATGTGCCAGGTGTAACTCACTGTTGATGCTAAATCCCTTACTAGAATGTAAGCTTTGTAAGGTCAAGGACCACCCCCCACCCCAACACACACACACTTATTTCTTTTTTTCTAGGGCCTAAAACACTTCCTGGCACACAGGAGGAGTTCAATAAAACTTCTGTCAAATGAAATGAATTAATGAAGATCACTCCTGGAGGCTCATTTAGCCTTTTCATTTGTGGTTGCTGTTGGAACTAGGTGAGGTGATGGGCGAATCAGGAGGGATTTAATGTGCATCCTCATTGAGGCACAGGGAAACCTGAATTTAAATGGAGTTTTCACAGTTTGGAACCTTCCTAAAATTGTAGTTGCTGAGGAGCACACGGCATGTGACACACCACCCTCTCAGTCCATGTTGGGTGCAGTTCCTCGGCGTTGCTGCGTGTGTGTGCAGTTCACGTGTTTCTTTCCTGAGTGGATTTCCCTACCAGACACCGGAAGGCTTGGAGCCCATTCAGTGGGCGCGCTCAGGGTGGGTGGTAAGCTTTCGTGGCGCATTCGGGCTGTGCGCCTCACGGATGCTTAGTGACTGATGAAATACTTCCCATTCGTGTGATTCTTGATTACTTGACAGGACACCATGATGTTTGAGAACCCCTTATCTTCCCTGGCTTGGTGAGTGTTGATGAGCTGGGCTCTTTTTCTTCCATAACTTGGCACACCCACCGCCAACTTTAAGTGGAGGTGGCCTCTCAGTTTTACGAGGGCCCAGAGAGTGTGGGCGCTCTTTAATTTCTCTTTCATCATCTCAGATATAGTCCTCTTTCCCACAAACACTAAAACTGTCTTCAAGTAGAATTTTACTGAATAACTAAATACACCCCTGGATTATGCCCCTAAGGACTGTACAGCTTGATTTACAAAATTTCAGCAAAAGTAGAAATAATTTCTTGCAAATTACATAAGTACCTGATTTCCCCCATATATGGGGTTACTGCCTCTGTCAGCTATTTTAAGCAACTTTCAAAATTGGTAATGGAAAACTTTTTTTTTTGAAGCTACATTACTGTATATGGATTTTAAATACAAAGGTACAATGCTCCTCTGAACATCAGAGCAGTTAGAGAGCAGATCCTGTCTACAGAACTGCATGCCGCTTTGTGCTTCTCCGGTCATTTTCTTTCTTTCTTTTTAATTAATCCTCACCCGAGGATATCTTGATTTTTAGAAGGGGATGGGGGAAGGAGGGAGGGAGGGAGGGAGGGAAGGAGAGAGAGACAGAAAGAGAGAGAGAGAGAGAGAGAGAGAAGAAAGAGGAGGAAAAGGAGGGGGAGGGGGAGGGGAGGAGGAGAAAAGGAGAAGAGAGAGGTGAGAGAGGCACATTGATTGGTTGCCTCCTGCACATGCTCCCACCAGGGCCCAGGATCAAACCTGCAAACCTGCAAACCAGGTGCATGCTGTTGATCAGGAATCGAACCCTTGGGTGTGTGGGCTGATGCTCTACCACTGTGCACTTGGGCCAGGGCTCAGGTCATTTTCAAGCTCATACTGGGATTCTGAGATGTTTTCAGAACTTTGCATGTGTAAAGTAGGTTCTTAGAGCTGACTGTCCTGGAATTTATAATCGCTCTGTTAGTTGTGGTGGAGGGCTGGTGCTGTGACTCAGTTGAACACAGAGCTGCTGAATGTAGGTGAAGAAATCATTATTCAAGCTTTTGCATGATTTCTTGTCCTATTCATGTGAGAATGAAACCTCAGACTGAGAACTGGTTGGCTCCCAGCACAGACAAGAAAGGGTTAGGTGGGGAAAATCCACCTCTCTTTTGTTTTTCCCCAGGGTCCTTAAGGGACCTGAAGTGGATGGTGAGGACCAGGGAGCCATGTGAAAATCAGCCTGAGACCTGTGGTTCCTGTGGGGAGATGCTCCAGCAATTAAAAAATAACCTTAGGCGCAGCCGGCCTGGCTCAGTGGTTGAGTGTCAGCCTATGAACCAGGAGGCCACGGTTTGATTCCTGGTCTGGCACATGCCCAGGTTGTAGGCTTGATTTCCAGTGGGGGACGTGCAGGAGGCAGCCGATCAATGATTCTCTGTCATCATTGATGTTTCTATCTCTCTCTCCCTCTCCCTTCCTCCCTGAAATCAATTAAAAAAAAAGAATAAAAAAATAACCTTAGGTCTCTCTCTCTCTCCCTTCTTCCCTGAAATCAATTAAAAAAAAGAATAAAAAAATAACCTTAGATATAGATAATGCACCCCTGACCTGGATTTCCTGTATTTGTATTAAATTTAAACTTTTAAGGTGAGTCAAAGAGGATCAGTGGTGCTGGGAGAAGTGCCACCTTTGAGTCCCTGATGTCTACAGTGTCACATAAAGTAATGCTTATTTTCTCTGGATATGTTCTTGGTAGTGTACAATTAAATAGATTAAACCATGAAAATGCGGTCAAACAGACACATTCTGAGCTGTGGCATAAATGACCGAATTCTGCTGGGGGTTCCCAGCCTTGAAGGAGGATTTAGACTGTGCCTTACAGTGAGGTTGAGAGCATTCAGAGGCTGGACTGAGACGTCCCATCTGTGTGAGGAGCCGGTGCCTCTCACCTTCCAGGTTGTCATCAGGGAAGTAATGCCAACGTTGCCAGTGGGTGGGGTGGGTCCTAGGGAGACTAGTTTTAGGGACCCCCTTGGCTTCTGAGAGCCACCAAGAAGGGTTCTCCAGGCCTCATTTACCCTCCCTCCAGCCGGCCCAAGTCTACACAGCATCGGGGACTCGGATCTGAGCTCCATCTCACTGCTTTTCCTCATTCTTCAACTCCAAGGTTAAGAGTGCACTGTGAAAAGTTGAAAGTCAGCAAGGGCGTCAGGGGTGCTCTGTGCCATGTTTGAATTAGGAAAACATAGCGGTGCACCGGGGACGGGCAGCAGGTAGAACACCGCTTTCACAGGCTGGGAAGAGGAACTTGTGGCCGCTGTCATTTCTGTCTGAGGCTGGGTCCTGGGGAAGTTTTCTTTGCCTGTTGTTGGATTCTGTCCTCCTGTGATAGGACTGTATTGTTTTCTTAGTAAGTAGACACTCAGAGTTGTATTAGAAAAACTCCTTTTTACTTTTCGCTTTAAAATCAAACAAGCTAGCAGCCACATCAGTGGAGGCCTAGACAGTAGTGTCAAACTGCAAAAAAGCTAGCAAATTTTCCACCTAAAGTTTTTGTGGGGGAAGTAGGGGTGGGGGGCGTGGGGATGAGTATAAAAATAAGCCTTTCAGAGATTTTGGGTTGCTTGGTGGAGTGTGTATTTTTCCACGGTGCGGGAGGTTAGAAATAGCACTGCTTTTTATGGGATTCTCAGCAGCAGCCCAAAAATTTGGCTTTGTGGGCTCAGTCCCTCTGTGTGGGCGAGGCAGCTCCTGCAGCCTGTGGGTGGGGGCAGTGCCTGGCAGCATGCTCTGGCAGCGTCTCTGTCTGTCTTCCTGCCTCCCCGCTCCCCGCGTGGTGTCACCCGGATGAGCAGCACTCAAGTGTAAAATGTGCTTACCAAGGTCAGGTTCTTGCGATGACTTGCCTATGGCAACCGATGCCAGTTGTAACAGACTGAGTCTCAGCGGTCCCCACAAAGTCACATTGGTCCCTGTGCGAGGGCAGTCACTGAGAGCAGGAATCATCTGGGAGTGGGGGCTGCCCTTCAGGGCTGCTCTGTGTCAGACTGGTTGGACCTCTTGAGTCTATCTGAGACGCCCTCCTAGTGATGGCGAACCTTTTGAGCTCGGCGTGTCAGCATTTTGAAAAATCCTAACTTAACTCTGGTGCCGTGTCACATATAGAAATTTTTTGATCTTTGCAACCATAGTAAAACAAAGATTTATATTTTTGATATTTATTTTATATATTTAAATGTCATTTAACAAAGAAAAAATCAACCAAAAAAATGAGTTCGCGTGTCACCTCTGACACGCGTGTCATAGGTACGCCATCACTGTCTTAGAATCTTGCTATCAGTGGGGTGGATGGGCCAACCCTTCAAAAGGCGTCCTTATGGATTCTTGAACTTTGTTGTAGTTACGTAATTCTTACAAATAGAGGTAGGCTGCCAAGGGTTTCTCAGAATCAATGCAGGAAGGAAAAGGAAGGAGGCAGCCACTGGGACAGAGTTTTTAACCCCCAGGAGACCCAGGACATATGTGAATTCCTTGAAACTGTGCCTGTGTCTACAGGGAAAGCCAGGGATTTAATGGGATTCTTAGTAAGGTTTTGACCTCCAAAAAGGTGAAGCATGTTTGCAGTGGAGCATGAGATGTGAAGTTCATTTAGCTTGGAAAATCGTTTTGGAGATGTAAGGCGTGTGGGAGAGGGAGACCTGGGCAGGGTGGCAGAGCCCAGGCCAGGCAGAGGGAGGAGACGATGCAGTTATGCATTGTGTGGTCTGACAGCACAAGAGGGGGCTCCTCAGGTTCCTATTGGGTTTTTCTTTGCAGGCTTCCTTGTTGAACTTCATATCATTCTCGTTTTTGTGTCGGGGATGCTTGGTTACCTTGCAAGCTCGGTGCATGGGAGAGGTGCCTGCTGCACACAGGGTGTCTGGGATCTGCGTGGCTTCAGCCTGAAATTTATTAAATCGTCTCCCACTTTTCCCCCTGGGACCTCCTTTGCCTTGGTTCTCTACATTTTTCTGCACGAGGGGAATAGGATAGTGAGGTCAGGGACATGCTGGTCCAGAGGACAGAGGAGGAAACGTCAGGCAGCGAATGCTTCACCCCTGCTCTCACAGCGCGCCGTGGACTTGGCGGCTGCTCCGTGGTGCTCTCCTTCAGCATCGTCACTCTGATCCGGCCGGTCATATTTGGGAGATGAGGTTGCTGAATAAGTGTACAGATAATCTACAAATACCAAGCATCGTAGCTGCAAAGTGATCATGGAGGAGGACAGGTCAGGAGTGCTGTTCATTGCCTGGGCTGCATATTCCACTCAGGGACAGAAGTTTTTCTGTTGTGTCCATAGGTTTAGCTAGGGAAGCCGTGGTGTTGCTGGGCTTGTCAGTTACAGCCGTCACTTCTCTATGTCCCAGGGCAGTAAGGCAGTGCTTGGAGATGGAGCATTGGGGCGAGGAGGACTCATTCTAAACACTCTGCAACCCCAGTCTATATTTATTATGCATCCTACAGGGCAATAAACCGTAACTCCAGGGAATACTTTTTTCTTTTTTTTTAAATTTATTTTTATTGATTTCAGAGGGGAAGGGAGTGGGAGAGAGATAGAAACATCAATGATGAGAGAGATTCATTGATCGGCTACCTCCTGCACGCTCCCTACTGGGGATTGAGCCTGCAACTTTGGGCATTTGCCCTTGACTGGAATCAAACTTGGGACCCTTCAGTCTGCAGGCCGACGCTCTATCCACTGAGCCAAACCAGCTGCGTTTATTTTTTTAATTGCATTTATTGTGGTGACATTGATTAATAAAATTACATAGGTTTCAGACGTACAGTTCTATAATACATCATGCGTATATTGTATTGTGTGTTCACCACCTCAACTCAGGTTTCCTTCTATTACCATTTGTCCCCTCAGATCAGTGATGGCGAACCTTTTGAGTTCGGTGTGTCAGCATTTTGAAAAACCCTAACTTAACTCTGGTGCTGTGTCACATATAGAAATTTTTTGATATTTGCAACCATAGTAAAACAAAGACTTATATTTTTGATATTTATTTTATATATTTAAATGCCACTTAACAAAGGAAAATCAACCAAAAAAAATTGAGTTCGTGTGTCACCTCTGACACGCATGTCATAGGATCACCATCACTGATCTAACCTGTTATTCACACTCCTTTGAAAGAAAGTTGTTTCATGGGTCTGTGTGGGTTTGTGAAGTGTTTTTTAGTGATTTGCAACATACAAGAGTTCTTTTGAGTTCTCATTAAAGAACTTATTACCACTTAGTATTGTGATATTTGTTAGTTACCTAGTTTTTGATCTTTAATTGGTTCTCAAATGTTCTGCTCTTCTTTTGGAAAAAATTGTGGTAAAATATACTTAACATGAAAAGTTTGGAATGGAACCCTCATGTACTGCTGGTGGGAATGAAAAATGGTACAGCTGCTCTATGGAAAACGGTATGCTTTAGCCACTTGTAAGTGTACAGTTCAGTGGCATTAACTACATTCACATTGTTGTACAACCATCACCATCATCCATTCCCCAGAACTATTTTTATCTTGAAAACAGTTGCTAAGTTTTAACATTCAGTACTGTGTATCCTTTTAATCCATCAGTGCAACCTTAGAGATTTTCCCCCTTGTTATACCCATTATTCAAAGTATTTCCTGCCTATCCCTGGATGCCGTAGGCCTGTTACAACTCACACTCACTCTTGTATATACCTTCTAAAAATCTACTCCAAATAGTGCATATTATAGCCAGCCTTCAATTTGCATGATTTTGGCTAGTGAACTCCTGATTTCAAAATCCCCTGACCCAATATCCTGCCTTCTTCCTATAACTACTCAAAAGTACGTTTAAGAATTCCACCCCATTTGTCAATCATACCCCAAAATAAAGCTGGGGAAAAAAAGAATTTTGCCCTATCTCTAAATGCAGTTGGAAAGATTTCACTGTTGATGTTCTGCCATTAGAAATTGGGAACACTAAAAAGCTTTGTAATCTATCTTCTTTCACAAAAGCATTTTAATGAATATTACTTTACTAATACATGATCAAAGGTAAGGATACAATCAGTCACGTGTTCTGTATCTCCTGGGTTGGATCTGATATGGAGATGTGAAAAATGAATTCTTGCTTCACTTTGGAAGGTAAGGGGGAGGTAGTGGGAGACATCTTTTGGATAAATTATCTACTCTTGGCCTGTGTATACTTGTTACATTCTTGTCTCATGCCTTGGCTGTGATGACTTTGTTGAGTAGGTTTGTACATTTTCATCATCTGCTCTTACATTATGGAGGGGGCTCCCAAATTCTTCTTCCTATTCTGATTTTAGATGGAACTTATTGTGGGTGAGTGGACAAACTTATTGTGAGGAATGGACTTAGTCCAAGTTAAAATCAGATGATTAAATGTTTATTTCAGAGAAAATGCTAGTAATTTGAAATTTCTGCAATCAAGAATAATTAATAGAAAATCAGATTAAAAACACTGATGACATTGGTTTAATGAAGAGAAAAAACTTTTTAGCAAAGGAGTCAAAGAGATTAAGGCAAAATGTATCTGCATGGCTCATTTTAGTTTAATCATTTGTTTTTAGAAAATCTAATATAGACCTAGAAGCCATCAGATAAATGACCAGGCATTGCTATTATTATCTCCCCAAATAATTACTCTATTCCATGAAGAAGGTGGAATGGGAATAATTATCAATTTAGATTCCTCTCACATTTTGAACGGAAGATATATGTCTGTAGCAGTTCTAATTGTGTTCTGTGGGGCTTTTTAATTGATAAAACATAACAGTTTTATAGTTCTTCAACAAACTGTAAAGTAGAATATAACCCAGAATAAAATAGGCAAGTGCCTCAACCTCAATTTCAGATAACTAAAGTGAAATTATCTCTTTTTAACCACCTTTCATCATGTTAGCTCAACTTACAGCAATAAAAGCCTATTCCATATCTGTTTAAAGGATAAGAGTTTACTGAAACTGAAAGTTTTACTTTGGCCACCCATATTAGAGCTATTTACACTAAACCTACCTCAAGTTCACAGCAAAGGAAAATTTAATCGATGATAGGGCCAGATGTAGAACTTTGGCTCTTTCACACTAAAACATTGCCAAAATAATACAGTTTCAATACTTTTAAAAAAAGGGTTCATAATGGAATTGCACAATATTGTGACTACAAATGAAAAATGCTTTAGGAACCATTGCTATAACGTGAATCAAGGGTCGTAATAGCAATCCTACCAACCCTGGCAATTGCTCATCCCTTCTGTCCTTTGTTTGGCGACACTAACAAAGCAGTAATGATATAACTACTGACACAATTGTCCTACTTAGAAGCATTTAAAATACCACCTAGAAAAAATAAACAAGAACAGAGCTTTGGCAGAAGGACTAAGACACTGTGGAACTAATGACACAATTGTCTACTTAGAAGCATTTAAAATACCACCTAGAAAAAATAAACAAGAACAGAGCTTTGGCAGAAGGACTAAGACACTGTGGAAACAGCAGCACCCAACCTTTGGACATTTTGGCAGTTGGGGGCTTTTAGAAACCCAGTTGGACTTCATAAGGAACCGGGGCTCTGCAGCAACTCAGAATGCTCCACTGCATGGTATTGCTCACATTACTTTTAGGGTTCCGACACTAGACCAGTTATTTTGAACATACTGAGCTTTTATTATATTATTCTGAATTCTAAAAGTAAAATATTTAAAATAATTCAGTTCCAGAGTATATAATACTTTATTTCTTAGGGACTTAAATCACATTATATTTATTTTTTCATTTGCTCCTATTGTGTAGATGGATACACTGAATGAGAGATTTTGTGAGGTATATAATAGTATTTGTGGTAACTCTTACAGTGTTGGAAGGGGTTAATAGAGTATTGTAGATTGCAACACACTGAACTGTTGAAGGATTCAGAAATGTGTAAATATAAGTAAGGTTTAATACTATTTATTAGCTGGCTAATTGTCTAATCGCCTAACTTTAAACCTTCTTCAGGAGTATCTTTATTTATTTATTTATTTTTGTTAGCAATTTTTTTTATTTATATATTTATTTAAATCTTTATTGTTCAGATTATTACATTTGTTCCTCTTTTTTCCCATAACTCCCCCTCCACCCGGTTCCCACCCCACCCTCTGCCCTTA
>NW_006290305.1:2319011-2345573 GCF_000327345.1 Myotis davidii | reverse complement strand
ACAGATGTCTTCTCCCTCCCCATTGAAAACGCCAACCGCGCCCTCCGCTGCCAGCCTGCTCCGTGCACTCCGCACCTCAGAATTTGACTTCAGCACTGCGCCTCCTCTGGGTGTCCGTATGCGTTACTCTTTCCTCCTGGTTGAAGGACTTCCACTCAGCCAGCGTTCCTGTGGGTCTGGGTGATGTCCGTTCCGTCTTTTAGTTTCACTTTTGAAGTGGTTGTTCGAGGCAGCAAACTCCTGCGTTAACCTATGCCGCCATCTTGGTTCATCTCAAGGAGTATCTTTAATTTATAGTTGAATAAAAAATTGACTCAGTCTTTTGTGAACTTCAGCTTTTAGTGGAGAAAGCATAAATAGGACTGTGGTTAAGAATGGCTAGTTGAGCACTATAAAACTTCGTAAAGTACAGACTCATAAATGCAGAGAACAGACTGGTGATTGCCCGAGTAGAGGAGGGTTGGGGGCTGGGTGAACAGGTGAAGGGAGGAAGAAGTACAAGTTGGTAGTTACAGAATAGTCAAGGGGATGTAATGTACAGCATAGGGAGTATAGGCAATAATATTGTTACAACTGTGTATGGGGCAGGTGGGAACTAGAAACATTGGGGGAGGGCACTTGGTAAACATTAAATAGGATTGTTTGTACTTATATTTTGATTGTGGCTTACTGATGTTTTCCAAGAATGCTTAGAAAATAAATATCAAAAAGTGAAATAAGCCCTAGTCGATTTGGTTCAGTGGATAGAGCATCAGCCTGTCGACTGAAGGGTCCTGGGTTCGATTCCGGTCAAGGGTATGTACCTTGGTTGCGGGCACATCTCCAGTGGGGGGTGTGCAGGAGGCAGCTGGTTGATGTTTCTCTCTCATCGATGTTTCTAACTCTCTATCTCTCTCCTTTCCTCTCTGTAAAAACTCAATAAAATATATTTTAAAAAAATAAAAATAAAATAAAATAAATTTTGCCAAGTAAAAGACAGATACATCATTGGTAAAATCATCCAGGGTCCATCTGTCCCTATCTTAGAGACCTGAGCCACGGGGACTGCCATGGAGAGACAGGAAACAGCTGGTTTGCAGACCACCAGATGTAAATAAACGTTTTCTTGCGGAAGGTGGGTGCTTGAGCTTCTAGGGGTGAAGAGTCATGTTCAAGTATAGGCTTCTTCCTACTCAAACAAGAACCACACTCTAGCTCAGCTTTTCATATGAACTTTGAGGGATCACAAGAGAGGTACACCAGCCTGTAGGGGAACCACTGGGGCATTCTGTACACTTGGCTTAGGGCAACAAGACTGATTCCACCCTGTATGTGTAGCTTTCCCACATCTGGTTGTGTAGCTCTTATGCCTTGGTAGGTGTGGCTTCAGGAACCGGGTGGGTCTACACACTGGAGAAGACCTTCAGGCCTCCTGACTGTGGCAGGAGGAGCAAGCAGGGCTCTGACTGTTGATGCCTCCTCTTTGCTGGTGGGGCATCCATTCCTTGCACTGAATATCAGTCTGGATGACTTTGTTTCCCCATGATTATCAGGGACCTTGAAGAGAGAGAGGAAAAGGGGATTCCTTTCTACTCATGGTTCTTCATAGAAAAGTTTTAATATTTTGGGTGCCTAAAATATATAGCTTGTAGTCAGTGTGATAGTTAATTCTTTGTGTCCATTTGACGGGGCCCAGGGATGCCCAGGTTAACATTGGTGGGCATGTCTGTGAGTATTCCCCAGGGAGGTTAGCATCTGAGTTGGTGGATTTGGTATAGTTTTCCCTCCCCACTGTGGGTGGACATCATCCAATCTGTTGAAGGTCTGCATAGGACAGAAAGATGAATTTGCCCCCATTGCTGTCTGCTTCAGCTGTGACATCGATCTTCTGCTGCCCCTTGACTGGGATTTACATCATTGGCTCCCCTGATTCTCAGGACTTTGTACTAAAACCAGAATTATGCCACTGGCTTTCCTGGGTTTGCCGATGGCAGATGGCAGATCATGGGACCTCTCAGCCTCCATAACTGTATGAGCCAATACTTCATAATCTCTCAGCACCCCCCACCCTCTTTCCCCTGAATAATACAGTCAGTTTAAGAATTTGTAACAGCAGTCTCTTCATTAATCTGATTTTGTTTATATCCTAAGCATTTTCTTACAACCTTACATCTACCTTAATATCTAACTTATTCTGGATAAAATAATCCTGAAGCCATTAGAACACTACCCAATTTTTGTTTGGTCAGAAGAATTAATAGCTGTTAAAGAGTTCATTTATTTACTTTTTTTTTCAGTTTTCTCCTTTTATTTATTCTACAGACAGGTATTCTTTAAACACACACACACACACACACACACACACACACACACACACACACGCTTGTTTTAGGCATCATTTTATGTCTTATTCCTGTACTAGTACTTGCATATTTTCTTTGATAAGCAGAATGAGTGGATCTTGAGAGTTCTGTTGTCCACCAGCAGTTATGTGGCCTCCTTCTTATTTGTGGGCAACAGCAAAACACTTAGTAAGATATAAAACCAATTAGAAGTCAAGTACAGGGTATATTCTAAGAAGTTAGAGCATACCAGAAAAATGA
Organism: Myotis davidii; assembly: GCF_000327345.1. Lineage (NCBI taxonomy): Eukaryota > Metazoa > Chordata > Mammalia > Chiroptera > Vespertilionidae > Myotis > Myotis davidii. The sequence continues at coordinate 2,342,991 of NW_006290305.1, read as the reverse complement.
AAAACTCTTTTATTCTAAATTAAATCATAGTTGATTTATATCAAACATTTGCTCCTAAGGTGGGCCTATAAAAACATAGGAAGGTACAGTCTGCATAGAATCATCGCTGCTAGCACCAGTGACCAGATCCAGGGACCTTACTCTGGACCATGGCTTTCTGAGAGAAGGTCAGATCACACAAGGACCGGACCTGGATCTGTTGTGATATACGGGGATTTTAATTTCCTGAGACTAACTAATCTCTGAGATATTTTCTCAGTTTATAGACAATAAACCTACAAGAAACTAAAATGGACTGTCTATCTATACTGGATTTTTGGGCCCCTGAATCACAGCAAAAGAGCCCCTCAAGAGAGTAAGTCTGACTAGGGGTGGACATAACCACACTCTTCCCCTCCTCCCCTCAGCCAGTCTGAACTGCTGATGTCTTTACACATCTCCCACTGAGGCTCAATCTTTTGTTCTCCAGAAAACAAAATGATAAATGCTGTAATCAGCAGCAGAGCCCTCTCTGCCACCAAGAGGGGCATCTGAAGGCAAAAAACAGTTTTTAGCTTTTTTCATTCTTTTCATTCCATTCATTCATTCAATAAATAATTATTGAGCACTTGTTGACTGAAACTATAAAATACGTATTAGTCCTGGCCAAAGCCTTTTATAAATTGAATTATATAGTTGGAGCATCTTAAGCTCAGACAGCTGCAATGCTTTGCTCGTGGTTACAGAGCATGTAAATGGAACTGCAAGGACCCGACTCAGGTCTCTGGGGCCTTTGTGCACCTTTCACCTCACCACAGGCTCAACCCTTTTTGCTTTCACTGCAGACTCTGTAGCCTGGCCTGGTCTGAGGTGCAGCTGTTTTACTCTAAACCATAACAACTAAGATCTTAAGAATGCTACGAACAATGAGGATCACATTCAATATAAAAGTGATTTATCTTCAAGAACTCCTGAATTTTATCAAAGCAGTGTTCCTGAGGAATAAAGATGTGCCATTTCAGGACCAATGGAATTTTTTCCTGCATTCTTAAGCTTATAATTGTTTTTTGAAAATTTGTGCTTTTGTTATACTTGAGTTTGAGTGTCCCAAGCAGAGGCCACAGCATCAGGAGTTTTCTGCTTAACAGGGAAATATTGCCTTTAAGTCTAGCTGATTGGGTTACTTTTTGAGCCAATCAGACGAAATTTTGGAAAATGTCCGACTTAAACAGAAGTTTTTCTTCTAGGCTATCAAAAAGAAGTTCTAGATGTTGGGTGTTTTTAATTTGGCCAGACCTCTTGTGTTGGTTGTGTGCCATCCAAGGGCTCAGCAGGTGACAAGGAAACACTACGGGATCCAGGAGTTTCCTGGCCTCAAGGAGCTATCTGGTTGCTATTTGAGAAAGCATTTATGAAGGTCTTGGTTCATTGTCTTAGGTTTTTCAAAAGCACGTGGCAAATAGTAACAATAAAGTGGGGGTGCACCTGGATATGCACATATATTATCTGTGGTTTGGCTGCTGACAGTTCCTGGGTGTGTTCTGTGCATATTTGTGATTCTGTGACCCATATTCTATTCCTGTTGCTTTCTTCAGCTAATTCAGTTGATCATGTAGCTTGGGATGCCTATAGGTCAGGGAAACCTGGATGTTGGTGAGGATGCTGCTGAGGCAGGTGTGCTGTGGTTTTGGGGCTTGGGCACCCAATTAGAGGAATGCTGTGAACCTTCAATGTTGACTTCCTTTTTTAAATGAAAAAAATATTTTTCTTGATTTCAGAGAGGAAGGGAGAAGGAGAGAGGGATAGAAACATCAATGGTGAGAATCATTGATTCTCTGCCTCCTGCATGCTCCCTACCAGGAATTGAGCCTGTAACCCGGGCATGTGCCCTTCACCAGAATCGAACCCGGGACCCTTCAGTCTGCAGGCCGATGCTCTATGCACTGAGCCACACCAATAGGGCGACTTCTTAACTTTTATCCAGACACATGATGAAAACATAACCTGAAATAACTGGCGTAGATCTTGACAAAGTTACAATTTTTTTGACAATCTTTGAAGCATTGGGGCTTGGGTTGGCATTCCTTGTAACTCAGTTTTACAACCCTTCTGTGGCCTCTGTATAATTAAACTAGTTTTGATTTTTGGAAAATGGATCTCTTTGTGGACATATTAACTTAGTAGAGTGGGCAAAGGGAGAGGAGACATTATATCTAGATTGCTGCTGGGAAGCATTTGCTGTGTAAACGAACTGTAGTCGATCTTATGTGTTACTAGTAGTGAATGTGTCTGTGTGTTTTATCTAAGTCAGCAGTAGTTTGACCGATTATTTTATGGCTTCTGTGTCCCCTCTACCATCTCTGAACAGATACTGAAATTATTCAATTAAATTTAGATGCATGAACAGAACACCTACTCATGTATAAGTTATGCAAATGAATGCAAAGCATAAACAAATGAGCTGGCTGGACTGGGAGATTGTATTACACCAGCACTTGCCATCACAGAAGAAATATGATAGTATAGTTATCTTATGGTTCATTTTTGAATTAAATCATAACTTTAGGATACTTTTTCACTTAAAAAGTCTGACTGCATCACTAAGAAGTCTTGGATGAATGTCACCTTGGATGAATGTCGCCTCTCTTTGTTTTTTCACATTGCAGGTGAATTTTCAGGTGTTAGTATTACTTCACTAGTCATTGTCACCTCTGCGAACATTCTTTGAAGCTACTTTTAAAATTTACCTTTAAACTTTTTTTTATATTGCACCTTACCTGGCGTTCAGCCCCAGAAAATCATGTGTTAGTGTACTGAGTTATGCCTATCTTTTTTAGGGGTGTTGTAGGAGTCAGGCTCATAGGTTTGTGTGGGCAGGAGGAGTCCTTCTGTACAAGTTCAGTGGTAGCTCTCTCTAAATTCAGGTTAAATTATTTCTGAAGTTGAGATGACATATTTGTTCTAGGGGTTCTCCTGTTAACGTGTGGCTATTTAAGTTTAATTCTATAAAGTAAACTGAAAGCCCTGGCTGATTTGCTCAGTGGTTAAAGCGTCAGCCTGTGGACTGAAGGGTTGTGGGTTTGATTCTGGTCAAGGGCACACATTTCAGTTGTGGGCTTGATCCTCAGCCCCAGTCGGGTGTGGGAGGCAACCAATGAATGTGTCTCTCACATCGATGTTTCTCTCTCTCTTTATCCCCCTCCCTCCCACTGTTTCTAAAAATCAATGGAAAAAATATCCTATGGTGAGGATTGACCAAAAAGGAAAAAAAAGAAAAAAAAGTAAGCTGAGAAATGTACATGTTAGGTGCTAGTTTCTACCAATGATAAAAGGGCTGATGATGGTCAAGGTGACTGTCACTTTGAGGCTATAGCCTGGGGGCATATCAGAAGGACCTGGCCAGAAATGGCTTAAATAAGAGATAATTATGAGAAATAGTCTGTTCTTAAAAAGGCTTAACTCACTCAATTTGAATACATAGTAAGAGCCTGAGGATGAGGTCTGTTGTAGTTTAAAGTTGTTTTCAATAGGAAATCAAGTTATATAATTTTCTTTAGAACTGAGAGGGACCAAAGCTAGGATATATATTAAAAAACCTCAACTACAAGTGAGGAAATAGAGAGGCTAAGTGACTTGCTGAAGGCGACCCTTAGTAAGTGATGGAGTGAGCCTTACTGCACCTGGGCCCTTTGAGACCTTGTCCTACACGGGAGGATGTGGATGAAGGACATTGAGAGGCCTTTGAAGATGACAGTTTGTATGGTTGTTAGGAAAATTCTGGTTGCACACTTTTTACATCATAATTGATGTGAGGACATCCCTCTTTCTAGTTTGGGTGCTAATTGAATAGTAAAAAGTGTTTCTCTTTTTAGTTTAGTCTGATATGGAATACATGAGAGATTGTTAATAGAAGAATGAGAAATTGTACTAACAATAGATATAAAGGTGAATTCTGTCAGCTTTGTTCATTAGTCCTTAGAAAATGCTCAAGAACAAAGAGGTTTGGTGACTGGTCACTTTTTAGGGACATATGTAAATATTTTGTAGTAGACAAGCACAGCGAAAATCAAACATTTAATCTGTAGCTAAACCCTTCTTGCCCTGAAACTGAGCTGTTGTGGAAGCTTTGATTGCAACTGAGGAATTAAACCAACAGTTTTTCGAAGGGAAGTTGCTTAAACAAAAGTATCAACAACAGCGAGGCCCCTGTTGGCATCTGGACTTTGTAGTAGCTCAAGATATATTTACTCTCTTGCTTGGAATTCTCCCTCATGCAGGGGCTTGTGACAAGTGTAGCCTTGCATAATGTGCCCAGCATCCTGGAAAGCTGGGATGGACCTCATGCCTGGGGAGACCTGAAAGTTGATTCTTCTGTAGGATTCCTTCTGTAGAGTCATTCCCCCATCAAGCCATGCATGTGGAGAACACTGTGTCTGAGCCTGACGCAGGGAAAACCAGTGGCTCCTGCATTTGAAGCCTGGACAATGCTCCACAAGTCAGCCTGTAGTTGTGATATCCCCGGGACCACTAGTCACATTAAACATAGCTTCACATATCCAAGTGGCTTGTATGAAGCTTAAACCCATAGAGGAAGTAGAATGGATTGCAAGGGATCAACTGGCACCTTGAAATGTTTGGTGTTGTCTATTTAGTGAGTTAGGGGGGTAGTGGTCTGGTGACTTTGAAGTGGGAAGATAATCTTTATATGTTATTGTTTTAGGTAATACATGTTCTTGTACAAATAGCATAGCCACTGTTATTTCAGTATACATATTCCTGCCCTGGCTGGTTTGGCTTAGTTGGTTGGAATGTCATCCCATACATCGAAAGGTTGTGGGTTTGATCCTGGTCAGGGCACATACCTGGGTTGTGGGTTCGATCCCCAGTCAGGAGGTGTATGGGGGACAACCGATCTAGCTCTCTCTCTCTCTCTCTCAAATCAATAAAAAGCATATCCTTGAGTGAGAAAAAAAAAATATATATATATATACACACACACACACACATATTCCTATGAGACTATAAGACTTTTCCAATAGAAGTAAACTATATTGTATATTTTGATACATGTGCTTTTGATGATTGTACAAAAGGTTTTATGTGATGCTTGTGTGAGAGATTGAGCACTGTATACTGACAAAGGCAGAAATAGAAAAGTCAGAGTCTTGGACCTCCAGTAACCACATAGATCACTGAGTCCTTCATTAGCCTTGTACAAGGAGAAAAACCTAAAGCCTGGGAGGTTGAGTGACTTTTGCAGGACTGATTCGTCAGCCAGTCATGGGGATGGGAGCAGAACCAGCACTCCTGCGTTCCCTGTCTGCGCTCTTTGTGTTCTGTTAGGTTGTCCTTGCTGCCTCCCTGAGGTCATTCCTATAGGGTTTGTGCGGCACAGTGCCAAGGTGAAAGGGGGCAGGGATAGAAGGCAGTAGATTCCTTCCACTTAGTCCGAGGGGATCTCAAAATGAAACTTTGGCTGTAAAGGAGGGAAAGGGAGCTCTGGAGAGGCTTCTTCCAGCAATTCCAGACTCCGGCCCAGAAGTGAGCAGCATCGGTCACCCGGCCCCTCTCACCACGTGGGGCCAGGGGTCTTCGCCTTCCACGTGCCTCTCAGGGAATGAATGGCACTGATGACTGACAGGCCCCATTTTGTTTTCTTAAGAAATTATAATAGAACTAATGGCAAGTACCCCTTCACTGATATTCATGAAGTTTTGATTTATAAACAGTATTTTATTATTTAAAAACAAAGGGCAGAAGTCATCCATGGTTCCATTATTTTCACACAACTATTTTATTTTCTGTGCATTTTGTTTCAGTCTTTTAATATTAAAAAAATTAAATACATGCTTTCTACAAGGTCATTAGCACATGGTTATGTGAAAAGTTCATGATGGTTGGAGGCGGACAGACCTGGGGTTGATTTTTGGGTAAATCAGTTATGTGACCGGGGTAGTTCCTTCACTTCTCTGCACTTGAGTTCCTTCCTCTGTAGAATGAGATACCAACTTATATAACTTCCACTAAACAATGCGATACTAACTTAAGCTCACATAGGATTTTTGTAGACTTGAGGGAGATACTGTACATGAAGTATATAGCTTTTTGGGGCCTTTAATGGTACATCATTCACTGCTTAATTTTTCTCGTGGGCATTTGTTTTTCATTTTGCTGCATGGTCTGGAAGTATATTACCACTGTCTTTGATAAGAGAAGTCTTCATTCTCCCATGGAGGGTTGTGATGTGGGGACTGGTGCCTATGCTGGCCAGTGTTGCTGCCTCCTCAGGTCAGCTGTCCTAGGCCTGTCCCAGGGGAGATGCCTGGAGTCAACTCTAATTATTTTTTGGGTGGATATGTGAGAATTGGCCATGAGATGAAAACTCAAGTGACAGCCGGATGAGGGAATTTGGGTATATTTATTTCATCTTTATATTATCTACCACCTTACCCAAGAATTCCTTGGTTGTATTAACACTACACAGGATTGTTCAAGTGGGCAAAGGAAGTGGATTGTCTTTTATTTTAATGAGAGATCTAGGCTGCTAGTGACTTCTCTATGGAGACCCCTGTCTGATCTTACATTTCTAAGGCTGAACATCTCTTATGATCAGAGGTGGGAGGTAGGAAGGAAGAAAGTGTGGTGACCTGGGAGTTGGCAACTAGTTCGTCTCTGAAACCAGTTGGTAACTAGCTGAATGACTTTGAGCAGCTCACCTCCCCGAGTCTCAGAAATCCTCAGATGTGAGTACCTGGAGAAATGTGTGTCTTTTCTATTTTTACATCCTCGACACTGGCGTGTTCCTGGCTGCAGTAGGTGCTCAGCAAATGTTTGCCCAACAGTTGAAGCAGGAGGTGGGCCCAGAGCCTACCCCAGTGTGTGTTCAGAGGAATGCTGGCCTCAGGAGGGTGGGCTAAAGGAAAGATTTTTCCAGTCAGCTGAGTTTATAAATGCTGCCTGTTACAGCCCTTTCTGGAGGATTCTTCATGTAACTTTAGACATATTAGAGGCCCTGAGAAGTTTGGCAGTAAAGAAAGCCTTAGTGTTGTTAAACCCAGAATTTCCTAAACGTATTTAATCCAAGAACACCCTTTTCCTCTAGCTCTATTTAGCCTTGAGGAACTTTTGCTTGGCCAGATGACTGTGAAGGAGACTTCCTGCTGGAACATTCTAGAATCTTGAGAGCCGGGGTGGGAGGGGTGGGTGATAGAAGGTTGCGGTTTAGTGCGCGCGCGCTTGCGTGTGCGTGTGTGTGTGTGCGTGTGCGTGTGCGTGCGTGTGTGTGTGTGTGTGTGTGTGTGTGTGTGTGTGTGTGTGTATGTTAGTCCTTAAACAGGGCTCAAACTTCAAATTCTGAAATTAGACCTTGTGGGCCATGTTATGCATCACAGCACAAACAGGAACCTTGGGTGAGATGTATCTTTTGAGCTGAACTCCCACATGCAGAGGGCGGTGCTCATCTTGTCCTTAGGGAACCAAGGGCAGTGGCATAAAATGACCCTCTTTCTGTTGTGCTCGGGTACTTTTTCCTGTTTTTTGCTCTAGCAGATTGTAGGTTTCTTGAAGTCAGGATTCTAATCTAAGGTCAAGAAAACCCTGGGGCCCTGCGGCTGGTCTCTCATCTCCCCTGGATTAATCGAAGGTGCTAAGAGATACTGTGCAGAGGCTGGCTTCCTCCGCCACCTTTCTTTCTTCTCAGGGTCTGAGGTGGGTGCCTCTAAGGGCAAGCAGGAGAGTCCCCGTCCACCAGCCACAGTGGGTGGGCGTGGCGATGCCGGTGGACAGTCACTGCGTGGCCAGCTCTCCCCAGTGGCTGCTGTCCCCAGGAACCCATGGCCCTGCCCGCAGTGTTTCTCTCCACCAACTTTCCCTCCCAGATAAGCACATAGAAACGTGATTCTGTTGAGAAGTCGAAGCATTTGAACAAATCAGATGCTTTTGCCCAACCCTGGAATAAAGGCTGTAGTTATTTTAACAACAAAATCCTGCAGTCTTCAGCTATTTCTGGATGTAGACTGGTAATTAGCATGCCATGCGTAATTCATTGCTGTCTCTGGCTGTTTGTTTCCTTGTTCCAATGCAGCCCAGTTTGGGAGACTGGGCTTATTTCATGTTGGAAATGTGATTTTGTGGAGACCTCTAAAATGCCATCGTGAGATGAATGGTTTTCTGTATAGTCAGTTTGCCAAACCTGGTGTTTGCAGCTCAATTATTAGTTTTCAGCAGCTCTGTAGAGGAGAGTAACAGCTTGCTAGGGTGGTATTTCGTTTCCAAGAAAACTGTTAAAAGCAACTGCTCGCAGAAGGGTTGATGCTACCAGAGGAAAGTGACACTTCAGGAGAACAGGTAATTCTGGGATAGGTTAAGAAGGCTTTCATGGTTTGCTGTGTTAGTGTTGCTCATGGGAGAGATTTCACATTTTCAGTTTATATTCTCACAGATGTACATGGAGGCCAAATGCAGATGAGTACCTTTTGGAATGTATAGTGCTGGAATGAAAGGAAAATGCCTGAGTGGCTCTTGTAATGGGGCGCAGGGTGAGAAGGTTCCTGGAGGCCCCCTGTGGTCTCTGGCAGGACTTCCTGCTCGCTCCCCAGCTGCAGAGGAAAAGGGAAAATACGAAGTTACTGTTTCTGTTGGGGAGTGCTGGGACCTGCTGCTGACTGTAAAGTGAGAGCTTGGCCAGGGTCCAAACGGAAAGCATTTGGTTTCTTCTTTTTTAGAAAGATTTATTGGGGGCAGTCTTTAATAAATAGCCTGCTTCTCTAGATTTCTCCAGCACTGTGGGGCTTGCTCTCTCTGGCTGCTCAGCTGACTCTAGCGTTGCCAACACGAAAGGCATAAGGCAGGTAGGAGTGCAGCATGAGGAGAGCATGTGTTAGGTTGCGCTGTAAAGGCTCTCGAAGCCTGGCTGGCCGTCTTGGGGTTACCCATGTGTCTGCCCATGTCCACTGAGGGGGAAATAGATGACCTTTGCTCTCTGAAGACTTAGCTTTTGATAAATGAAAAAAGGAGTTATTTTATGCATGAGCTAAATCTTTCTAAACTAATCCTCTGGCCCCTCACTCTCTAAGGCGCTACAAAAGAGAAAGAAGGCTGAAGGAAAAAAAAATAGCCAAACAAAATAAAACTCTTTTGTGGATGGGAAGCACTTGTGTTCCATGGATCTCTTGATAAAAGGGTTTAGATTGATGAGTTTAGATCCATGAGTTTCTACCAGTAAAATAATTAAAGTGGTCCTAATTGCTCCATAAGATGATAAGAACTAGCTTCACTTGTTAGAGGCCAAGGGGCCATACAAAAACTATGGCCTAGACCTGCCCTGTGTGGTTGGAGTGACGGGCCATGCACCGAAGAATCGCATATTCCATTCCTGTCAATGGCATGTACCTGGGTTGCAGGTTTGATCCCTGGCCTTGGTCGGGGCATGTGTGGGAGGCCCGATTGAAGTGTCTCTAATATAGAAAAATCCCATGCACAATAAAAAACAACAACCCCAAACTAAAACGAACAAAAAAAACTATGGCCTAAATAAAGTGTTGTTAAACAATGCAGTTTGTTAGGCAGTGCCAGCCAGGGAAAATCATTTCTGGCAATTTTTAGGTAAAGGTAAAGCTAGAAGGTTTGAGTGCAGTCCTGTACTGTGCAGGGTAGATCCAGGCACCTCATCCCGGTGGGTCATCTTGGACCCAGCACAAAGGCTCTCATTCCAGGACCTGTGGTGGCTTTGAGGTTCCATGCTCAGCTCTAGTCTTGGGCACCTTAGATGTGCCTGGAGATCTGGCACCGGGCAGGCTGTGGGTCAGACCACCTGGAAAAGTGCTGGGGGAGAGGCTAGGGAAGGTGGTTGTCTTTCAGATTACCCCTGTGTAAGGAGATCAACCAGCTATTCTCCTTTGATAAACTGAAAAGATTTGAGCCCTTTTAAGTGTACCTAGTGCTGGTTTAGGCAAATGGATTCCATCTGTTTTTGTTTCAAATTATGATATTTAGGAATAATTTTCTGAAACTCCTTGTCATAGAAATAGACTTGAGGATAAAGGATTGATACCCCAAGTACTGTGAGGGAGGGCATATTAAGCATCCCTTGAAGATGGGGACACAAAAGAATCGCCTAAGGAAGGTGGACACAGTTTTCTTATGCTGATTGGGAGTCTGGTATGAAAGCCAGCTATCATGTCATGTTTAAAAAGCTGTTACAGTTATTGTTTTATTTTTAATCAGGTTCACATGGTTCAGAAAGAAAATCTATTGTCAAAGGTATTAATTTAAAAGTGTACTTCTGTCTACTCTGTGCTCTTGTTCCCATAACCACTATTATTAGTTTCTTACTTATCTTTCTAGAATTTCCTTATGCATCTATAAACATATTTGAAAATATATTAACCATCACCACTCTCTCATTTTCCAAAAGGTGTCATACCAATTTCCCTGCACTGGGATGACAGTATTTAAGACTGAAATGGTGGTCCCATGCTTGCCATTCTGCAAAATGATTTGTTGAACCTTCCCTTGCTGGAGCTATTACAGTAAGCCTATCTTACTGGACTTGTCAGTTGTCACGAGGCTGTTTTAACTATATGTCATTTAAGCAAATGCAGTGACAAACAAATGGAGGTGATTTCTCAGTGGTAGGCCTTGGATTCCTCCCATGGGATAGACAAAACGAAATTCTCACATTAACCACCGGCATTAACTACTTCTTTCATCTGAGCTCCAAGAGAGGAGATGCTGGGAGGCCTGCTTGGGCTTGCAAGGGGAACGAAAGGAGTAGGACATTGTTTGCTCTAACAAACAACAGAAAGCAGAACCCTTTCCAGTGACAATGAGCACTTCAGTTCTTTTTGTGCTCTGACTTTATTCGACTTGCTTACAGAATTTACCATTCGTTTGTTCATTTGTTAAGTCAACATTAATCCAACTAACATTTTTTGAACCATTGTGATATGTACAGTGTGGAGATAGATGTCTTGGTAGAAAACAAATATTTAGGCGGAAGTCCTTGCCCTCAGAGGTTTTACACTCTGAGATGATCAGCGAGGCCATTGGCACTGGTGTGGAGTGAGCAGGAAATTCTCCCTGAGGGCAGGGTGGAGGAGGCAGGCTTAGCTGGCCGTGCTCCTTCCGCATCCCCTAGACTCCTCTTGTGAATTTGGTCCTGACCTTCCCTCCTCCACACGGGGCCTGAGGTTTTGGTGCTTCATTTGCTGTTTCCATCTGGAATAACAGCTTCCAGATGGATTTTGATCTTCAGCTCAGTTTTGTGTGTTGGCCTGTTTTGGTTTATATTATTTATAGTGAACAGTCTGAGAAATACTATTTTTTTAATCTTGAAATTAACATTTACTTTTGTTTATCTTTTTATATTACTTGGGAAACTTTGCAGACTCAAACTTTTGTTAAGATGATTTGGAAAGTTGGAAAGATACAGGTTTTAGAAGCAAAAGGATGAGAGTTCAGATTTCACCCCTTAGCATTACTGTGGCCTTAAATGAGTTATTTAGCTCACTGAGCCTCAGTTCTCTGTTCCATCAAATGGGAAAAACAATACCGATCTGACCCAGCCGGTGTGGCTCAGTGGTTGAGCATCGACCTCTGAACCAGGCGGTCATGGTTCGATTCCTGGTCAGGGCACATGCCCAGGGTTGCAGGCTCGATCCCCAGTCGGGGGCTGAAGGAGGCAGCTGATGAATGATTCTCTCTCATCATTGATGTTTCTACTAGTGAGTATGAAACCATAGGGAAAAACTTCCTAAGCCTCAGTTACATTGTATGAGTTACAAGACGTTTTTTGACTGTGTCAGCCTAGGAATGAAAAAATTTGGTAATAAAATAATAGAAAACAATACAAGATTCTATTTGTGTGTGTGTTTTTCCATTGGTCTTATTTGCATTCAGCTGTGGGGCTTGGTCTACGTATGTAAGGATTTTTGATGATCAAGGGCTATAGAGGTTCCCAGGCTTCATAGCATTTTGGGGCAAGTAGAAGGGATCTGTTATTTTATCTGTTTTTTGCTGTCTCTGGTCTTTGGAAGAAAGGACAAGCTTGCAAGACGTCCTGTGTCCTTATTTGTGCTGAGACCTGGGCCAATCATCACGCGATGTACGGCCAACCTGTTTGGGTGAGGATGTCAGCCTCCTCTGGCCTCAAGGAGAGGCCGGAGTCAGTTATTCCAGCTCTGACTGTGCCGCAAATAGCTCTCTTCCCCACAGCCGGCTAGCAGGCAGCATACTCAGTCCTCTGTGCCTCAGCCATGCGGTGACAAGGGAGCAGACGTGGCTGCAAGTGCCATCACACGTGCCCTTGAACCGTTTTCTTCCTGTGGCAGAAGAGTGCAAGCGCGGGTTGTTTTTATCTCTGTGGTGACCCCGATTTCTCTGTGGTAAACAGTTGTTAAAGGACCGCCTTCCTCCATAGTCTTCCCTGCAGTGGGAACACAGTTACTCTCCTTGGCACTTGTGTGTGCATTTCATTTGAACAAGAACATTCTGCACCTGTTGATGTACTGCTCTTTAATTGTTCACAGCTGTTTTCTTTGTTATCCCCGCACCCCCCTTTTCTAAAGGGGAAGGACTTTGTGGAGAGTGACAGTTTCTGCCTGTTTTGCCTTTTCTCCCTTTACCTCATGCCAATCCCCAGGGTCATGTTTGCTAACCAGAGGTGGCCCGCTCCTCTCCTGCTTTGAGTGGTACTTTACTGCTTGGGTTAAGGAAAATATTTTTTTTCAATTTTTTATGTTTTGGAAGTCAGAAAGGGAGGGAGGGAAGCAAGAGGAATCATTATTATTAATTAGATGTGAGCAAAAAATATATTTAGTAATATCTCCTGAAGAGATTCAGCACAAAGTCAGTGTTTAAATGTCTGTTTTCAGGTTGTCAGTGAAAAAGCAATATCTTCAAGTGATTTTGGTAATGAATATGGAAATCAGTGGGGCTTCAGGGGAAATATCTTGGTATGATTATGATGATTTTGGCATATTTCTTAATGCCTTGGGATTTCTCAGTTGCCAAGTGGCAGGTCAGAAGGGACACTTTAGTAAAAAGAGACTATTTTGACTTAACTAAATGGAATGTTTTACAAATTAGAGATAGTGGGAGAGACCAAGACGGTAGAGAGGGTGGAAGCTGCATTCACCTTTTCCCATGACCTCATCAAATTAACAACTAAATTTTAGGGCAATCAGCCTGAATAACCATCTGAAGACTAGCTGAACAGCCATCCTATAACTGAGGATATAAAGAAGAAGCCATGTTGAGAATGGCAGGAGGGGTGGAGACACAGAAGGGGCAGGGCACACACCCATGGTGTGGTAGTTAAGAAATGAGGGATGTCTCAGCTACAGAGGTCCCCCTGAATCTCAACCCCACACCGGGCTCCCTAGCCCAGGGCACCAGTGCCAGGAAGAGGAGCCCACCTAACATCTGGCTGTGAAAACATTGGGGGTTCCGTTTGCCCAGGTGAGATGGAAGGCTGCTGGCAACCCAGGTGCCCTACAAAATCTTGCTCACAGGTACCCACTCTAGGCTCCAGCAAAGGGATGGTGGCTCAGAGGAGGCCGGAGTCATACAGGGAGAGACTGAATTGTGTGGTGTCCGGGAGAAGGCTGGTGGGACAGCTGCTAATATCCTTGTGTTGAGTCCCTCAGATGCTGCCCACAGGTGCCATCTTTCCTTCTCAGAAGCCCTGCCCTACCCAGCTCGCACACAACTGTAAGCTCTGCCAGTAGCCACCAGCCTGGGCCTGCATTGCAGCCTTTCTTAAAAAACTTATGAGGAATTCTGGGCAAGCTTTGGGTTAGCCAGAGACACACAGGGAGAGACTGAGTTGTGTGACATTAGGACAAGGGCTGTTTTCTTTGGGGTCCCAACCAGTGCCACTGTTCTGTGTGGGGCCCTCCCCTCATTGTGGCATTGACTGAGCTGTATGGCTTTAGTGTGAAGGCTGTCTTTCCTTTTGCCCAATGGGCACCACCATTCCTGGGCTGAGCCTCCTTTCTGCACAAACTAATCTTAATCTGCTTTAGCTTGATGAACTCTGTTCTTTGTCTTTTTTTTTTTTTAATCTTTTTTCTTTTCCTTTTTTTTTTTTTAATGCTCTTTGTGTTTAACCTTTGGCATTTTGATGATCCTCTTTGGGTTCATCTTGTTTGGAACTCTTTGCGCGTCTTGACTCGTGTCTTCTTCCTTCCCCAGGGATAATTAGATGCTGCATATCTGGGCTTTTTAACTATTTAAGTGCACTGTAAGGGCTTTTACAGCAGCTTCTAACAGAAGAGAGAAGGTATCTGGATAGGACAGAGCTCCAAAGATGAAAGCAATAGTTCAATTTACCACAGAAGGTTTTCTGTGTACAGTGAAAACGGAATAGCTTGTGCTAGAAAAACTAGACAAAGTACAAAAACAGGTGGCCAAGACTTGAGGGACCAGGGTACTGAAGAGAAGGAAAGGATACTGGTCAAGCCCAACATTCTGTGATGCTTTTCCCCTTGAAGTATGTTTTCTGGTTCATAAGGGATCTGGGATAGATATGCCAAGAAACCAAACAAAGTGTTTTCCAAGAAGCTGGGACCATTAATGGAGCTGCTGGAAGTCTTATGGTGCCGTGGAGACAAAACTTGGAGTTAAAGCTGCCACGGCAGCGAGGATTTAAAAGATTGCTATTGCCCTGGCCGGTTTGGCTCTATGGTTAGAGCATCAGCCTAAAGACCAAAGGATTGGGGGTTCAATTGCCGGTTAAGGGCATGGTCAAGGGTATGTTCCTTAGTTGCAGGTTCAATCCCCAGCCCCAGTTGGGGTGCATGTAGGAGGAAACTAATTAATGTGTCTTTCTCATGTCAATGTCTCTCTCTCTTTTTTTCTTTCTCTCTTTCTCTTCCCCCCTACCCCCTTCATCTCTCCTCCTTCCCTTCCACTCTCTCTAAAAATCAATGGAAAAAATATCCTTGGATGGGGATTAAAAAAAAAAAAAGATCAGAGTCTTAGAGGAAAGGGGAATATAGTAACATGAGCCCAATAATCTGCACTGCTGTTCTTTTCAATGCATTTGCTGATGTGTTAACATCTCAGAGACTAGGAAGTGAAGCCAAAGCTATCCTTAAAGGTTGGGAGGTGAAGTGGGCAATGTCAGGGATCCAGGGAAACAAAAATTGGAGTTCAGAATTTACCAAGGAGGAGAAGCCCTGTTAAGCACCCTAGACTTCCTGTTTGGGCTTGACCAGACCCTAGGAATAAATGTAAACTTGAAATAAGATAGCCTTTACAAAAGTCTGAAACTCAGCTTTGAACCAGTTTAAGTCAGACTGGATTCTACTGATCTTTCCCTGATCTAACTGCCTGCCAAATAAACCAAAAATAAACCCTCTCAGAAGGATGATAACATCAGCCAGAACCTCAGATTGTCTCATTAGCTTTTGATGCACAATATCTGGCATTCAATGAAAAATCAATAGGCATGCCAGGAAACAGGGCCAAATGATTAAAAGAAAAAAAATGAGTAATACTGATATGAAAACAGCAACAGGTGATACAGATATTAGAATAATTAGATAGGATTTTAAAAGAGCTACCATAGCCCTAGCTGGTGTCTTGGTGGATAGAGCATCGGCCTGTGGACTGAGGGGTCCCAGGTTTGATTCCAGTCAAGGGCATTGAATGCAGGAGGCAGCCAATCAATGGTTCTCTCTCATCATTGATGTTTCTGTCTTTCTCTTCCTCTTCCTTTCTCTTGAAGATCAATAAAAAAATATATTTTTTAAAAAAGAGCTGCCATAAATATGTTTAAGAAACTAAGAACTCCACAAGTAAAATGAAATATATTTTAAAAAGGACTCAAATGGAAATGCTTGTAATGAAAAATACAACAAATGAAGACTTACGTGGATAAATTTGATAGTAGGTTAGACATAGAAAATTAGTGAACTCTGTAATATAGGCCAATAGAAAATATCCAGACAGAAGCATAGAGAGGAAAAGGATTACAAAGATAGAAAAAAGAGCGTAAGAACCATGAGACATGGTGAAATGACCCAACAGGTGTGTAAGTAAAGGGGAAACGATGAGAGGAGAGAAAGGTTGGGGCAGGAACAATGTTTAAACTGATATTGTCTAAGAATTATTCAAAACTAGAGACATTAAGATGGAGACTCAAGAAGCTCTACAAACTCCAAATACAAAGAAAACCACATCTGACATATAATGAAACCAAAACACAAAGAGAAAGTGTTACAAAGCAGCCAGAGGACAAAAACAGACACATTATTCTTAAAGGGGTTATTATAAGACTGACAGCTGACTTTTCAACAAAAATAATAGAAATCAGAAGATAATGAATTGATTAATCTTTAAATTGATGACGAAAATAACTGTCAGCCTACAACCAAAGGACATTTTAGAAAAGAAAAGCAGAGAGAATTTGCTCCAGAAGACCAATAGGAAAAGAAAATTCTTTAGGCTGAAGGATGATGGTTCTTCCATCTGATGGTCCCAGATGGAAGCATGGAAATATCAAAAGAGTTGAAAAGCAACAAGAACAATAAATATGTGGATAATTCTAAATAAAAATTTGCTACAGAACAATAACAATATTTTGTGGAGGTATAATGTGCATATAGTATTAAATACAGGACAATAGTATAAAAAGTGGGAGTGGAGAGAAGGAATTTACGTTGTTAAGAGAAGTTGTTGAAGTACAGATACTCTTCAACTTATGATGGGGTTATGTCCTGATAAATCCATTGTAAGTTGAAAATACCGTAAGTTGAACATGCCTTCAATACACATACTGAACATCAGCGCTTAGCCTAGCCTACCTTAAACAAGCTTAGAACACTTACGTTGCTTACAGGGGGGCAGTTTCATCTCAAGAGTAGTTGCCTTCCTCCTCCTCTTCCCACCAGAAGCAGGAGACACAGGTGGGCACTTTGTAGACACGATGGGAGGTGAAAACATAATATCCAAACAATTCTGGCAACACAGTTCACTGTAGAGTATTGGTTGCTTACCCTTGTGACAGTGTGGCTCACTGGGAACCATGGTGCACTGTGGCTGTCCAGCATCATGAGAGAGTATTGTACCGCATATCACTAGCCTGGGAAAAGATCAAAATTTAAAATTTGATGTACAAGTTCTACTGAATGGTATCATTTTCACAGCATCGTGAAGTCAAAAAATTGTGAGTCGAACCATCATTAAGTTAGGGGACTCTCTGTAGTAATTTATGTTAGACTCCAATAAATTAACAGTGTTATAATCTCTACTAGAGGCCCAATGTATGAAAATTCGTGCAAGAGTAGGCCTTCCTTCCCCTGGCTGCCGGCACCGGCTTCCCTCCAGCCCCTGGGACCTGGGCTTCCCTCCTCTGGCCACTGGCAGGCACCCGGGACCCGGGCTGCTTCCCTCCAGCCCAGTTTTGTCAGGAAGGCCATCCAGAATAACATCCGGTCTAATTAGCGTATTATCCTTTTATTATTACAGATAGTAGTCACTAAAATAATCATGTATAATTTATGTGGTGATAGAAGGGAAATTGAAGTGATAAAAAATACTTGATGAATCTAAAAGAAAATAAGAGGAGAGTTCAAGAAACAAAACAAGTGGGACAAACAGAAAGCAAATAGCATCCTGGACAATTTTCACTCAGACATAATAATTACATAAAATGCAACTAGACTAGATACTTCATTTAATTGACAAAGATGGTCATTCTGGATATTAAAAAAACCACGATTGTTGCTTACAATAGACATAAGTAAAGGGATACAGAAGAATTGAAAGTGAAAGGATGGAAAAGGTGTATCATGTGAACACACCAACCAAATGGAACCTGGTGTAACGATACACCAATATGAGACGAAGTAGACCTTAAGGCCAGGAGCATTGCTAAAGATAAGCATTTCATAATGATAAACAGTCAATTCCCAAGAAAGTTAATTTAATGTAAAGGCAGGATCTGTAGCCACAAAGGAGTAGACTTCAAATGACCCCTAGTTATACCCAAAGCTCTTAGGGACAGTTTATCAGTCAAGACTCCCAGCTTCTTCAACCCCTAGGAATAATGCATATACCCCCAAAAGCAACATGCATGGAAGGCCCTCACTGCTCAGCTATTGGTGTGAATTTTTTATTTTTTAAAGAACAGTGTGTCATGTTTGTCTGAATTATGATGAATTTACAAACAGTATCGCTCCACTGGGAGGCATCTATCATTTAAAAAATAGTTGAGTATCTGCTCCTCTGAATGATTTGGTCCATTTGTACAGTGTACCTGGCCTTTCTTCATGTCCACGGTTAAGGTTATTGTTCTCTGACACAGGAGTTGAGTCCCTCGGAAGTGAGGCAGGGAGAGTGCCGGAATTTTCTCTTTGGTCCGATGATACTTGGTGTCTTACAGATACCAAGCTACTTCTGGACCTCTGTAGATCAAAGAAAGGTGGAGTTTTAGAGGTCGATGGAAGTGGGAATTGAATTTTCTCCTTGCATGGACCAAGTTCATGATTCACTTGAGACACATGTCAATGTTCAGTGTAAATGTTTCTTCTTAACATTTCTTACTGGATTATTTTCTCATTGTTAGTTTTAGATTTGCTTTTAATTTATGACCAGTGATACTGGCTTTCTATTTATGGCAGTGAGAGAAATGTTTTTTTTTTGTATGGTAACCAAGAACTTTAATAAAACAAATGAATGAACCGCCTCCGCAGGTGCTCACCTCTGGGATTAGTGGTTGAAGAGGATGGTTTGGTGCAGTTGTCAGCTAGAAGTCAAACCTAGTGGTCACTTCTTTTCTGTTCCTAGTGCAGGAAATTTTGGGGGTACAGCTGGAAGAACTTATCTTCATGTGTGGGCTCAAAGCTTTACTTTTCCGGGTGCTCAGGGTCAAAAGTCCTGTCCTTGAAGTCCTTCTTGATAGCAGGTACAGCTGCTTCCTGGAAGAGGTGTTCTGGTCTTCAGGGTACATCTGTGCCCACAGGAGTGCAGTAGTTCACGTGGGACTTGAGCCTGAAACTGGTCCGCATGGGCACCACTAGGTGTAGGACCAAGAAATCTCCTTTTAAAGAAATGTATTTTCAGTGAAACAGTGATCTGGTTTATACAAAAATAGTGAGTGTAGTTGATCTGGAAACAAACACAGAAGAGGACACTCAGGTAGCTGAAATTTTGGGCTCTCTGAATGAAGTGACTTCTAAATGTGTGTATTTCAGGACATGAGAGGTGTCTAACTCTAAAACTGGTATGTTTAATGCTCAGGTCAGGAGACATTCCATAGGATCACTATGTTGACCTTTTATAGTTTTAAAATAATAATAATTTTATAAATAAAAGACTTCTGGACCTATGCCCCCAAATGTAAGAAGGGGTAAAAAACCAAACCAAACCGAAAAACTATGTATGGCTTTTCACAGACCATAAAAAAGATTTTTGTTTTGACTTGGAAACAATGGTATCCACATTGTTGCAGAATGATAGCGATTTCTTATGCTATCCTGAGATTTCAGCTTTCTGATAATGTTACCAAAGTCTGATGATATTACTGAACTCAAGTTTCTAAGGAGTTTGATGCCCAAGGTGCACAGAGAAGCCAGCATCTGAGGTAACAGGTTTTTTTTTAAAAAAAATCTTTTTATTGATTAAGTTATTACATATGTGTCTTTATCTCTACGTTACTCCCTATCCACCCCGCCCCACTCATGCCCTTACCCCCCCTATTGTCTGTGTCCATTGGTTAGGCCTATATGCTTGCATATAAGTCCTTTGGTTGATCTCTCCCCCTTACCCCCACCCTCCCCTACCTTCCCTCTGAGGTTTGATGGTCTGATTGATGCTTCTCTCTCTCTGGATCTGTTTTTGTTCATCAGTTTATGTTGTTCATTATATTCCATAAATGAGTGAGATCATATGGGCAACAGGTTTTTGTAGAGAAAATATTTATTTGTCCAGTTGCCAAATGAGACTGGAGACAAGGCTCAGATCAGTCTCCACTAATTAGGACTTAGAGCAAATTTAAAGGATAGGCCCTGGCCAGTGTGGCTCAGTTGGTTGAGTGTCATCTCAAGGTCGCAGGTTAGATTCTGGGCCAGGGGACATGCCCGGATTGCCGGCTGGATCCCCAGTTGGGGGCGTTCAGGAGGCAGCCGATTGATGTTTCTCTCTCACATCTATGTTTTCCTCCCTCCCTCCCACCTCCCTCTCTCTCTCTCCTTCCCTCCCTCTTTTTCTTCCTCTCTTCCTCTTCCTTCCTTTCTCTAAAATCCGTGAAGACATATATTTTTTAAAAAAATAAAGGATAAATATAAGGAAAAGCTTTTTGTATATTTATTGCCTTGGTTAGACAGTCTTGGGACTAAGTCATTGTAAGGAATGGGAAAGATGAGGGAAAGGGTAAAGGAATTCCAAGTTGGCAGGGTCTGACTCAGTAAGATCTAGGTGCCCGCCAAGCACAAATTACTAGATACCTCTGGCTCCCGAGAGCACTGGGCTAGGGTGGAATTTTAGTTCCAACCACCTGCCAAGGTTAGTTGGAGTTCATTTGCTGGCTTCCTGCTTCTGCATAAGTCTCTGGGACCGGTCTGCTTTGGCGTGGTCTCCTGGTCTTCTGGGCACTGTGAGGAGGCCTGCTGTTACCTCCTAAAAGGCAAAAACAAAACCAAAGCAACAAACAAACAAAACTCGGAGGAACAACAACAACAAAAGACCTATTAGAGGCTGGTTTCAGTGTTAAGGCCTGCTTTCAAGGAGGTAATGAATTTTATTACATATCTCATTAGAAACTCTTCAGTAGTTTTCAAGTTTCTTATCTGCATCTCTGACTCTGCCCATCCTGATTTCAAGTTTGTATTAATTAGGAGGAATGTGCTGTGAAGTCCAATGTTGATAAAATTTGTTGCCTCTTCTTTATTTTTACTTTTATGCTACCTCTAGCCTAGGAGGGAGCCTTTTAAAAGAAAACATTTCAGAATGCATCCTCTAACTAGGGAAGAGAAATTTAAAAAAACAAGAAACAACCTCATTTGAGTCTGCTGCCTTTTCCCTAGGATTGCAGTGGGAACAGTACTCCCTCATTTTTTGGTAAGTTAGTTCCTTCTGATAAGCGGTTACCTTGACTGTGCTTGAACTCTTCCAATATCAGAGAACTCACCAAAGAAGTTGGCATAATTCTATTTCTGGAAAGCTCTAATTGTAGAAACCTCTTCTTTGTATAGAGGTGAAAAATCTGTCTTTGTAATTCTCACCAGATAAGCTCAGTGAAGGCTTGAAACATACTGCTTCCTGCTGGTAGCATGGCATGGCGGTAGGGGTTACAAGTAGGATATTTCTGAGTTTGAAGATGTTTCTTTTTTAAAATATAGTTTTATTGATTTTAAAGAGAAAGGTAGGGACAGGGATAGAGAGAGAGAAATATCGATGAGAGAGCCACATTAATCGGCTGCTTCCTGCATGGCCCCCATTGGGGATTGAGCCTGCAACCTAGGCATGTGCCTGACCAGGAATGGAACTGGGGACCTCTTGGTTCATGGGTAGACGCTCAACCACTGAGCAACACGAGCTGGACTGAAGATGTTTCTTGACCTTGTATTTCCTTTGACATATTGTGAATGCCCACAGCATCAGGTGGGCCATAGTCAAGTGGAATTCAAGAACACATTGCAAAGCCAAATGGGACTAGTTGTGGGTTCCCTCCTGTATGGGATCCCCCAGGATGTGGCCTCTCTCTTTGTTGGCTATGCCTGCATCTGTGGGTGAAATGGTTACTAATTAATTAGGGGTGGGGGAGTGCATTGGAGATAGTGAGTAAACGGAATATTTTAGTGAGCCAAAATGAGCTCATATTTTAAATCAAGTAATTTGAGATATTTGATTTTACAGCTTCTTTTCATGGCAACCTTTTGTTTCCTGCTCTCCCTCCGCATTTATAAAGTCAGTAAACAGAGGGACTTAATTTTCACCCAGAGTATCCTTTAGGGTTCGGAGAGATTCAGCTCCCCGTTTCTTATCTGGCCCAGTAGACAGGCTGTTTATTGAAGAACTGGTTTAAATATTTTCTACCCCAGCACCTCTGTGTCGTTAGGAGCTGCTTCTCTGCACAGAAATCTGTTCATGATTTGGCTCCCTCTCTAGCTTCCTTCTGAAAGTTACTGCTCTGTGATTTCAGACATTCTCAAAACATGTTCCCCATCTATGACTGCGATTTTCAAAAATTTTTTATTGAATTTATGGGGGTGACACTGGTTAATAAAATTCTATAGGTTTCAGGTGTACAATTCTACAATACATCATCTGTATATTGTACTGTGTGTTCCCCACCCCAAGTCAAGTCTCCTTCTGTCACCATTTATCCCTCTTCTACCCTCTCCTACCTCTCCCCACCCTATTTCCCTCTGGTAATCACCATATGTTGTCTGTGACTGTGAGTTTTGGTTTTTGTTTTTTTCTTAATTCCTTCACCTTTTTCACCCCTCCAAGCCCCTTCCCTCTGACAGCTGTCAGTCTGTTCTCTGTATCTATGAGTCTGTTTCTGTTTTGTTTGGTAGTTTATTTTGTTCATTAGATTAGATTTTTTAAAAGTCATAGTTTGTTTGGCTTTTAGTGGCTATTTAATTATTCCTTTTTTGCACTCTATGAATCTCCTTCACATTTTCAGCAGTTATTTACAGTTCTGAATTAGTTTCTTTGAGTCTTCTGTTTTCTAGTCTTTTTCATACAATTTTACAGCTGTCAGATTTGGATGATTATAGTGACAACTCTTCTTTCAGAATTAATGTATTAAGAATAAACACAAAAACTTAAAATCTTTATTTCTGAAAAAAGCAGTGGAATCCAGTATAGTTACATTTAGAATTTAAAACCAAAACAAACCCCCAAAACAACCTAGCTGTGCTTGTTCTTCTCAGTGAAACAGAAAATATAAAAAAATATTAAATCATAGAAAACTTTATCCTAAGAAGAAAATCAAGTCATCGGTCAGATTCTGTGTTGTATTGCCACACGCATAATTTGACAATTACTGGCTGTGAAAAATTATGTTTTCCTTTCTGATTTTTTTTTTAAAACAAAAGGAATTTTACTTCAAACCTGATTTCAAAAATGGCTCTCACCCCTTTTTGTACTCGCATTAGCACCGCCCAGCTCGGTTTTTGGCCAAGGTGAGTGAGTGTCATGTGCAGAGTCAGGAGGGGCTGGGCAGGAGCGGCTCTGGGTGCTCCTCCTGGGACACGTGGTCAGTGGGAGGCAGCTGGGCAGCGGAGCCATAGGAAGAACCCGCTTTCCTCCAAACGCCTCAGGAGCAGCTTTGCTTTTGTTCTTTGGAAAATGTTCAGTTACGAAATACATCTTGTGCATTTTCTGTTTTTCTGGCTGCATGTTCTTTGTGTGTTTGTTTTCATCAGTGATGCTCCTTTTTTTTTTTCTTTATCAGAAGCTCCTAAAAGTGAGAACTTGTGCTACGTTAAATGGCAGGACTAGCAATTAGGAGAGAATGGGTGATTTTAAATGAGCGATGATTTTAGGCAAGAGCTGTGTCTCTAGATCAGGGGTGGGCAAACTTTTTGACTCGAGGGCCACAATGGGTTCTTAAATTGGACCAGAGGGCCGGAACAAAAGCATGGATGGAGTGTTTGTGTGAACTAATATAAATTCAAAGTAAACATCATTACATAAAAGGGTACGGTTTTTTTTTTGTACATTTTTTTGTATTGTTTTTAGTTGTCAATTACATGGTTGGGGTAAGCACACATTTTTTTGTGTTGGAGTGGTGGTCAATTTGCATATTACCTCTTTATTATATAGGATTATTATTTTTTTTGTATTTTCTTTTTTTTATTGCTTAAAGTAATACAAAGGGTATTACATATGTGTCCATTTTTCCCCCCGCCCTAGACAGTCCCCTACCCTCCCCCATCCCCCAGTGTCTTATGTCCATTGGTTATGCTTATATGCATGCATACAAGTCCTTTGGTTGATCTCTTACCCCCCTACCTCCCGCCCCCGAACCCTCCCCGGCCTTCCC
>NW_006290305.1:2299152-2316727 GCF_000327345.1 Myotis davidii | reverse complement strand
TAGTATTTTTTAACAATCATTTGTATTTCTGTGGGGTCTGTTGTTATTTCGCCTCTATCGTTTCTGATTTTGTTTATTTGGGTCTTTTTTTATTTTTATTTTTTATTTTTATTCATTTCAAATGGGCCGGATCTGGCCTGCGGGCTGTAGTTTGCCCACGGCTGCTCTAGATCATGTTTGTGTCCTAAGCAGGAAATAGAGAAGTAAATATGTTGGTACTCTGCTTCAAGCCCCAACCCCCAGATGAGATCATCACCTCACAGGGCCAGGATAGAATTTAAGGAGGTACCCAAAATAAACCCATCAGTAATCAAGATAAAGAATATTTTTAAAAAATCAAAATTATAGCAAAAGTCTATGATGAAAAAAATATTAAAATTTTAAATAAAGACAGGATTAATATCACTGGTTTCCTTTTGCTTCAGACTCCAATGTGACTAAATACCCAAACACCTTGTTCATTATACCAGTTTGGTTAAGCTAGCTTTATCTCAACTTTTCTTTTGTTGGTTTGTTCTTGATGCTTTGCATATACATTTTAAAGGGCCTATACTGTATGCTTTTTCTTGTATTTAGTTTGGATAAATAAAAAATAATGAGGTGCTTTTACCATGTAAGCTTTCCTGGGGTGCTTTAGTAAATTTCACAAAAAGTTTAATATATAACAACAAGCAGAAATTTATGGTAATATATTATACTATTATAAATTGTAGCATTTATACTTAGATATATTCAGATGAACATTTGATTTTATTTTAGTTTTATGAATGGAGTTTATTTTTGATTGTGTATCAACAAAAAGAAGATTCTGTTCCTGGTACGATGTAAAATTCACATGGAATCAGTTTTCTTGGGAGTGATATTAAATGTATACAGTGCATAAGGGCTTCCAGGGACTATTGTGGATTATTGTATTATTTTTCATATTGGTATTGTTCCTTTGTGGACATTGATGATAAAGAAGGAGAGAATGAACTTCAGGTAAAGAAACAAGTGTTGAGCTCCATTAACCACAAGTGTTTTTTTTTGGTCAAGGTTCTGAAATGGTTTGCTAAGTAAGTATTCTTTAAGAAAGTAAAAGACATGGTAAAGAGGGAGAAGGAGGAGACTGGTGGATTTAGATGATGATTTCAAGTTTGAACATTTTGATTTTGAGGTGATGTTGGGTTTCCATGCTGGACGTGTCCTTGTGGGCCACAGAAGGGCTTGCTTGGAAACAGCCAGAGGTTGAGAACCTCGAGTCCCCGTCATGCGCAGTGCGACTTGGAGTCATGGCTGCAGAGATCTGTGGGAGTGGCTGGCCGAGCAAAGAGGACTGAATGTAAGACTTAGGTTCTACGACTTTTTATTCCCCAAGGTTGTTTTTTTTTTTCCTTCTGATTTCCGCTAAATAATATTTTACTTATCTCCTTGATTCTTACCATTTTACCTTGAATTCTTACATTTGCATTTTGCGGTCTTTTTTCTGTCCCCTTTGTTTTCATAGCAGTGATTGCCTCTTGAAGTTTTAAAATTTTATGGCAAAATATTTGGTCGCAGCTTTACGTGTCCAGTGGCACCATTCTAGGGAGTATTCTGTCTCTTGGTAAGTTTTATGGTTTTACTTTTTTTCCCAAAGAATATCTTTTTAATTGTTTTTCCAATTCCTTTTTTACTGCTCATTGTTGAGTGACATGGGTTCCAAGCCCAGCTTTTGTCAAAGCTTCCAGTATGGCTTTCCAGGCTTTACCCCCAGTACCTCCCTCATCCCGCTGCATCAGAGACAGGACTGTTTCCTACAAATATAGCTCCCCCATGAGCTTATCTTCCCCAGCTATGAGGTTCTTATAACAGTCTTATCTCTTCTGATTCTTTGGGCCT
Organism: Myotis davidii; assembly: GCF_000327345.1. Classification (NCBI taxonomy): domain Eukaryota; kingdom Metazoa; phylum Chordata; class Mammalia; order Chiroptera; family Vespertilionidae; genus Myotis; species Myotis davidii. The sequence goes on along the minus strand of NW_006290305.1, from coordinate 2,314,867 downwards.
ATGTAGATCCTGGAGGTCTTCTGCTACTTTTTGCTCCTACAGCTTGTGTTCTTCAGGTTGTGTTTCTCCCCTCCAGGTATGTTTTTGTTTGTGGTGGTGGGATCCTTCAACCCCGAGTCCTTTCATTTCTCTGCTTTTCATCTTTGCTTCCCCCTGTGTACTCTCTGCCCAATCTCAGTGGCCTCTGGCAGTTTTCACAAGTTAGTTTGAAGTCTGTAGATTGTATCTGTCTCCTAGTTGCATGGAAAGTGGATTTGGAAAATTCCATACAACTTTTCCCATTGTCCTTTGGTGTTCGTTTGATATCCAGAGGAGAAGGAAAAAGTTGTGTTGTATCCGTTATTATGGATAAGAAAAGTAGTTTCACAAAGGTTAAATAACTTGATTATTGTCACTTAGCAATAGGCAGAGTGAGGATTCAAAACCAAGTTTCAAAACTTGTGCTCTGTCACTATATCATTGTGTTTCTCTAGGTCTGGATATATAGTCACAGCAGCGTAATTACTAGTAGGTCGTGAAAGGAACCCTGCTGTCATTGGATATTTATTCCAGAGGTAGATGCACCGAAGTAGCAAATGATGATTTGGGAAAAATTTTGCTCCTTCCTTTAGTGGATCACTAAGAACTTCACGATCTTCTATAGTTTCAAGTTTCCTCCCTGTTTCCCTCCCTCCCTCTCTTCTCCCTTCCCTTTTTCATTTTCCTCTTCCTTCTGTGACCCAGAAAGGTGACTATCAGTACATAAGGCTCTCTGTCCTCATCCGCTGTCTTTCTTGCAACTGTTCTAAATGCGGTATTTTATATCATCTACCATTTTTCTTTTCTGTTCTCCCTTGATATTTTTTTTCTTTTTAGAACTAGACTCACTAAAAGAATGTGTTCTCCCTTCGTTTTGTTTAAGGGGACCTCTAGTCAGACATTCTGTGGAGGTGAGGGGTGAGTGGATAAAATCACATTTCTTTTCTGATCTTGTCTAGTTTCACAAGTTTAGAGTGGTTGAGCTTCCTGCACCAGAGATTTAAAAACAGTAACTGCTGCTGTTGACTGTGGCAGAATCCTCAGCCCTGAACACACATGTGCCCTTCTTGAATACGGCGTTGGTGGATTTGTTTGTGAATGTTTCTGAGAGTGTAAAGGTTACTCTCACACATATGTTTACTCTGTAAAGATAAGGTTCTCGTGAAAATAGAATTGAACTGTGCCATGTTCTTCATTTTTGCATTTCTGCAAAGAACAGTCTAGTTTTCAGAAATTATCAGTGGTTGCTACTCTGTGTGAGAAAGAAGGCTTAATTGCTAACACGTAAGATAATTGTTTGTATATGTGTCCTGTACACAAATTCTGGCTTGTGTGTTTTTTCTGTGTTTGTTCTAGCTGGGCAGATTTGTGGGAGAGGAGAGAGGGAAGATGATGGTGTTTCCAAATGTTGCTTTCCATTGACTTTGTTTCCCTGAAGAGGACATTGGTGAGGCTTGGAGATGTGTGTGTGTGTGTGTGTGTGTGCATGTGCGTGTGTGTGTGTATCTGTTTTTGGGTTGGATGAGAGAAAAGACACATTCTTCTTGAAGAATTTGTAAGATAGCTTAAAATTTAATCTATGCTTAATGTATAATACTTGTGACATATCAGCATATTTTGGTATGGAAGGGGGAGGCATTTGATAGTTTTATTTCCTATATTTCAGTGCCTTCTTTCCATTGCAGCTTGTAAATAACATTCACTGGTTAAAATAATGGCTTTTCAAAAATTAATGTGTTATGTGGTGAACATGTCATCTGTTTAAACATTTTCTTTTTACATGCCTATTTATTACGCTTTGTGCCCTTTTCATATGTAAAGGTAAAAATTTGCATAAAAACGTAAATAAAACTATAGATAGACTAGGTACAGTAACAAAATGTAAAGCTGATATTCTTTCTTTTAAAATAAAGACAAAAGTTTTATTATCAAGATAGTAATAAAAGATTATGAAAACATTTTGAAAATAGAGATAAACAATTTTAAAAAGGAAATAAAAATCATTCAATTTTACTTCCTAGAGGTAGGGATTGTTAATATGTTTTTAGCTGTTTTTTTAAATATTGTGATTAAATATACATAACAAAATTAACCCTTTTAACCATTTTTAATTGCACAGCTCCATGGCATTAAGTACATTTACAGTGTTATTCAGCCGTCACTACTATCCAGCTCCAGAACTTTGTCTTCTTCCAAAACTGAAATGCTGTTTCCATTAAACATTAAGTCCCCATTCTGCTTCCCTGGAAACCACCATTCCCTGCTTCCCTGGAAACCACCATTCTACCACCATTGTCCTTATGAATTTGACTACTCTGTGTACTTCACATGATTGGAATCTATAGCACTTCCATGAAGATGGACATTGATGACACGGGAAATGGCACTGGGGCACAAAGTCCACCCTAAATTACCGAAGAACTCAGGGAAGGGCTACACCGTAGCTATCATTATCTAACACCATGCCCCTCTGCCTCCCAATGGTGACTGACTGTACACTAAAGAAGACTTTAGCAAAATCCTCTGGAAAATGATTCTGAAATATATTTTACAAGTTTGCTTTAGATACATTAACAGATCCTGGGTCGAGAACACCAGCTGAATAGCCTGTGAATCACACTATCCAGAAGCCCCAGATGGTCATTTACCCATTCCCCTTCCTGAAGGAGGATGGTACCCAAGTCATCACAGGCCCAGTTCTATTTGTACTCTTACTTAATGGATCTGCACAATCAGTTCAGACTGCATCTACTTCTCTACATCTTTCCATCACACAAATAAGTGTAATTTTCAAGTCACAGTACCCTATGTGAAAACCAAGGTGTGTGCGCCTAACAGCAGTGCAGGAACATTCTTGATTTATGTTCATTCCATGCTGTTTGCTCCAAAATCAAACAGAAATTCATATAACTTCTAAGAGCAAATTCCCTCTTTGTGAATAAGAAGTGTGTTGCAGCAAAATCAGCACAATAAAAACTTCAAGGTGAGAAATTTTGCTGTAAGAAAATGACAATTTCACATTGCGTTTTTCAAAGTAGTTAAGTAAATGAAACTTTAAATGTTTTTAGTCCTTTGAGTCAAATCACTAATGTATTAATTGGGCAAAAAGAAATATTGTCTGGAGAAGTGATGTCAGCAAGGACAGCAGACTAAGAGGCTCCAGGCCCTTATTCATCCACAGAAATATTAGAAAAACAACTCAGACTGGCTACATTAGCTTTATGCTCCATCAGAAGGTGAAAATACCTTAGTTTTATTGATTTCAAAGGCCCAAAGCAGTCAGAAACAGAACTTACCAATTTCCAGCAGTGCTTCAGCCATATGCCCGTCGATGGGAAGAAAATCTTTGAAACATACAAGCCAGTCTCAAGAACAGTGTCATTGAGAGTGAAACACGTTGGAGGAATCAGTACCCTCTGCAGTTGTTATAGTTGGCCTACCCCAAAATATGCGTAATGTAGCTCTCACCAGAAAGTTTAAGTCTTACAGACAATATTTCTGATGAAGTACCAACATTCATAACATTTATAAAATCAAATTCAACTAGCACTGTCTCCTGGCTAGGTGTCCACAAGAGACAACTCCCAGGGAATTAAATTCACAAAAATGAGTTCACAATCATGTTTATCTGCCATAAAAATATTTAATCCCTTCCCTGTCATTATTACCAAGACTTGCTTATAATTATTAGTAATTCAGTGTTATTTTAACAAATTTTGGTGAATAAGCCAAATGTTGGAAAAAACACTGTAAGTAATTTCACCAACACAAATAAGTATTATATATCTACAACTATAGTCTACTTTATTTAAATCCAAGAGTCACCCCTTGTAAACAATGTTTAGGAATGATTAGCATGTGGTCACACTACATCTCGAGAAGTAATTGATTTTGTTGTGTGTGTGTGTGTGTGTGTGACTTTCTGCAGCAGTTTTAATGCCTGCTGGCCAGGCCCCAGCCATGGGCACTTGTTGACTCCTGGTGACGGGTGAATGCACGCATTTACTAGATCTATTCAGTATAAATTTAAAATTACAGTAATAAATATAGAAAACTTTTCTGTGAAATTAAATTTTTCATTCATACTTAATTTTAATTATACAAATGTGTCTATATAAGTAAAAACAGGTAAACTTATATGCATATATGCATGGCCAATGGACACAATGGGGTGGTGAGGGCCTGGGGCGGAGGGGTAGGGGCAGGCTGGAGGGGGTCAATGGGGAAAAAAGGGGACATACATAATACTTTCAACAATAAAGAATTATTAAAAAGCAAGCAAACAAAATAACAAAAACAACAGCAAAAACAGGTAAACTAATTTGTCATTTTAACATACACATTCAGAAAACCTACTTTATTATGTAATAGACTTTCGACTTTAACAGTCCATTATATCAAGGTTGTACTGTGATATGTGTACTGTTTCCAATTAAAAATATAAGCCATCTGTCTTAGTACATTCAGGCTGCTATAACAAAAATAGCATAAACTGGGTGGCTTATAAACAACATTTATTTCTCACAATTCCGGAGGCTGAAAATCCTAAGATCATGGTGTTGGCATATTTGGTGTGTGGCATCTGGTGAGGGCCCACTTTCCCACAGGTGGCTGTGTTCTCACTGTAACCTCACATAGTGGAACGATGAGCTAACGCTCTGGTGCCTCTTTTATTAGGGGCATTAATTCCATTCATGAGGGCTCTGCCCTCATAACCTGATCCCCTCCCAAAGGCCTCATTTCCTAATACCATCACCTTGGAGTTAGAGTTTCAATATACAAATTTAGGGGGGGATACGAACAAGTGCAGAGGGTACAGATTCCTCCAACGTGTCTAACACTTCTGTGACCCTGTTCTTGAGCCTGGCTTGTATGTTTCAAAGATTTTCTTCCCACCGATGGGCATGTGGCTGAGGCACAGCTGGAAATTGGTAAGTTCTGTTTCTGACTGGGTTTGGCCTTTGAAATCAAGGAGACTAAGGTATTTTCAGCTTCTGATGGAGCATAGAGAATGAGAGGTATAAGTAGGCCATGGAATGAAAAGACCTCAACCTGTGGTGAGTCTTGGAGAATGGTATCTCTCTTGATGAGTGATAGACGAAGCTTGACCACCCATGATCTCTGCCAAGCTCACCCTAACCAGGACCCAGGCTTTCAGCTTTCCTACAAGTCATTTCTCTCATTGATGGAGGAAAAAAATTGCATCTCTGAGCCACTTTGGAAACAGGTTTATTTTAGGTTCAGACTAAGTATAAAATATCCTATATAGCTTCTCTTCGCAGAAAAATGTGTTCCTTGCTCTCAGGTAGGTTGTAAGCTAATTGGGGATGTAGCAAGATAAATACAAGAAAGGATATATACAATATTACACTCTTCCCAGCAAGGATAGTACCAGTATTTATTAGTGATTATCCGGTTTAGTTTTTGGCCTCAGTGCTATCATGTGTTTTGTCTGTTTAGACCTTCAATCTTCATTGCAGATATCAGTGCTAAAGTAAGTCAGTATGACAAAAGATTCCTGAATTTTTAAGTCATGGATGTCCCAGGTCATACATACAAAATGACCGTGAATATTTGTGAAAAGAGCTTAATTAAATAAAATGTGGATTTTCCAATCTCTGCCCTAAATGCACTGGCTACTTAAGTTTACTTACAAAGATAATTTGACTCAAAAAGAAATCGCTACTATCATGATTCAAAAGGTTACAAGGCCATTGAGAGGCAGGGACCCCTTCTTGCACAAAGTTGGACCCCTTCTTGCACAAAGCCTCTCAGGAGTGGAAACGGACTAAAAGAGGAAGACGGGCATGCCCTGCTCTTCCATTGTGCAAGGAAGAAGGGGGATATGAAGGTGTCCATTCCTGGCCCCAGGGAGAATTACAGGGAAAATTCGGTCCCTTTGTCCCCAGAGAAGGAGGTACATGGATGGGAGATGAGTATAACAACCTCACCAAATTCTGCATTGAGGATTGCCTTTAAGGTATGCACCAAATATTTGGCCGTTGAAAGTGTATTGTAGATAGTGGGTTATAAAGGGAGGGAGAGGGGGTAGTTGCATATGTTTAAAGTTCTGAGCACCCAGTGAAAGGAGCCAGCTTCTCATGTGGCCACGGGGCTTCTCTTCCATGTTCACTCAAAGTATGCCTCTGCATGTAAGTTCCCGTTTCCTCTGTCATGCTAGTATACGCAGTGTGCCAACTTTTCTAGTGATGGTTTCTAATGAGGGAGAGAGATTTGGGGTCGAAGGAGATTATACTTCTTAATCCTAAGTGCTTCCTGTTGCATTTCACTTTGGATGGTGGTTCCCTAGCTCTAAGTAAGCAGCGCTCCTCTCACCCCCCAGAAGACAGGCAACATCACCATGGCCCCAAGCCAGATTTGTATTGTCTCAGCTACTAGATGCTCAGGACATCACCTTTCTGGGCCTTCCCATGTGGGTTCTTTCATGCTTCAGGGCATGGAATCTGCGGGTTGTCTGGATGACATCATTGGTGCCCTCATCCATGGTAGGTGTTATTGCTGCAGTAAAGACTACACTGACAGAGCTGGGAAGGGCTTGTTGCAACAGTTTGATGAATGAGAAATGAGTTGCATGTTCCCATTAAGGGCCTAGCATGATGTCAGCTACACACCATGTTGTTCTTCTTGGGGGTTTTGTCCCTGTTAGTCATAGCAGGGTCACGGCATGCCGGGCATGCCTGTTCTGATTCCTGTCAGCAAGGGGCTTTGGCATGGTTGGCATGTCTTGACTGGTGGTTTAATGGGCAAGAGGAGCATAAACTTGTGTTACCCACAGAGGTAGGTGGATGGGCAAAGACATGTGTTTGGAATACAGTGTGAGCAGAGGTGGAAGAGAAGAGAGGCCATCTCTGGTATTTGTTACAATTACTTTGCCTTGCACACCAACATTTCTCTTAAGACTGGTTGTGTGTTTTGCCAGCTTATGTAGGAATGTCAGGCAGCAGCTCTTGTCTGATTTCCTCACAGCTTGTACTAAACATTTCTTGGTTTGTCAGCATGTGAGTCACAATTTTACTTTTATACACTTGTGTCAGTTTAGTGTTCTAGTGACCTTCTCATTCGAAGTCTTCTGCAGTCCAAATAGACCTTACACATGGAGCTTTGGAATATGCCAACGTCTGTAAGTAGAGGAAATGGATGCATAGAGGAGATCAAGGTATGATTTTGAGCAGTTCTTTAGGAACACCATAGAGCCAACCTAGTGTGGCTGTCTGCCTCCGAAACCACTGCCCTGGCAGGCTATATTTGGCTCTCCGTCAGCTTGCTTCAGGTATGCATCCAGACATTTCCGGCTGGAACTTAGTAGAAATATAAACACATCTTAGAAAACAGATTGAATAAAACAATTAGAAAACTTCAAAAGGCAGAAAACAGCTTGATAGAAATAACATTTTAAGAAGCCAATTTAATAGAAGTGGAAAGGGGAATGCAAAGATGATAAACATCATGCATTTATTCTTGAAGGGGATTTAGTATTTATTTGTGTTAAGGGTTGGAATGTTCCTTCTGACTCCCATTATGAAAATTACATGAGAAGCTGATGGATCATTAGATGTACGTTTGTTGGATACTTTTATTTATGCCTTCAGAGAAGAGCTTAATTGGAATAATGCTTTTTTCTCTCCTTTGCTTGAAATATGAAAGCCTGACTCATCTTTTGGGAAAATTCATATTTCTAACCAGGTCTGTGTGTCATGGTTATCAGGTTAAAATGCCACCTGGCGGAAAGACCTAGAGTAAGGAGAATGGGAATGGGGGTGGGTGGGTGGCCAGACTGCAGGTTACTTCTCTTAATGAAAGTCTTTAGGGCAGCACTGGAGAAAAATGATAATAGAAATCAAAATGCAGATTTCTCAGGTGTTCCTATGTGGCTTAATTATCCCAGCACCTAAAAGAGCTTTTTCTAAACAGAAAAGAACCTGTTATGCATCATATGAGAGGAGTCTAGGGGTCAGTTCTGAGGACAGTTTTGCATTTTTAACTTCGAGTTAGTATTGTCATATAACCTTGGCTTTAGGAAGTGTGTTTGACTGCTGACAGTGATAATAGTAATTCTCATTTCCATGGTAAAATATATAGTCAGGAGTAGTATTGTAATAAAAATAAATATTAGTTGTGTTCTCATAGATAACTTATGTCTTTATAATTAAAATTTAGTCTCATTTTTAAACATATGAAACATTTTAATTGCCAAATTAATGCACTGGAGCACTCTTTTAGGTAAAATCATAGTACAACCTGCCACTACTTTTTGTGGTGCTTGTCGCTATGAAAAGTCTCTAAATAATTTCATGTACTGCGCATATTCTTTGCTGCCGTCTCTACTAGACTTGATCTTGTTAAAAGCAAGGAATGAAGATTAGTTTTACTCAGACTTTTAGAAGATAGTCCTCAAATATACTAAGGTCATATAAATGTTCTGTTCCAAAGAATAAGCAACATAGTGTGAGTTTTAATACATGTTAATGAAAACAGTATAATAGGCTCTGTAATATACTATTATACACACACATATATACACATATACACAAATGTACGTATATATATGCACACATATATGAAGGATACATGTCAAGGTATTAGCACTGTTCTAAAGGATACATGCCGAGATATTAGCACTGACTAGCTTTGGTGATAGGATAATAAGTATTCTTCAATTTACTTATCTTTCCATTCTTTTCCACAGTGAACATTATTGCTTTTTTAAAAAAAAAATGTTCTTTAATGACAGGTATTATTTGATTTTTTTGTTTGTTTACAGGCACATGTTATTTGAGTAGCAAGTCATTTTAAAATCCCCAGTAAAGGCACTGTGTTCTCTGCTTCCTGCCTACCTTAAACTGATGTTGCTTTGAATAGTACTACCTATGCAGGGGTCCCTCACGAATTCCTCACTGAGGAAAGGAAGAAAGGAAGCAAGCACGCCAGCAGGCAGGCGGTATGAAACTGCGCATTCGATAGAGGGTCAGCTGTGTGTGTGAAGCGTGTGAGGCGCTCCGAGGGAGTGGATGCAAGGGACATCGGACAGTGTCCTTGTCTGTGGGCAGCTTCCAGTCCGGCTGGGGAGACGAGGCACACGCTCAAAGCAGCTAGTGGCTGGCACAGTATGCCGTGTGCTGCTGAGCTGTACAGTACTCGTTAGAACAACCACTCACGGAGCGATGCAGACAGTGGGTGCAAAGGACATAGGCAGGGAAAGATGGATGTCGATAGGAATCGTTAGGGAAGCGCTTTGGTATTGTTCTGTGTGTGCTTTCCTCTGAAGGAACGGGTGTTCGTTCTTGGAAAGGCCTGTGTCGTAGCACCCTTGGTGCTCCAGGATCAGTCTGTTGCTTTTCACCTTGAGTGTTGGTTCTGAGTTACTGAAATAGAAAGCTCTGTTAACTTAAACCTCTTGTAGAGAAACCTTTGTTCCTCTCCCATGTCTTCATTAATGCCCCCGGAGAATGGACCTTGACTGTGGGAGACAGATGATTCTAGCACCAAGTCAAGCTGCATTTAATTCTGTAGTCACTATTGTGGAAATGATAATTGATACTACTTGTAGGGCTCTGTAGAGAATGGTGGACTTTGTTATAAAGAACTTTTTTTTGGTTAATCCTCACTGGAAGACATTGTTTCCATTGATTTTAGAGAGAGGAAAGAGAGAAACATCAGTGTGCGAGAGCCACATCAATTGGCTGCTTCCCACATGGGCCCCAACCTGCAGCCCAGGTATTGCCCTTGACTGAAATTGAACCCGGGACCATTCGGTTCTTAGACCTACATTCTAACCACCTAGCAATACCAGCGAGGGCTTTTTCTACCTTTTGCTCATAAGAAAAAAAATTAACATTGTCTGTCAGGTATGCACATGAGTCCCCTCCATTGGCGGTTTCCTATTCTGACAGCACCCCGTTTGTATCTAGGCATAAGGAATTGTCACAAGACAACTGATTTGAAACTGAAATATGCTTCCTGTAGAAGCCCATTAGACTGAAGTCATTTTGTTTGAAGTACTTCTGTCTCAATATCACAGAGGTTCCCTAGCTGGGTTTCATTCTCTCTTTGACCATAAGGATGCAGCGATTATTTGAAAGTCAGAGTAAATATCTGTTCACCGTAAGTTATGTGTGTATCTCGGAGTCAGTGCTCTGGAAGAGGCCCTGGTTCCTTTCAGTGGGAGGAGAGGACAGAGCATTGTTTCTATGACTTCCAGGTCCTTTGGTGGAAAAATCGGGATTGTTGGATGTTCAGCTACAATTAAGTGTGATTTTTGAAGATCAGTATTTCTTCACCCCTGGATTGAACATTTTATAATAATAATAAGTATATTACAGAGATCAGCGTCTGTAATATATTTATTTGATACATGAGGAAAAATTCTTCTGAATAAAAATGAGGGTTGTTTGATCTTTAACATCTGAGTTCTATCTTTAGTCTAATTTCTCTCAAATAAAAAAACACACACCTTCATAGTGCCTTGCTTCTAGTAGTAAGAATACTTGAGATTCAAGTTCCATTTGTAAGGTATCGTTAATGAACACTGGCCTTGGCTCCTAAACCCTTTGTCTGTAAACGGCTTCTGTGGGAATCTGGGTCATGGCCGATCTTTATGGCTGGTATTCGGGAGAACCATTCATCCTTTCCGGGTGTGTCCCTGAGATCACTGTTGAGAACAGGGCTCTGGGCCAGATTCAACAAGGGTTAACCCATACACAGTTACTATTGCTGTGAAATCGTTCAGAGGTGGAGGGCATTTCTTGGCCGTCTGATGCAGTCCTACGTGATGGTCAGTTCCCTCTTCAGTACCCTCAGCATGTGGTTATTCTGCCCTGCTCCAGCAGCTGCAGTGATGGGGAGCCCACTGCTTCATTGATGCAGAGTCTGAGAACCATTGCCTGGTGGGGGAGACTGTGCGTGGACTATGGCAACCTGAGAGGGCAGTGTATCAGGTGGTGCTGACAGTGGGGGGATATCATGCAGAGGAGGGCACATGGAGTTTAAGAAAGACTTTCCGGATACATAGGGACTAGCAGGCAGGGAAGGAGGGAAAGGGGGCTCAGACTTGTGTAGGTCATTCCTTGGGACAGGAAGGGGACTGGTGAGTCTCTAGATCAGCGGTTCTCAACCTGTGGGTTGCGACCCCTTTGGGGATCGAATGACCCTTTCACAGGGGTCGCCTAAGACCATCCGAAAACACATATATAATTACATATTGTTTTTGTGATTAATCACTATGCTTTAATCATGTTCGATTTGTAACAATTAAATTGGGGGCACCACAACATGAGGAACTGTGTTAAAGGGTCGCGGCGTTAGGAAGGTTGAGAACCGCTGCTCGAAGGAAAAGATGAGAAGCCTGATAATGGGACTTTGGAGACACCAACACTTAGGGGATGAGCCGAGGAGGAAGAAGCAACAAAGAAAAAGAGGAAAAGCAGACACACATTAGGGGACCTGGAAACAGTGAGGGCCTTGAGGGCAGGCGGGACAGCAGGATGGGAAGGATGCAGTCAGCTGTCTGGCCGTGTGAGGTGTGCTGCCCTGGCCTGGACAACCTTTAGTTGTGGCTACTTTCTGTTTTAGGAACTGCAGTTACTAATAGTCCAGTCTATACCAGAGCTGAACTTTAACCATCAGATATAAATGGAACAAATATTAAAAACATAGATGTAAAGCAGTTGTTCCTCATAAAGCAACGCTGATTTTATCCATCTGTTGTCCATCTGTCCAGGAAGGTGAAGCTCACTGTGTGTGTTTTCTAGGTGCTTTCATGGCACTTACCTGGGTTGCTTCATTTATATGATTTCTCTAGGCACTTTCTCGCAGGTTGTTTTGGGACCAGGTTGTTTAGGAATACCTTACGTTTTAGAAGGTGCTACTAGCCAAGGGCCTGTTTGTAGAAACTACTGATAAGCAGCTTAATTTGCGCTAGTCACCAATTTCTTGTTTCTTACATTTTGGGGTGGAAAGGAACCTGATGGGCTTCTAGCTCCATCTCTCCCTTTACCTTTGAGGAAACTTGAGACTAGAGACGTTGGATTGGTTGTCCAAGGTCATGGGGAGGGTGGCAGGAGCCAGGCTTCAGTGGACTGAGCTGCCTTGGCTCCTAACCAGCCAACCATCACCCCCCTCTCACCTGCCCCCTTTAAAGCCGAATTGGTTCATCTCGCAAAGTGCTAGGACTTCCTTTTATGGTTCTTTTTGTCCTCTTTATGTCTTCACCCTTTCTGAACTCTTTTAGTTGGGAGAGGAGGAGAACAAACTGTTTGGTGTTCTTTGTTTTGTTGTGATTCTGGTTTATTGTTTGTTGTCATCGGTGCTGGTCCGGCTACACAGCTTCTGGTAGCTGTGATCCCATGGAGCTCCTCCTTAGGGCTGGAGGCCCCGCAGGCAGGGGAAGGGGCACGGAATCTTTTGTGGTGGGGAGGCCACGAGGGTGTGGTGGCTCAGGCCCTGCTTCTGTGGAGAAACCAAGTTGGTGTAGTCCAAAGAGGCTCTTTCCAGTGGGAAGAGCTCTTGTAAGTTGGATTGTGTTGCAGTCTAACCTCGCAGCCTTCAGCAAAGCTGTTCGCCTTTCTGACTCCAGTCTTTCTTCTCTATAAAGGAGAAATGGGCAAAGCTATTGGACTGGGGCAAAGAGACCAGCCTTATAATAGATGTGAAACAATCTATAATAATAAAAGTGGAATATGCTAATTAGACCAGATGTCCTTCCGGATGACCTTCCAGACAAAGTCAGGGCTGCGAGGGAAGCCCGGGTCCCAGGTGCCTGCTGGCAGCCGGAGGGAAGCCCGGGTCCCGGGTGCCAGAGGGAAGCTGGCGCAGGCAGCCAGGGGAAGGAAGGCCTACTCTTGCATGAATTTCGTGCATTGGGCCTCTAGTAATGAATTATAAAGAAATATATACACATTTCAGTGATTACTTTTAAATTCCCATCAGAATTGAAAAATGACCCCAGGGTCTTCTTTAAGATGAAATATTTGACAGCTTGAGGTTCTGTGACTCAGGGAGCCCATGGAGGGTGGCGTCTGGGGGTGGACAGCAGGAGCTCGTCCCCAGGGAGGCAGGACTAGAAAGGATTTGAGCCTCTCCTGAACACAGCAGGACGAGAGCCCTGCTCAGTGTGTCCCCTGCTCAGGAAGCGGAGAGGCACTTAGACAGCTAATGTGGGAGGAAGCCAGGTGTGCACGGCACAGGTGGGGTTCAGGGGAGCATTAAGGTCCAGGTTTGGGGCCGGCTAGAGGCTCTGAGATGCCCTTAGTCCTGCTGATCATGCTGCTGGTGGTGTGTGAAAGGTGTAGGTAGCCATGTACCATCCTTAACAAACCCCTCTTTCTTTTTACCTGAATTAGTTTGGTTTGTGAAAGCTGGGGGTGGGGTTGGGTGGAGGAGGTAATAGGAAAGTGATCTGAATCTCCGAGGGCAAACCTGCTACCCTAGTGAGCATTGTTTCCAGGCTCTAACAAGTTTACACATTGGATTGGAAACACTAATGAGTTTCTACTTGTGCCAGGGGCTTGTCAGTACCACCTACTGGGGAAGCTCCTATTTCTTCTTGTCCCCTTGGATGGGGAAGTACTATCCCCTTTGTCCATAAGAAAACACAGGCAGGGTTTCTCCTGCGGGTGTGGATGGGGCCAGAAGAGTGGGCTTCCCCTTCATGGGCTGAGAAGATGAGATTTACTCTCCTGTTCGAAAGTTCTCCAATTTCAGAGGCAAGGACCAGGAGCCAGGCTCTCCTGCCCTTTAATCCATCTGAATGCCTTCAAAAACAGGCCCACCTCACCTTCTTGCCAGTGGCCCAGGCAGGTGAGTAAACAGCATTGCTGAGCAGGTAATCAGTCTCTGTTCCCTTGGGAACATGGCATGAGCAGGCTCAGGGTGGCAGATAAAGCTGCTGGGTGCATAATGATTGGGTGGAGTCACATTGCATGGTCACCAGGAGCTTACCAGTTGCACATTTTGTTTCTTTTAATGATCGCTTTGTCATTTGTACTAGCTGCAGTTTCTAATGTTTATTATAACTTCACAAGCAGAGTCTGTCATCTGTTGGATTTGGGGAGCACTGTTGTCATCTTGTTGAGATGAACCTAGGATGTGTGTCTTTTCTCCCAATGTTGTGTTAATTCATCATTATTGATAGGTATTTTTTATCTCTATCTCTATATCTGCCTCAATCTCTAGCTGTGTCTCTACACACACACACACACACACACTCATGTATATACCCTATATATAGCACGTAATGTACAATATATAACATACTAGAAGCCTGGTGTATGGATTCATGCACATTGAAAGGAAATTAATTAGAAGGTGGCCGGCAGGGTGGGACTGGTCAAAATGGGCCGGACATGCCTTGGAGCCAAGCTCCTGCGGTCCCTCCCCGGCTGTCAGCACCTGGGATGGTGCCGGGGCTCGAAGGGCGTCTGCGGAGTGAGCAGGGTCCCTCCTGCACGTGGGGTCCCTCAGCCTGGCCTGCAGGATCGGGCAAAACCGTCAGTCCCAACATCTCTCTAGGGATCCCAGAGTACGAGAGGGCACTCTGCAATGTTGCTGTCACTCAGCAGCTCCTGTGTGGAGTGTCTGGCCCCTGGTGGTCAGTGCATGTCATACCTGTCTGCCGGTCTGCTGGTTGCTTAGCCTTTTATATATATAGATACACACACACACACACACACACACACACACACACACACACACATATGTGTGTGTGTGTGTGTATATATGTGTGTGTGTATGTATGCAGAGATCGTACCTTGGTTGTGGGCACATTGATCTCCAGTGTGGGGTGTGCAGGGGGCAGCTGATCAATGATTCTCTCTCATCTCTCGTCGCTGATATTTCTGTTTCTCCCTCTCCCTTCCTCTCTGAATATATATATATGTATGTATGTATGTATAAAGATGGGGGTGTTTTGTTCTTTTTTCTTTTAGTCGTATTTTACCCACCTTTTTTGGGGAGGGGAAGATTTTGTTTGTCAGCAGCATCTTTTGCTGAACACTAAACTAAATTCCAAGGGAAAATGCAAATGAAAACGTCTCCTCCTTGGGAGTATTAGAATCCAGTGAAGGAGACAAGATAAATGTAAGAAAAGTACAAACAGCATGCAACAACCAATTATTGTATGTTAATTAGTAGCAGCTGTATAGAGCTGGTATATTGCTGGAAAATACTAGACTATTATAGTATTGATAATCCAGAGTTTCCTCAGGGGTGACTGAAGAATCGATATGAGACAGATTCTGCAGCTTTCCCCCCTCCCTTTCCTGAAACTGTGGAGAGGAAGTTCAGTAGGACATTCCACCCCAAATAAGCTGTTTATAGTCTAGTCGAGTGGTTGGTAAATTACGGCTCATAGGCCATATCCTAGTTAGCACTGGTTTGTATGAAGTTTTGTTGGAACACATCACTCTCAATCATGTATATGCTGCTCCTGGTGGTGGTTTTCATGCTGTAATTACAGAATCGAGGAGTAGGGACGGGGCGTTCATACCCTGAAGAACTCTTCATTTGCCATCTGGCCTTTTGCAGGACGTTTGTGGACCCTCTCCAGTTGCTTCTTCATATAAACACAGAGTAAATGCACGCACACAAATACCCACAACTGGTTCTCTGGCTAGGGTCTCACAGACTAACAGATTTCAGTGGAGCTGGGTGTCAGCACATCTCTGCATTTGTTCCCAATTAC
>NW_006290305.1:2298349-2298963 GCF_000327345.1 Myotis davidii | reverse complement strand
ATGCCTCCCTTTTTTATATATAAGCAAAATGGAGATTTCTTAAAGCAGAAAATCAGTGACTTGCCTTTGAATAACACACTGGCATTTTATGTAGTTTAAAATTGTTTTGTGGTTCAGTGTAGGAATAAACATTACTTTTTTTTATTACTTTGCATACTTTTAGCTGAAATGTGGATTCTATTTTTACTCTGTACATTTTCTTTTAGACTAGAGATTTTAAGGCGAACTGAGAAATTTCCTTAAAATAATTGTAAAAAAATTCTCATTTCTTTTAAAATGACTCAGTGGTTGAGGGTCAACCTATGAACCAGGAGGTCACGGTTTGGTTTCTGGTCAGGGCATATTCCTGGGTTGCGGGCTCAACCCCCAGTGTTGGGTGTGCAGGAGGCATCCGATCAATGATTCACTCTCATCATTGATGTTTCTATCTCTCTCTCCCTCTCCTTTCCTCTCAGAAATCAATACAAATATATTAGAAAAAAAAACCCACTACTTTTCACTTGCTTTTGTTCACCTTCAACTTATGTTTGGTGAGTAACTTCTTTATGGTTCAGCTTCTATAGTTTTATCCTGGTTCTGAGGTGTTTAAAGGTGCCTTGAAGATGAATTTAACA
>NW_006290305.1:2293558-2294940 GCF_000327345.1 Myotis davidii | reverse complement strand
ATTTATGTATACGTATATACACATGTATATATATATATATATGTATGTATGTATAAAGATGGGGGTGTTTTGTTCTTTTTTCTTTTAGTCGTATTTTACCCACCTTTTTTGGGGAGGGGAAGATTTTGTTTGTCAGCAGCATCTTTTGCTGAACACTAAACTAAATTCCAAGGGAAAATGCAAATGAAAACGTCTCCTCCTTGGGAGTATTAGAATCCAGTGAAGGAGACAAGATAAATGTAAGAAAAGTACAAACAGCATGCAACAACCAATTATTGTATGTTAATTAGTAGCAGCTGTATAGAGCTGGTATATTGCTGGAAAATACTAGACTATTATAGTATTGATAATCCAGAGTTTCCTCAGGGGTGACTGAAGAATCGATATGAGACAGATTCTGCAGCTTTCCCCCCTCCCTTTCCTGAAACTGTGGAGAGGAAGTTCAGTAGGACATTCCACCCCAAATAAGCTGTTTATAGTCTAGTCGAGTGGTTGGTAAATTACGGCTCATAGGCCATATCCTAGTTAGCACTGGTTTGTATGAAGTTTTGTTGGAACACATCACTCTCAATCATGTATATGCTGCTCCTGGTGGTGGTTTTCATGCTGTAATTACAGAATCGAGGAGTAGGGACGGGGCGTTCATACCCTGAAGAACTCTTCATTTGCCATCTGGCCTTTTGCAGGACGTTTGTGGACCCTCTCCAGTTGCTTCTTCATATAAACACAGAGTAAATGCACGCACACAAATACCCACAACTGGTTCTCTGGCTAGGGTCTCACAGACTAACAGATTTCAGTGGAGCTGGGTGTCAGCACATCTCTGCATTTGTTCCCAATTATTTTTATCTTTTTTAATGGAGCACTTAATAGCTCACACCCCTTTGCATCCTTTACTGCAGCAGTTCAATCTGTGACTTGTATGCGTGTTCGTTGTCTTTTAAGCAAATGCAGAAATCCCTTATTTTGACTTCATGGTGTCATCACAACAGTTTTACCACTCTTGGCTTCATGTGCTTTGGGAACCTAAAAAGCAACCGAGTCTCAAAACTAACTCATTTTTTAAAAAGTTTGCGTGTGACATTATACATGCGTGTATAAATACATATTATGTGTATTTTTGCCTCATTGGAATGAAGATGTGTGTCATAAACTGTACCATGAAATTTTCTTTGGCTGCCTGCAGCGACGGGACTGGGCAGAATGCTGAGCTCGCTTTGCTGCTTGTGCGCTGACTTATCAAAGAATTGATCCCCCTCCCGCCTTTTACATTTTTCGAATTAGAAGATTATTTCTCACGTTGAATTCTTTAGTCATATTTCAATTTTCAGAGATTAATATATGTTACTCTTTTTCAAGAAGGTACAAAATGTATTTAATGA
>NW_006290305.1:2290074-2293497 GCF_000327345.1 Myotis davidii | reverse complement strand
TAAAGCAGAAAATCAGTGACTTGCCTTTGAATAACACACTGGCATTTTATGTAGTTTAAAATTGTTTTGTGGTTCAGTGTAGGAATAAACATTACTTTTTTTTATTACTTTGCATACTTTTAGCTGAAATGTGGATTCTATTTTTACTCTGTACATTTTCTTTTAGACTAGAGATTTTAAGGCGAACTGAGAAATTTCCTTAAAATAATTGTAAAAAAATTCTCATTTCTTTTAAAATGACTCAGTGGTTGAGGGTCAACCTATGAACCAGGAGGTCACGGTTTGGTTTCTGGTCAGGGCATATTCCTGGGTTGCGGGCTCAACCCCCAGTGTTGGGTGTGCAGGAGGCATCCGATCAATGATTCACTCTCATCATTGATGTTTCTATCTCTCTCTCCCTCTCCTTTCCTCTCAGAAATCAATACAAATATATCTTTTAAAAATTACATGTGGACAGCTCCGTTCTTTTTTTGATAACACCTCTATGTTTATAAATATTCTAAATATTTCACACATTTTCCACATATAGTCCTCAACTATGCAGAATTTGCTTTTACTTTTCTTAGAGAAACTAGATTTGGCAGAGACAATCATGTTCCATTCCCCTGATGATTATACATAATTTTTGACTATTTTGTTCCCTTCTTATCCATGCAGATGGTCTGTGGAGGCAGAGCAAACAGGTAGAGGGAGGGCAATACGAAGCATGATTATTCAGCCCCTACTGTCAGAGATGCCTGACTTAAGGGTCCGGCTCGGGTGTGGACTGATGGCCGAAGGTGGGAGTCAATTGCTACTGTGGGAATGGTTGTATCCATCTTTGGTCTGTGGAAAAGATTCATTGGAGTCTAGATACTGGCCACTCAGATGTGGTTCAAGGACCCACAGCATCAGCAGCCCCTGGGAGCTGAATTAGAAATGCAGACTCGCAGGCCCTGCTCCAGACCAGCTGAATTGGAATCTGCACTTCACTAGGGTCCCCACAGGACCATGAGCACCGTAAACTTTTGGGAAACTCTGGTCTAAGGCATTGGTTTTCCAGAATGACCAAGCATCAGAATCACGTTTGGAGCTGATTAAAAGGTACAGAATCCTGGTCACAGCCCCCTGATATGTTGACTCACTAGGTCTGTGATCACCCTGATGCCCAGCCTGATGTGGGAGCCCTGGTTTGAGAGGGATTGCCTCTGGTTGGTAAAGGGATGTTTGCGAAGGTGAATCACCTGCTGAGTGTGTGTCTGGAGGTCCACAGCTGGCTTTAGCCCCACAGCCGGGCCTGCTGTGAGCTTTGTTTTCTCAGAAACTCCATCCAAGAGTGGACTTGTCATTCCTGAAGAGCCCATGGAGGTCTGCAGGCCACTGGACCAGCGTGCCAGCACTGTCTGCCTCTCCCACTGAGGGGGATGCAGACTTGCAGCTAGTCTAGCTACCCAGCCTCCATTCCCTTCTCTTCCAGTTCCCATGGAAACAGATTGCAGGAAAACTGGGCATGGTGCTATCTTTACCCTGTTTTTGGCGATCTGAGGTCTGTTTCCATGGGAACCAGAAGGGAAAAGGAATGGTAGTAGAGTAGCTAGACTGCTTTTAAATTTCAATGTCAGCATTCATCCTCACTATAAAACCCCTTTAGCCCAAGTTTATCTCTAGGCCAGGGGCCAGTGCGGCTGTGAATGTGGCCGTGACTCATCTGTAGAAGGAGGTGGGTGGAGAAGGAGGAGAGAAATGGAGCTCTTAAAATATTCTGGAAAATGCCGATTATTTTCTTTTCTTCCAGGAAGCCATTTTTAGGTGTTGGTATAAGTTACTTAAATGTCATATTTAGCTATTATTTCCTGCATGGTTTTATTGAATATAATAACATGTTTTTATTCAAAGGAAGTGAAGAGCTACGTTATTTCATTCGGAGTGATTTCTCTGATGTGGGGAATCCCTACAGTTAGCGGCTGTGCAGTAAACATTGACGGTCTCTGTGTGTTGTGTGGGGATCAGGGCCTGGAGGAGTGAAAGAGGGGTTCACTTAGCAGGGCAGGGTGGATGCGCTCGTTAGATGGGCAAGTTTTGGCCTCTGGTAAGGAAAAAATGAAATAGAGCTTATGTTGACCTACTTAAGTAATTATTTGAAGATGAAAATATTTAATTCTAATCTAATAAGGCCTTAAACCAAGCCATTTCATTAAGCAAAATTTTCCTAGTTTTAGGAGACACAGTATAGGGTTATTTTAAATGAATTCAGAACATACACAAATACAACTCTTTTTTTTTTTTCATTGATTTCAGAAAGGAAGGGAGAGAGAGAGAGAAACATCAATGATGAGAGAGAATCATGATCGGCTGCTTCTTGCACGCCTTTCACTTTGGATGGAGCCCAAACCTGGGCATGTGCCCTGCCCGGGAATCGAACTGTCACCTCCTGGCTCAACTACTGAGCCTTGCCAGCTGGGCTAGCTTTTAACTCTTTGAGTGGAGTTCACTGGGTCCCACTAAGATGTTGTATTTTTCCTGTCCTCCCCCTACCCTTTCTCCCACCTTCTTAGAGACAGTTGAAAGACCACATCTTCCTCACGTCTCCCAGGGTTCTGGGCACTGTGTCCTCCCTGCCCTTCTTTCCTGCCCCTCATGACTGCCTCTCCATTTACGGAGGGCCTGTGAATATGCTGCTGCCGTGTACATTTCCTTCATGTATTTCTCATTTAGTCATCGCCACTGTCTTACAATTGTATTAATGCCTCATTTGACAGATGGAGAGGCCGAGGCTCAGAGAGGTTGTGTAATCTGGCTGAGCAGGGTGTGGGCTGCTCAGCAGAATTGCCGTTCTAAGCCCTGTTTGACCCCAGAGCCGTGCTGGCTCCTCCGAGCACAGCTCTGCATGGACTGAGCATTCGTGTCAGCACCAAGGGGCTGGCAGAGTCCCTGGCTACAAGAGTTTGTCACCTCGTGGGAGCTGCTCTGTCATGCTCTCCAACCAGCCCACCCAAATACACAGGCAGCTCCTTGCTCTTTGACGTTGGTCTTGTGTATTTATATATGGGTATTTTCCCCTTTCAAATGTATTTGTTAATATATTTATTTTTAGGTGAAAATGGGCAAAATTGCCCGGCCAGCCGGCGTAGCTCAGTGGTTAAGCATCGACCTATGAACCTGGAGGTCATGGTTCAATTCTTGGTCAGGGCACATGGCTGGGTTGCGGGCTCAATCCCCAACGTGGGGCATACGGGAAGCAGCCAATCAATGATTCATTTTCATCATTCATGTTTCTATCTCTCTCTCCCTCTCCTTTCCTCTCTGAAATCAGTAAATATATATATTTAATATGTCCCCAATGGCAAGAAGACGTTCCCCAGCCCCCAGAGTCCCCAGTTCAGGCTTCCGGGGGGGTGAGTGCGTGCTGGGAAGGCACCGGGCTGCCCCTCGGCTGGGCTGACA
>NW_006290305.1:2273479-2290028 GCF_000327345.1 Myotis davidii | reverse complement strand
TATATTTAATATATATTTTAAAATGGGCAAAATCTAGTTTTGACGATTGCATGCTTCCTCTGGGGATATTTGGGGAGCACTGACCTAGAGTGAGTGCTTTGGTAAAAAGCAGCAACAGCTCGCTCTCCTGCTCTGATGCACAGGACTGTGGGCGGGTGGGGGTGGGGAGGAGTGGCTATTCACTGTGGTGAAGCCTCCTCCTGCCTTCCCTGCCCTCCCACCACTGTGCCTTCCTCCGGTCCTCCAGGGCCTCTGTCTGAAGAAGCTTGCTGAGGGCGCACTTCTGAACCTGGTTAGAATAAGGCAATTCCTACTGTCAGCTCCGGAGGGGAAGGGAGTAAATAAGGACTAGACTTTGAGAGGGAAAGGAAGGACGGAAAGGAGATGCTATTTTAGATGCAGAGAAAGTTGCCTGTCAGGCTGATGAGGCCTGGCGTGCTTAAATCAGGAAAGGCCTGGCAGATCCTGTGCAGTGAACTTTGCCAGGTGACGGGAACGTGAACTGTGATTCCGGGTCCAAATCTGGTGGTTAAACTCTCCTCTTGCTGCCAGGGCCCTGTGGTTTTCTTTGGTGGTATACCAGGTGCTCCTGTGCAGACCTGATGGCGGACATGTAGGCAGACTCACTTAGCATCCAGGACACTGAGGCTGGGGTGAGGACACTGCTTGGAATGAGATGGTTTCTGTAGCCACTGGTAAGTATTTCTAAAGCTGAACAAACGCAGCGAACTCACAAACACGTGGCTTCAGGTACTGCAGGAGATGGCTTCTGATGAACACTCTGACTTCCGGCGGGGCCAGCGCTGTCTCACAGGCAGGCACGTTTCCACCACCGCCTGGGCTGCTTGGCGGGACACGCAGTACCTGTCTGTCGTGTTTTCCCCCCACGAATAACACTCGTTTGCTTTTCTGCATAAGATCACACGCATAGCCTTTGTTACCAAGGCAGCGGAAATTGGTCTAATGAACTCTTTCTGCTTGGCTGGAGGCCTCCAGCACACACAGGGACAGGGTTTGTGTGGGCCCATTAGTCAATACCAGTCAGCCTTGCCCCTGATTGTCTGCTTTTCAGGACAGACGCACTTGCGTGGCCCTGCCTCGTCCAGCCTTCCAGGAAGACGTGAGACTCTATCAGTGTTTCCCTAATATATGTGGAGTCAGGCACTGCCCCTCCAATGGCTGGGGCCTCTCGCAGAGGTCACGTTCATTATCGTGTGTAACTGTGCCACCGAGGGCTCGTTTATCACACTCTCAGACTCGTTGCTGCTGGCGATAGTGGCTCCAGGGGCCAACTGCAGACAGGACCATGTTGCGTTACATTTTTTCAGACATCTGCTGAAATGTTCATCTTAGATTTTTATGATCGGTTTAAATTGTTCCACCAATGCCAACTAACTGGGCTAAATGAGTTCTGTTTGCGCAGTTTGGTATGTCTCAAATGATGTCTTTAGCTCTCATATAAGAACCCGTGGCTTCTCTAAGACAGTCATAGAATCCGTGATCTTCCTAGGATGAAGTGTGATACTGCTGCTGCTTCTGGTCCCCTTACTTGAGAGAACTAGCACAGTGGTTGAGTGGAAGTTGAAGTTCTTAGAGGATATGGGATGAGTCTGTCTGTATCTGTATCTGCAGACAAAGGGAACTTCCTTCTCTTTCCAGAGGCAAGCAGGGCTTCTGAGTTTTGTTGTAATAGGTGTATTTGGGCATAAGGAGTCTTTCCGCCAGGACACAAATGGCTAAACAACCGTGTGTGTGTGTGTGTGTGTGTGTGTGTGTGTGTGTGAGAGAGAGAGAGAGAGAGAGACTCACAGTTGCGCCTACATTAAACTGAGCAGTGGTTTCTATTGGCCACTGGTCAGAGCTTTGCAGGCCGCAGGTGTTAGTGAGATGCCCGTCAGGCACCCTCTGCATGTCACCCTCCTCTCGTGTCTGTCCCAGACAACATAGACTTTTCTTTGGAAATATCTAAGAAAAATATGATTAGAGTATTTCTGGTCACCACTATTTACCTCAAACTGGAGATTGAGTTGTAAAATACTGTGAAGTGGCAAGTTCTCTTTTTCCTAAGGGAATATACTTTTTCAGAAGATGAATCTGAGTAAACAAGACAAAACTATTTCATGACGATTTAGGCATTCCCTGTGTGTTTGATGAAAGAGAGACAGATGAGGAGCTGGTCTGGAGCTTTGCAAACAAGCGGCATTTAGGAAACCTGTGCTAATGTGAGTGATGAAATGATGCAGGTCATTCATTTCTGTAGGGAGCATCGGCTGTTTTCCTGTTGATCATTTTTTAGTTGTTAAGAGTGTTGGTGCCTCTGTCCCACACCCCCTGTCGAGTAGAGGAGCCCTGGGGCTGGTAGGGGTCCTCTCGGTGCAGTGTCATTCTTGGGGCCTGTGAAAGCTTGAGAAGTGCATGTAAAGGGTTTAAAAAGTTAACACTTTACAAACCGAGCAAACCAAATGGAAGAGGATGGAAGAGAGCGAGACCCTGGCAAGAGGATATAGAACCTTTTGTTAAACTTACTTATTACTATCTATTGTTGTCTTGCAAATTTGATATTTTAATATGAAAACATGAAAAAAAACCCTGAATATCAGGAGGCTTCTTTTCCTTTTAAAGTTTCTTCTTTGTAATTTTTTTCTTCTACCACATTTCATACCAGATACCTCACCCACACATTTTCTAAAATTTTGTATCCTTTCCTTCGTTTCTCTCTTATTAATTTGACTGACATAGAATGCTTTTGAGCTTAGATTTTTATCTGTTGAGAACTTAAAAAACAACAACACACAAGACAAATCAACTGAGGAACTACGAGATAATTGGACATGGTCAGATAAGAACTGAGAGAGGGCGGGTGGGGTATATTCTCAAAGACGTAAATTATCAGTCACCTGCTCAGGTGAGCTGTAATCATTGTAGCGACTATTATTTCTTTAACATTTATTAGAGAAATTTTTTTTTGGTACATGTTTTCTCATTAAATACATCCTAATTCTATGAAGTATGCCCTGTTACTTCCATTTTACAGATGATGAAACTGAGGCTCATGGTGGGGGTGTTAAGTAACTGCCAAAATCACAAGCAGCCTAGAATGAGGTAAACCCAACGTAGTCTGAGTCAGAGCCCGGCCTTCTGTCCCCTGGCCCGTTTGTGTGTGAGGCTCTCAGTTGAGCGTGTTTTATCTCTGAAGATGGTGGAGGGGTCGTCCCTCCCTGTGCTTCAGAGGCCCAGCTGGCACTTCCCATCCGGAGTGCCCTCCAGGGTCTGAGTGCTGTGGCCAACCACCTGCTTGTGGACTGTGCCCTTGGTGCTTTGTGCATCTGATGCAGGATGGAGGCAGTAGAGTGACAAGGTGACCCAGCTTAAGCTCAGCTACGATTCAGTGCAGTGTAACCAGCATTTCCTGAGGAACTGCTGTATTGTGGTCTCCATTATCAATGCCAAGGATACAAGGATTAACAAGAAAAGGTTTTGTTAGGAAACAGCTCCACAGAGATGACATAGGCACTGTGGGTACAGGAGCATGGTCTGTTTTGCTCACTGCTGTCTCCCAGCACCCAAAATAATGCCTGGCTACAGTAATGACCCCACAGATAGTTGAAATACTGAATGAGAAGCTGCAGCCAGAGAGTGGAGAGAGTCCTGGTCAAGGCCCAGGTACCTGATGGGAGCCTGCCATTAGCAGAGGCAGGAAGTAACTTGGCATAGGGAGCTGTGAGCGCAGGTATTGGCAGAGCAGGCCTCCATGGGTGATGAGGGCATTGGAGGGTATTTGCAAGGAGGGCAAAAATTATTTCATATAAATAGCTCGTCAATCCATATTCTCTTCTACTCTCACCAAAGAACGAGATGACAGCTCCCCGTCCCCTTCTGCTCACACTTGTTAGCTCCCTGCATGACACCTTTCTCTTTGCCTGTCATGCCCATTGTAAGCTGCCTTTATCTTAAGAAAATTGAGACGGGGGAGAGCACCGCAGAGCCCACCTCCTGGTGTGGCCAGCCTGTCCCACCAGGCTGGGAGAGGTAACCATTTCTTACTCGGCTCCCTCTGCTTAGCTGGAGTCCTCAGGTGACCGTGAAATGCTCAGACGGGGTCAGGCACACTGCAGCGCACGTTCTCCCGAGGACTGTGTGGCTCTGTGCCAAGCCGCTGGCTCTTCCTTGCCTTTTCTTTCGGGCACGTTGGTGTCGTGGGCGTGGTCCAGTTTGGGCTTGGGAAAGTGGAAATAGTGGCAGTTGGTCCAGATGTATACTGTACCCCTTTCTCAGCTTCTTCCTTTGCCAACGGGCATGTATGGAAGAACTCTGAGCTTGGGCCTAGGCTGACACCTGGATCTGGTCCCAGTTCTGCCTTCATCACTACAGTCACCTTCAGCAGGTCCTCTCTCCTCCCTGGGCCTCTTCTCCATGAAATGAAAGGGTGGGACCCATGGTCCCTTGTGGCTTCCTTTGCTCCTAGATAGTATAAGGAGATAGATATAGACTTCACGATTCACTGGGGACAGTGATCATACGTTATTATTTTGGGGGGACACTTTCTCTAACCTGGTATGAATAGAGCCTCAGACTGTGTAGATCCTTCAGGATTTATCAAGTGTCATATTTGACAAGGAGACATTTCAGAGGATGTCCTAATATAATTGCCACGTTTCCCTGTTTGTGGCATTTTAAAAGCTACACTTGTTTTATAGCCTTGAACCACAGAAATTAAAAATACCCTGAAGAATCAGTAGCACCCCAACTCAACCTCCCCCCGTTGCAGGCAGCCCGTTTCTCAGACGTGTTCCCAGACTTGTGTTTGTGTGCAGATTTCCGGGGCTTGTTTGCCGTGTCCTCTTCATGCACATGTGTCCTGTCTGCCTTGATCAGAGACACTGCCTCAGGGGCACACTCAGATCCAAAGGGCCCTTCAGTTCCCCTTCTCACTTCACACATGAGGAAATGGGAGCCTGGCAGGCTGCGGGACTTGCCTAAGTCCTGTAAGTGGCCCAGAACCGGGGGGATGCCCTGCCCTGTGCTCTGCCCCACTGCTGCCATGCGGGCAGGCCATGGTGTTTCTAAGGTCCTATTGCTTTCGGACATCTTGACTGACTGGTACTTGCTGAGGTCTAAAACCGTCTGTTCATGAGGCAGAGAAACTCGTGGAGAAGTGGGAGGTCTTTCTCCCAGGATGACACAGTCTAGCTCTGGTCGGAAATAGATCCTTGGGTTTCTTTTTCCACTTATTCTCACATCTGGTCATTGCCACTTTGAACTTAAATGAACCAGCCCATAGTTGAGATTTTTTTTTTTTTTTGGTAAGCAGTGCAGTACAAGTCTTAATACATTAATTTTTATGTTTTGAATTTTACAACCGTGCCTCAATTTGTCAAGGCCAGGGCTATCTGTCTCTCAGTGTTCCTTTCTCCCTGGGCCTTGTCTGGTGGGTAGAGCAGGGATGGGTCCGTCAGACACAAGCACGGGGCCTCCGCTCCCAGGTCTCTATGCCTGGAGCCCTTCAGGCTGCTCCGTCTAGCCGTCACCTAGGTAACCGACATGCAGCCCGCAAAGCAGTCTGTCCACAGCGAGAGGAAATAAAAAAATGAAACGGCAGTGTTTATTGTTGATGCACTACGCATTTTTTGAATGTGACTAGATTTTGATAAGGGGTTGTTTCTCTTCTCTGTTGGGTGTTGGCCTCTGTTCCCGGCGTGTCACCCGATGTTTCCGGAATTGCTGTGTCTGTTTTCACAGTGTGCACTTCCACGAAACCTCGGATCTGTCGAATGCAGTTAAGTTTTCAATCCCCAGTGATTCCTAGGAGCACTGCATTTCATAAAAGTTTTATGCACAAGAGGTAAAGCAAACATATCTCCACAACTTATTTGGTGAGGTTTTGTGGGTGTTCATGTTTTTTAAAACTGTCCCTTCCTGTGGGGGTGTTTTTCCGTTTGGTGTGCTCTATTTCCTTAGTAACTGTTACTCTGTTATGGGAGGGGCTTAATGACATTTTTCAAGTGCAATATTGAATTAATTATTTCCTGGTTAGTCCTGCCCATCTTCCCAGGATAAATAGAACGCCTGTGTGTGTGTGTGTGTGTGTGTGTGTGACGACAGGATGGCGGTAATGTGCTTGGGTAGAGGGGGGCCTTTGAATGTGTGGCTGTGGCTCAGGATTAGTCGGTGACCTTGTGTCCTGGGTAAGTTGCCTCCTTCTTTATGCTTTCTCTCCCCCCAGCCTTGATTTTCTTGACTTGGGTATTATTAGGCTTCAAGGTACTTTGGTTTAGGGAACTGCGTGAGATTCAGCACTAGCGTGGGAAGAACAGTGGTTGTCGGGGCAAGACATTCAGGGATTAGTGCGACTCTCCTGCACCCTACTTTTTGTGGCTGTTGTTTAACCTCTGTGGGGCTAGAGTTTTCTCCCCGAGGGTGGAAAGAATTTAAAGCCATGACCCCTCCGGCCCTTTCCTGGGTAGGAGGTTCTGTGAAGTGTGAGTGCAGTGGAATCACTGCTCATAGCACTGCCTCCTCTTGACCTAGATGGGCTGTAGGAGAAGTGCTTGCCAGTCCAGAGGCCGGAGTCAGCGCTGAGGAGCAGCCTCTCAGCCCAGGAAACGCTGCTTGTCAGTTCACGGCTGGGGGTGGGGGGTTGTTTTGTAGACATTTGCTGAGCCCTTCTGTATGTGCCCCTCTCTGTATCCACTCATCCACTCATCCAGTAAACGCGTGTTTCCGGAGTGCCTGTCCTCGGTGCTGAGGGAAACGGAGAGTCATCCTTTCACTGTCCTTGGCCTCATGGTGCTTAAGGTCTAGTGGGAAGATGGGCACTAAGCAGTCACCACCCCTGCATGCAGCCACAACTATGGCAAGTGCTGGTAACCGGGCCCCGCATTTAGCCTGGGAACGACCTAGGAGGCATCGCTGAGGAGGGTTGTTGGAGCTGAGATGAGAAAGTGAGCGGCGGTTCCGGAGCGGGCGCCACCTGAGAGTGGGAGATGGGATGGGCAAGAGGATGGAAGGACAAGCGGATGAGGCATGATTGGTCAGCTTCTCTGCCTTTTCTGCTGATTCTCGGTGGCCCAGGCTGTTGGGTCATCTGACACTTTGTTCCCGAGCATGGCTGGGTTTCTGGCCCTGTTCGGGTGGGTTGGACCCCTCACTGAATAGAAAGATGACTCCAGGTTCTGGAGACCCTTGTACTATGTTTCTAGAAAGTGTATCTTGCTGTGTTGTTAGCGGTTAGGAAGAAAACACTGATAGCCCTTATGGTTTCATTTTAACTTGAAAATTGCATATAAGGAAACTTACGATTGTGTCCCTCCATCCTTTGTTGGGAATCTCACACATCATGCTCTAAAACTCCTGGCCAAGACCATGGCTGAGCCCTAGCAATGAACTACCTCTATTTTAGAAGTAAAGTTAAGAATTGCTGAGTGTGATAATGACAGTAAAAGAAAAAAAGCTTGTTGTTTCTTCTATTGCTACCCACATCTGCCTCAATCTTTCCCATAGCCATTTGCAATATTGTGTAGGATAGCTTGATTTCCTAAAAAGTGAGCTGTCATACCTTTCTCAATGAAATGAAATAATATAAACAACCCCTCCTCCCAGTAAAACAACAAAAACCTGACCACTCTCAGTTTTTCTCTGAGTTCAAAGAAAGGGGACAGATAAAGCCTAGCATTTCTGTGCATCAAAAGCATCATAGTTTCAGGCCAGGTGGGCTTTTGTTTTTATCTGGCAATGTCTTTTCCTGAAATGGATAACTATGGTGCATGTGATTAGTTTACTTTAGAAGTTGGTGCAGGACTTTGGGATGCTGATACTGTATGTGTTGGTCATTTTATATGGAATATTTAATTTCAGAGAAAAAAAACATTTTCCCACATTTTCAAGGACTTCAACACCACCATTTATATAAATGGTTTTTAGTTAAAATAAAAACTTTACCTATTCATTAAACTTAAGGATTCCTACTGGGCTATACCTTATTATCTGAGATTGTTACTGCAGGTGTGTGAAGGTAATTGAATTTCTTAATATAATTAAAGTGCTTCATCAATACATAAAGTTTTACTTATGGTTAGTCTGTATTAGTGATGTTTTATTTTACTACCTTATATTTATATTTACAGCAATAAAAGGGCTTTAATAGAGGATTTCTGTTATGTGCTGTTTTCTTAAATTATTTTTCTTTTAGTTTGATGGTGAAAATGAGGAATAAGGTTACATTTTCTAAAAATTAGTTATAAACTGAGTAGGAAGAAGTGATGATAATGAAAAAAATTTTTTTCCCCCTCTAATACTGGAGATTCATGTTTAGGATTCCGTTTTAAAAGTCTGGTCCTTTGGGCTTCTGACATTCTTGTTAATGCTACTTCTTGTGTAATATAACAACCGTGGGCTATCTGAAAGTATTTTGTAAAGTGTTATTATTATGTTATATATATGGAAAAGTTTGTAGATTAAATTTGCCCTTCCTTCTCACTCTCCTAAAAGAATTAATATGAGCCTTTGCTTCCCCCTTAAGAGTCATTTTTAAAATTTCTCAACCCTGGTCCTTCCTAGACAGCAGTGGGTATGGACCTCAGATCCCACTTTTAAGACCTTGGGAATGAGCTTGGAAAACGGGTTCTTCGGGGTATCTGTGAACTCTGTTAACCTCGGGAAGGACATTGTAAGCTGGGGGGCCTCAGTGGCCGTCCTTGGAGAGGCTTGGAGCAGTGAGCCCTGTTTTTGTCTTGCCCTCCGCCCTTTCCTGTCACTCAGGACAAAGTCTGCAGCTGCCTCTTCCCAGAGCTCTCCTGTGCCTTCCCTGTGGTTCTGAGCATGACTCTGGGTGGGTCTGGTAAATTTATTGCTCCTACAGATCCTCAGTAAAGTGACCTATTTCTTTTTAATTTCAGAAAGAGGAGAGACGCAAAGCACAGAGAGCAGCAGATCAGACCACACCGAACTCCACTGGAGCGTCGGAGCCGAGGAGGATGCTGGCTGCCGAGCTGCAGAGGAGGCCCCCGCTCTGAGGGGGAGAGCAGGCCTCACTGAGACAGCTTCCGACCCTCCCAGGCTCACCATGGCCTGCACCCTCTGGCTGGACGGCTGAGGTGACTGTGTGCCCCAAGTGTGCACGTGCTGGACTGGGTGCTGTCCCAGGTACCGCCTGCTCTCTGGGAGCAGGGCAGGTGGGCCTCAGATGCTACCCAAAGCTGGACGGGGCAAAGCAATGGACTCCGACAAGCTAAGATGGAAGTGACCTGAGGCCTCGCCCAGGCGGTTTCCTCTTGCCAGGACAGCTCAATAGTCGGAGCACAGGCTTGTCTGGGGAGCAGTATGCAGGAAGC
Organism: Myotis davidii; assembly: GCF_000327345.1. Lineage (NCBI taxonomy): Eukaryota > Metazoa > Chordata > Mammalia > Chiroptera > Vespertilionidae > Myotis > Myotis davidii. The sequence continues at coordinate 2,280,699 of NW_006290305.1, read as the reverse complement.
TGGTTTTCAGGCCACAAATGCTTTCACAGGTGAGAATTCTCCACATTTAAATGACAATGCTATTTCAACTCTTCGTTGATAGGCCATGCAATACCAAACAACTGTACAACATGAATGTGCATTTGCTTTGATGACCTAAAGACCATACAGAGTCAAGGGGCTCAGGCTGCCAAGGTGGCTGATTTTGACAAAATAATAGCATGTTTTCCTTCTCCCTAAATAGGAATTTAGAAAAAGCATTTGACGTTTTACGAGCCTGCTCTTGTTGAGTAATAGAGCACACACAATACCTTGCAAGTCACATTTCTCTAAGGGACGTCTGTCCCTTGCGGAGGAATGTATAGGGACCTGTTTTGTTTACAGAACTGGGAAGCTCTTCGAGTGAATGAAGTTAGCTGATGAGTAACGTCTTCCTCCCCGTCCGTAGTTATCTTCCTCAGATTTATTCGCGTGCAGATGGTGGTGGGGTGGCAGCCCTGCTGAGCTAGCCTTGCAGCGAGGATGCTTCTCCTATGTGAGCTCACCCAGAAGCCTGGCATCACTGCTTGACATCGGTTTACCCCCTGCCAGTTTGAACACTTTGCAGGGAACCACTTAGTCTGGCTGGAGCCCCAGAGCCATGGCCCAAGACACAGGGGCTTTGGAAATTGGGTCCTGGTTCTGTGTCTGATTTGCTTAATATCCCAGGAAGCCACTAATTATTCTGGGTGTCTGGCTCCTCATTTATAAAATGGGGGCTGTGACATTGAAGAACCTCATGGAATTCAGGGAAAACATGTTTCCATAAAAGAGGTGTTTTTAAAGAAAAGACGACAGGATAATCACAGGAAGTGACCATATTCTCTGGTCCTGTGAATCCTAAAAGTTTGTAGCTGTGGAGAGGGCAGGCCAGGTTGTTGGGGTGCCTGGAGCGAGGTGTGGCGTAGGTTTGGGAGCCACACAGGCTTGGAGTGGATTCTTCCTCTTCCACTGACCAGTGCTCTGCACCTGGACAGTCACAAGCTCCTTTCCGGTTCCCTCTGTAAATCAAGCTGGTCATGTGCAGCTCTCACGATGCTGCTGAGAGGAAAAAGGAGACAACATATGTGAGATGCAGAACACAGATCTTGATCCTTTGCAGGCTTCCGCTGTTGGCTGATATGGAGTCCCCAGTACGGGGCCAGGTTGTCTGGTTCAGTCCTTGGTGGTCCTTGTGCTCAGACCTTTGAGCAAACTCCTAGATCTCTCAGCATCTGCCTCTGTAAGATGGGGGCCTTGATCCTGGAGGCTAGGGAGGTCGTGGCCAAGACTGGTCATGGCTCAGTGAAACAGGAGTGAAACAGCTATTGAAATGTAGATTCCAAAGAGCACACAAAGTTGAGCTCTCTGGAACTATCTTAGGACGTCCAGCCTGGCAGGCTCAAAACCATGCCCTCAGCCTCCCCTTCATGGCTACACCTCAGTTATCTCAGTCACATGAGCTGCTCCTTCGTGGAATGTCAGCCCCTCCTCTGGGCAGAGGTGACATGCAGGGCCGCGGCACGAAACACCTCTGTGAAAAACACCGCCCTTCAAACTCTCCTCCCCATCTTCCAGGAGATCGCTGGGAGGAGAGGCATCTGGGTGGTGCATGGAAACAAGCCCCTGGAAGCAGTTCTGGGAGGAAGAGGGAGCAAGAAAAGAGAAGGAGGAGAGGATGGGACACAGAGAACCCGAGGACGAGTGGCACAGGGTTCGAAACGTAGGCTAGCCCAGCGGTGGGCTTCTGGGTCCGGTCTCTTCACCCTTCTGAGCCTGGCACCTTTCTGTCGTGGCTCATACTTAGACATCATGTCCCATTCTCACCACTCTTTGGGGGGCTCTGCAGTCCCTTTGCCCAGAGGGAAAGGAATCCTCCACCCCATCAGGATCCCACGCGCACCTGAGTCTGGGGCCTGGGGACTGTAGGCTCTGAGTAAGGGAAACCCCTGGGTTCTGCCTGGAGAATTCTCAGTGGTTAGGATAGTACCTGGCACATTATTTAAGGCCCACACGAATGGCAGCTGTCATTATGACTGTTACTGCCTTGGCTGTGGTCACCTCCCTACACACTCATATATAGAGGAGGCACCCTCACTGCAAGGTTAGTTCAACCACCCTCTTGAGGCTACTCCCCTGCTCACATTTTCCTTTCTTCCTTTTAACTCATAGTTTTACAAAGAATTCTTGTTTCCTTACAAATTTGGCCTCCTCAGGTACATCAGCCTACCTGAATAGTGATCATACCACTACTAGTAGCGAAGTAATAACCACGGCTAATGTTTTAGAGAACTTACTGCCTGCTCTTCCTGTGTTACCTCTGTCAGTCTTCCCAACAGCTCTGATGCCAGTGTTAGTGTGTTGGTGCTGCCGGTGCGGGGGCCACACTCCAAGTACCCAGGAGTCAGATCGAGCTGGTGGCCCTTGCAAATCTTCTAGCATGTGTGTGACCCCTGTTGCCCATAGGGGTCACCTGGGGAGCCTTGCCGCACTGCCTGGTTCTCACCCTGCAGAGATTGGGATTGACTTGGTCTCTGCATCACCCAGCCCTGCTAATTCAGGACCTGCATCTTAACAAGATCCCCAAGTGCTCAGCACACATGGAAGTCTGGGAAGCACTGAGAGCCAGCACTGCACAGAGAGTAGTGTTTAGAGGTGAGGGATGGGTTGGGAGAGTCAGTTCTTGAGAAAAGCAACTGACGTGTCCCGTTCCTGTAAGAGGGAGGATTGTGTTGACGGATCTACCCATTCTTAAGGAAGCTGTGTTGAATGTTAGTACCGACAGCACCTGTGGGACAATGGTTTTAGCTTCCCAATATCTCTGGGAAATAATCAGCGGTAAAATAAGGGAGTTGTAAGTACCCAGCCTTCTCTGGAGGTGGGTCCCGGTGGACTCAGCTCATCATTTTTATTCTCTGCCTGCTCTTCTCATCTTTCTTTGCCCACATAATCGGTAAAAGTTACTTATGGTGTAGGATGCAAGAGCTGCCCCTCTGTCCCTGCCCAAGCAGCTAGCCAAAGCTGTGGTCTTAGATGGAGGTCAGTGGGAGGCTGGTGCCCACCCTCTTAGTTGGTTTGCTTTTCGTATGTTTGTGGAGTATAGTCTTTTCTTATCCCAGGGCAACTAAAGATGCTAACGTCTTAGTTTTTGGAATGGAAGATAGACTGAGTTTGCTGATTCTTTAGGCTCATGGAAAGGAGCCTTGCTTTAGATAACTGAAATGGTGAAGGGGTTAGGGCATTTTTCCTTGGCTTTTGTTTTAGGGCAAAACAGTTAACCATACCTCCCCTTGAAAAATATGTCAGTTTGTATTTTGTTTATGCAAGGTGTTTAAGATTCCTCTTCAATAAGGACTTGGGGGCTGCAGCCTGGCTGGGAGGGAAGGCTGGGAGACCTGTGTGAAGCTGTGTTCGCCTGGCAAGCCCGTTGCCTCTTTGCAGTGCATGGCATTCCCATGGCGGGTGGTGGGAGCTTGCAAGGCCCCACTCCCCATGACACCGCTGGCCCACCCGTGTGGTTCGAAGTCTCCTCTTAAGCCTTGCTTCCTGTGTGAATGTAGATATACTCACATGGATACATATTTCAAATTCAACTTCCCAATTTTGATTTTCTTAGGCTAAATGTTGCATAAAGAAATTTATACACTGTTTTAATTACAGTGCATGTAATTTAGAAATGATCTTAACCATTTAGATACTATTTTATAAAAAAAATTAATTTCCCCCTTTATAAGTAATACCTGAACATTGTAAGAAAATTTGGAAAGCACATAAAAGTCTAAAAAAGAAAAATAATTACCCATGCAGAATATTGCCATTTTCATTAATGTTTTGGCTTGTGTCCTTTCAATATTTTTTTCCTGTGCAAAATTTTTCTCACAGGACTGTGTTCATAATATATATTCAATTTTATAATCTGATCATTCCCTTTTTAAAATTACATTATGAGCATTTTCTTTTAAATATGACTTAAAATTGCTTTATGATATTCTTTTATGCATGTGTACTTGAATTTTAAAGTTGTGCTTTTATTGTTGGATATTGGAGTTTTTGACAGCTTCTCCCCTTATAAATAATTCTTTGATGAACACTGTGCAAAAAAACTCTTCTGAATATTGGGTTATTTCCTTAGGATAAACTATTAGGCACAGAATTATTAAGTCCAAAGATGTGAACTTTATTAAGGTTTTTGGTTGACTTTCCAAAGGGATTGGCTGGTCCTAGCTTCTGAGACTGCGCTGGGCTCAGTTTCTTCCAGTTGCCTGTTTGCGTTGCTGGGGCCTGTCCCTGCTATTCCGCTGTGAGATGGAGCCGCCCTGCTACCCTGCGGGGTGTCGTGAGACTAATTCACGCTTGTGGAGCTTTTGCAGCGCGCTGCTGTAGGCTACCTGGGACCCATCGTTAGGGCGACAATGCTAGTATTTCATCAGGGCGAAGCAAAACTCAAGCATCCTCAGTTTACTGTTTTTGATCGTCCAGGGCCCAGTGGTCGGCAAACTCATTAGTCAACGGAGCCAAATATCAACAGTACAGCGATTGAAATTTCTTTTGAGAGCCAAACTTTTTAAACTTAAACTACATAGGTAGGTACATCATTATTAACTTAATTAGGATACTCCTAAGGCTTAGGAAGAGCCACACTCAAGGGGCCAAAGAGCCGCATGTGGCTTGCGAGCTGCAGTTTGCCGACCACGGGTCCAGGCAGTTTTTCTGTGTGGCTGTAGTTCAGTGAGGCCATGATGACTCCAAAGTCAGACTCCAGCACGATAAGACTCTTGTAGAAACACTCCCCCCCCCCCAGAGCCTCTGGGCAAATAGAAATGGGCATCCTTCCAGGATATGTCAGTCAGGCCTCCGCTGAGGCGTCCTAATGGTGATGGAGATTTCGTCGGAGGTTTACTGTGCTCTTGGTGGTGTGGAGTGCGCCCTGCCCGAGTTACCACTATGCACATCCTAACGAAGATGCTGGTTTGAGATCCTGCCTCCTCCCCACCCCCAATGTCACTCTTAGATACTGTAAAGGGTTTGCAGTATTGTCTTAGGTTCTCTGAATCATTTCATTCGATGTTTGAACAAACATTTAAACTTCGATAACTAGGAAGGTGAATTAAATTCCTATAGGATTTGCAAGTCTTTCTTGATAAAAGAATAATCAGACCTAGTTGTTTAATAAGTTAACTCCTACCCTTCACTCATAAAGGAGAAGGGTAGGAGTTGATTTAATAGTTTTTAGGTATCTGAACGAGAGCTATTTTATAGATGATGGTGACCAGGTTTACTTAGCTATTAATGAACAAAAAGGCAGCACTGCTTCCATTGGATTGTTGGGATGCCTGTTTTTCTCCCCTAGAATTCGTTCACACTGGCAGGAGTGCTGGGACCCTTCCCGGGGGGGATGTGGCCTTAACTGGAGGCGTGACTGGAGCCACACTGTTCCCAGGGCTCTGAAAGGCCCCAGAGGATCCTGGGTCACCCCCTTCCCACCACCCAGACCTTCGGCTTATTACTCATCCTTTCAAGGTCGCGCCCATGTGCTGATCCGTAGACGACCTCAGCCCACACTCTGCAGAGTTGCCAGGAGGAGATAGTGAACGCCGTTTCTCAGTAAAAGGGATCCAGGCGATTTATGGCCAAACTCGAGAAGAAGACATTTAAATCGGGTTCTTTACTGCAGAACTTTACAGAGTTTAGTATGAGACTGCAGCTAAATAGTTGGCAGATAGGCAGATAGTTGGCAGCATTTCCCAAGTGACAAGACCCTGAAGGCTTTTTATAAAGAACACCATGGAGGGATAGCTCTCCACAGCGCGTGCTGCCGGTCTGAGGTGCTGCCTCCCCCAGTCCGCAGTGCAGGTGTTCCTGTGCTGCCCGCACTGGAGCTAGAGCGTAGTACTTAACAGGGCTGCGTTTCCTGAACAGGTTTACGGAGCTCCTGCTGGACAGATGCAAAGCGCTACAGCTGGAAAGAAGGCAGCTGCCTTCCTGCCTTCACCCTCTCCCCGCGTTAGGTCTGCTGGAAATACCTTCTCTTGCCCCCACACTTTCTGTGGTTTCTTCTTGGTTCCTAAAGAGTCTGGACTCCTCATCCTGGACTGAAAGCAGATGCCTCTCCCTGGTACTCACAGTCTAGGTGCCGTCATGAGCTTCGCTATTAACTGGTGCAGAGCAGGTGACCACGAGCGGCCGTGGGGTGGGGAGCGTGGTCCAGGGAGGCTGAGGACTTCTGCACAGCCCCCCTGCCTGTCTGCTCACGGACGGTTCCCTCTATTTATATTCCATCGACATGGTCTCTGCCTCTCTGAGGACAGGCATGGTCCCATCATCCACCTGCCTGTCCTCAGAGATGGCCCTGGGTGATGGCTTCTTCTCCAGGGGCCTCGAGGGCAGTGCCATGGTGCTGTCATCAAGTCATGAGTGTTTGCCTCGGGGAGCCCAAGGTGGAGTCCCAGGGCTGCATCTACTTATTTCAGGACACTGTGCAAATAGGAACCCGAGAAAAGGGATGCCAAAGTAAACATGCGTAACCTCCGGTGAATGCTGTGTGGCTCCGTTACAAACGCTTCACCAACAACAGAGAGTGTGGTGACGTGGACACTGTTCCCTGCAGCTGGCGGTGGGGTTTTAGGATATTTCCAGGGCAGTGTAAGGCAGATTCCTTTTGGTTCCAGAAGCAGGGTGACAATGTGTGTTCCACACAGCTGTAGGTAGGGCCAGGCTCAGGGTTCCTTCGTATCAGAAGTAAGATGAGAAACCAGGCTGGTCTTATCCTCTAAACTTATTTTTGTTCTTCTGTGGTAAAATTTCAGAAAATTAAGGGTGTTTTCCTTGCCCTTTTGGAATTACGCTCACATTGATTTCAGATCTGATATTTCACAGAGCTGACACGAGGAATAAAGATGAATTGTTTTCTGTGCCAGGAGTTTGCTCATATGTGGTCTCATTCAGTTCTTGCGACAGTGCTGGAAGGTGTGCGGCTTCTCCCAGGTATATCGGGCAGGGGACAGCACAGGCCCGAGAGGGGCTGCTCTAGGTCGCAGCGACCAGTGGCCGCAGCGCCAGAGTTGAGACCCAGGTCTGTCTGTGATGGAGCTGCATCCCGCTGCCCCCCTCTGTGCTGCCTCAGCTTCCTTCAGGCACGTGGGAGAGCAAAGAAAAACAGGTTACTTCCTTCAGAATCCAGTGCAGGGCGAGAGGGACATGGGTAGGGGGAGGGGACGGGGAGA
>NW_006290305.1:2254612-2273444 GCF_000327345.1 Myotis davidii | reverse complement strand
AGAGAGGAAATTGAAACTCCAAACTGAACTTGCATATTAAGCATTTGTCAGAGTGATGGCTGTGCTCGGACTTGGTAAATGCAGGCTTTTACATGTCTACCTTTTAACAACCTCCCCAGTTGTTAGGTCATTCTGCTTTGAGAATTATTTCCTTGCCCTTTCGGAAGTTTGCCATCATGATTTCTAGATCACATATGATTTTCATGCATCTCCTTGTGTAATATTATTTGAGTTCCCTCTTTCCTCACTTCTGCCTCGTGCCAACTTCCAGTGTCTGAGTCTCCTGGGACTGAGTCTCCATTTCCTTGTTTGCACTTTGACTTCTAGCCGCTCTGCGTACCTGGCTCCAGGTGTTGCCTGCATCTCCCCACCCTAGATCACTTCGTGGACACAGCCCTCTGAGAACCTGTCCTTATGCGGATGCTTGTGCCAGGGAGTGCCATTTCCAAGGCAGAAGTGCGTGAACGGCACTAGCCCTGCACACCCTGCCCACAACTCCTTCTGAGTTGTCTTTGCCACTGAAGCTGTCACTCCTTTTTCTTTTATTAAACATCCAGCTGATCTTCATGGATTACTTCCCGCTGTTGTCTAGTCTTGACTAAGTATATCAAGAATAAGGCATATGGTGCCTTATTCCTACCTTCTCAGGGTGAGGGTATGGAGAGAGAGTACATGACAGTTATTGAGTATCATTATGTGCCAAGCAATGTTCTAAGCCATCAGTCGCCAACCTTTCGGACCTCATGGACCACCAGTGGGACCACTGGTTGGCGACCCCTGTTCTAAGCAACTTTCTATATAGAAGCACTTATAATCTCACTTAAGCCTCAAAGCAATTCTATAAAATAGGTGCTATTATAAAGCCCCTTTGACAGATGAGGAGACTGAGGCACAGAGTTAAGGCAAGGTCACACTCCTGGTAAGGTGAGTAGCTGGGATTAGAACCTGCAGCCTCCAGAGTCAGCACAAATGAGTGGACTCACCAGCTTTGTCAGGAAGCATTCCCCTTCCAGCTTACCAGTGGCCACAGAGACCTATGATCCACATGCTGCTCTCAGAGAGGCGGTTTACTTCACGGAGAAATGCATATTCCAGTTGTAGATTTAAGAGGTCTTAGTTTGTAAGGACATTTTCTTGACATAAAAAGGATACATTCATAGCCTGCGTGCACACAATGGTTTCCACTATACGGACTTGCAGCCCTGTTCACCTTCTCTAATTCTGGGCTCCGTTAGACCACACGGGAGTGTGTCTCATCACTGTGGCGATCTGTCGGGAGTTTGGGATTGGAGTGCGGAGGCACGGGAGCACCCGTTTCTCCCTGGGCTGCCTGTGTGCAGCCTGGGGCAGCATGCGTCGTTGAACGGTCTAGCAGGCATGTTTTCAGTGTAGACCTTGTTTCTCACAAAGTCTTTTTATTTTCCCATTTAAAAAACATACCGTGAACAACAGAAATATTTCAGTTACTTGGCTATGTTGGCTGATAGTTTACGGAAGAGGTTCTGTCTCCTGCTTCTGGTTTGCTCCTGCCAACCAGAACATTGGGCGGCAGCTGAGCACTAGCAGGTCCTCCTGGACCTGGAGCAGGAGGTTCCAGTTCCTCTCTAGAGAATGCGGACCACGCTCTCCCCGCCCCCCTGCATGGGGCCACTTGTCTGTGCCCGGGACGCAGCAGGGATAGAAGAGGGTGGACTCGAGCTCATAAGGCATGGGTTGATCTAAGTGCTGCAACCTGGGGAAGTTACTTAGTCTAGACCTCAGGTTTTGTTTTGTTTTGCCTGTGAAATTGGAGTCATGATCACAACTCCATACACCTGTGATAGCTGAAGAGCGGGCCTAAGTGACAGTGCCGGACAGGGCCACCTGTTTCCTTCATGGCATGGCTGCTAGAAAGACAGCCATGGGAGCTGCGTCGTGAGTGACGGGGAGGCAGGACTCAGAGACAGCTTGTCCCGGGAGAGAGTTCTCCAGCGGGGCCCAGGCCTCCGCTCGCTGTCGCCGCCCTCAGTTTTTATTTCATGTGTGTGTGGCACATTCACAGAGGGATGTGTGGCAGGGATACACATTGCAAGGGAAACCTCGCCGTGTAGCTGCGTGTGCATGCTGCCGACACTGTTTTGAGGGTTGAGGTGCTGGGACCTGAAGGCCGTATGGGGGCAGGAGAGTATGGGTGGGTTTGACAGGTAATTCTGTCCCTGCCCTCCCCTTCTCTGGGTTTGTGAGGTGGGAAGTCATAGAACAGGACCTAATGCACAGTCCGCTGTTTCTTTATCCAGCTTTGAACTTTACCTGTTGTTTTTGTGGTGGGGGAAGCAGCTATTTGGTCATAACTATCTTCTAATGTTAAATATTAATGTGTTGGCATAAGATACTTGACTAACCTGAGGAAAAACCAACACTGGAAAAATTCATCCTTGTCGCCATTCGTTCTCTCCCTTGTGGTCCCCCAGGGCTGTCCTGCTCTCTCTGCCTTGGGATTATGCTCCCCCCCCCCTCCTGTCGCTTGCCCACACTGTTGTCTGTTCCCTCAAGAAGCTGTTCTCTTGGAACATGACCCAAGTGGCGGGGACACACTGGAGCGGTGGACCCGCGAGCACCTTCACCTCAGTGTCCTGTTTTATTAGAAGCGATTACTACCCCGTGTGGACAGAGTAGCTACAGCACGAAGCAGAGAGGTCTGAGTGCTAGGCAGTGCACTGATGAGGCGCTGGGGCTTCCTAGGAGGCAGGCTCCTGGGCGGCTTAGGGAGACTGAGCTGAGCCGGCACTCAGGGAGCTTCCAGGCAGAAGAGGAGGGAGATGAAGGCAGAAGCCGTGCAGGCCCAAGTGCCTCTGTGGCCAGGAGTTTGTGAGGGCAGTGGACAGTCAGAGCGAGGGTTGGCGTTGATGTGGGGGTGAATAAAGAGCCTTTGAAGATTTCAAGCCGCAGTGTCCCTGAAAGAGGGGAGGCAGGGGGACCAGGCAGAAGGAAGTCTGTGCTTGGTCGTAGATTATGCTCAGCTCAGGGGCGTGTTTTTTTAGTCCCCTTCTCCTCCCCCCTTTGGTGGTCCTGGGCAAGGCTCACCGGCTTTTTTTGTGTGCTTGTTTATCTCAAAGGCACACTCTCTTCATTTGAGCATAAAGAACGTATCCCCTGATGCTCAAAGCCAGAAGTGTGGAGAGATTTATGAACACCTGTCAGCACTCAGGGAGTGGAAAGAGGGTTGTGCTGCTTAAAACAAAACAAAACAAAACAAAACACCAGAGTTAAGATACGTATATCACACATTTAGCTCTTCCTGCAAAGTGGAATAACCTGCAGATAATACGTTGCATAAGTTGAGCCGATGGGATGTTATTTTCTTGCCAAAGATTGCATTGTTTCACAAGCCATATGTGTAGTTCAGGCGGCTGTGAGATGACAGACAACTTTGTGGGATTCGCTCAGATGGGGGTTTTGGGAGAGGGACTAAGAAGGACCAAAACCCAGTGGGGATTGACGTTCACATCTTTGTGCGTGGGTGTGTGGTGGGTGGCACACGTTGTGTACCTTCCTTAAAAAGAAAATGACTGCCCAGTGAGGTTATCAAAGTATCAGAGCCTCTCAGCAGAGGAACTAAACGTTAACGGGTTAAGTGGCATCACCTTGCTTCATTCATGTTAGACACTGCACCTAAACATGACTGTTGTGTGCCCTCTGGGGACGAGGCTGTGCCACTGAGTGAAGATCACATCTATCTACTTCACCTGTCGTATTTGTGGAGCTTCTAGTATGTGCCGGGCGCTGGAGGAGGGGAGCTCCCAGGGCATGTGAAGCCGGAGAAATGACCCAGACAAGGGAGTAAACAATTGTCTTTACCGTGACCATTTCTAGGGCCCCATGCAGGCTTGCACAGTAGAGACACCTGCACTACATCAGGGGCATGAGGAGAGGGCTTTCCATAAGAAATGACTGCTAAACAGAGATCAGCCATAGGACTTGGTTGAATGAAGGAGTAGGTTGGGTGGGGCAGAATCCCAGGCAGACTGGACCGCAGGACCAACAGCCCCGAGATGAGTGGCGAGAGCCTGGGTGGTGGCCCTGTCCAGCCAGAGCTTAGAGTTGGAGACTGACCAGGTGGGTGGGACCCAGACTGTGGCGGTGGCTGTGGGAAGAAGGGATGTGCTCTGAGAGACGATGCAGAGATGGGCTCTGTGGGATGATGATGAACTGCAAGTAGAGTGTGAGGGAGAGAACGAGTCAAAGCTGACGCTGAGGTGTCGGCTGAGGCCCCTGGAGGACAGGTGGATGATCTCCTGAACCAGGTAAGGCAGGAAGAAGAGGAGGTATTGTGGAGAAGACCTCGAAGTTAGTCTTGGGCGTATGGAATTTGAGGTGCTCCGGGACATCATGGTGAAAACGATGGATATGAACCTGCGTGTCCAACTGTAATCAGGGCTGCATGTGAGGAGTTGGGAGCAGCACTCTGTCGCCTGCGGCTCTGTATGTACAGCAAACACCTGCCTCTCCGCCTTACAGAAAGCTTCTGGGGAAAGCAGCCCATTTCACAGCTCATCTTCCTCAGTGCTCACTGATGCTGCCTCAGCCCCAGCACCTCCCTTCTTGTTCTGCTTCACTCTGAGCCCCCCACCCCGGGGCTGCCCTTCCTCGAAAACCGTGCTGTGGCTGGTGTGTTCCTGCAGGAGCTGAGGCCGCCCTCACTGCCGTCTGCACCTGCAGCATGAGACAGTGGGTGCCAGCTTTGCTGAGGGCTGCAGAGTCAGTGGGACCACAGGATAGGAGACTCTTCAAATGGACACAATACATCAAATAAGACGATTCACAGAACTTGAGAGAAAAGCAAGTTAATTCTTCACAGATGACCCTCTCCTGGGGACAGCCCACTCCTGCTCTGTCTCTAACTCTTCAGGAACAGAGTCCCCTCCTCCTTCATGGAGCCCTTCCCTGTAAGCCTCTGTTTTCCTTCTCGGGGACCCCTGCCACTATTTCTTAATTTCCTACTTACATATCTTGCCCTGGGATCCATCCCCTTCCCTCCCGGAGCGGAGCAGGCCACAGGCCACATGAGCTCTGTCGTTAGATGTAGTATTGCTGCCTCGTTCATGGTGGTGGCGGCCTGAGTGTATTTCTCGTTGATGTCTCTGGGCCAGTTGGAGTTGACGCTGGGTCCTTCGTTTGCCCGAGCCTTCAGGTTTTCTCCGGATGACCTGTGTACTCACACACCTCTGAGGACCTCCGTTTTATTTCCCGGAGGCAGTTTTTGCTCTATCTTATAATGAAGCAGAAATGTAATATAAACATAATGTTGCTAAACAGTTTAGGTTCTAAATCTTTTTCGTTGCTCTTCCTCTTACTGTCTAGCTCAATGTAAAGAACATTTCCGGACTTAGAGAGCCCATCAGCTTTGGTTCTCCATTGACTTATATTGAATTTTAAGCCAGGCACTGGGCTCGGCACTGGGAATATAGAGTAAAATGACTTACAAAACTGGGAAACATGTTCTTTAACAAAAAAACTGCTTTGTTTACTTGGATGACAGGCTTTGGCTTCTTCAGGACAGCATGCCCTTGTCTTATATATGTTTGTACAATTAACTTACCTTTCAGTGTGGACCAAAATGAGGGGGAAGCATCCAAGACTTGGTGATTTTATTTCTCCATGTAAAAAAGTACCAAGATAAAAGCCCCTTTGCTTATGGAGCCCTGTTCTCAGGCGAGCAGAGAAGACTCTTAGATGGGGTAACAGGGAAGGAGACACCCCAAGATGGCGAAAAGAGGATTTATGACTGGAAACAAACCCAGTGTGTTCAGATGTATTTTTACAAGTTAATCATGATTGATTACATACATATGGAAGCAGATTTCTCTCTCTTTCTCTCTCTCTCTCTCTCTCTCTCTCTTTCTCTCTCTCTCTCTTTTCCTGCTCATATAGTTTCTAAAAACACTTTGACCAGTAGGAAGCCTTACTTTTAGCTTAAGGATGATGAAGAAATGGACATGGTTTATTTTTTTATTTTTATTTTTAAAAGTCTATTTTTGTTGATTTCAGAGAGGAAGGGAGAGGGAGAGGGAGAGATAGAAACATCAATGATGAGAGAGAATCATTGATCGGCTGCCTCCTGCACGCCCCATACCGGAGACTGAGCCCACAACCGAGGCATGTGCCCTGACCGGGAGTGGAACTGTGAGCTCCTGGTTGATAGGTCGATGCTCAATCACTGAGCCATGCCGGCCGGGTGTCATAGTATATTTATGGGTCCATGACATGAGGTGCACTCTTAGATTTATTCATTTAACACGTTATTGAGCACCTGCTCTGTATCAGGTACTGTAGTGGGGATCCAAGGCAGAGAGAGCCCCTGCACTCAAGGAGTTTACAGGTTGACCAGGGAGACAGAGAATAAAGAAACAGACAAACATATCATGTGTTTTCAGATAGCAATCAAGTCTTGTAGAACATAAAGTGGGGAAGAAGAGAGTGATGGGGAGTAACTCTTATCGACTGGATGATCAGGGAAGGCCTTTTAAGGGAAAGGGAGGGAGAGAGTTCTGGGCAGAGGGCCCAGCAAGTGCCGAGGGCTTGGGTTTGAACAGAGTTGCTGTTTGAGGAAGGGCAGGTAGTTGCCTCAATGGTCAGGTGCCCGGGAGTAGGCTGGGCAGATGGGTGGCCACTGTGCTTTTGTTTTACATTGTTTTGCTTCCCATCGTTCCTTCTAGAGGGCAGAAGACTCTGGGTAAGGATCTGTCCGTTTCAGCTAGCACTGTTTGCTATGTACTTAGTACATTTAAATTATGTCTTGTTTTGAATCACTGCTTTCAAAAATTATTCATCTCCCAAAATGTCCACTAGAAGGGTGTATGTATTCAAGGCCAGTTCTTGAATGTCAGTGTCTGTATTTTCTGGCACTTCCTAAACACATCACTCAGACGTGTTGATACAAACGTGAGAGAAACAACTGCATGTGGTGGCTAAGCACATTCTCATTGTTAGTCACTGAGAAATGTGAGAGAAACAGCCAGCCTAGCTCCATGTGATGAGCTCCTCGGGCCTGGGGAGAGCCTGGGCGTCTCTCCAGCAGAGTTCAAAGGACACGAGAGACTTTTCACTCCGTCTTGGCGCGCCCAGCTTTGTCCCTCAAGGGCAGGCTGCAGTCACGTGGGGCCAGACATGTAGAGAATGCATCCCACCCTCGTTCTCTTCCTCCAAACCGGGCCCACCTAAGCCAACACCGAGGCTATTTCTTATTATACGTTCTGTCAAAATGCCACCCCTCTGGCAGGAACCCCGAGTTCATGCTGGAATTTATTTCTCTTAGGTTCCAGACCGACTTCCTCAGGGTAGCGCTTCCTTATCTGGGACAACTACATAATGAAAAAGCGATGGGAATCAGCACCAGGGGCGCTTTGCCAAATCAGTTTTTAATCTTGTCATACTTTATCTCTTCTCACTTAACAGGAGAACATCTGATGCACTTTTCATGATATTTTCAGCATTAAATACAGCATTTAAAAAAGATACGAACCAAAAATATCCTTTGTCCTTCTCCTCCAACTCTTCTCTTGGGGCTTTCGGGGCTGGTTCCCTTTTGCTGGTAACCACATGAGTTTCCTTGTTTTTGTGAAGAAGTCAGGTACAGCCTGTTGCCCCTCCTTCAAAATCACAGCTGCTGGGGTTGGCATTCATATTTTAATTATTAACATCCCATTTTCAGAAACTCAATTGCTTAGCAATGGTAGTTGCCCAGCAGCTAAATTTTGAATGATAAGATTTGTATCTTTAGTAACTTGAACAGTTTTTATAATCTAGATATGTTTCTGAAACATGTTTTTTTGCAAGGCAGGGATTTTTAATTAAAAATAAATATATGAAAAAGTTTAACATCTCTTGGATATTTAAGTGAAAAACATTGTTACTTTTGGGATGTCAAATCTGTCTTCACCTTGCAGTTGTGGGAGCTCAGAGCAGCCCTCAGTCCTTCCATAGAGTAGCCCTTGCTGAGAGTGGCTTCATTATTTGCCACAAAGTAAACTCTCTGAACACCAGGCTCATCTTTATGCAAAAAGCACAAAATCTCTTTGTGAAGTCTAC
The DNA here is from genome assembly GCF_000327345.1 of Myotis davidii. Lineage (NCBI taxonomy): Eukaryota > Metazoa > Chordata > Mammalia > Chiroptera > Vespertilionidae > Myotis > Myotis davidii. Next base: position 2,265,377 of record NW_006290305.1, on the reverse strand, counting down.
GTAAACAGTTCTTTGGGGGAGCACCCTTGCTTCTGTTTTCACCCATGACCATGGGTCATTGAAATTCACCTGTAGCTCAAACTCGAGATGAGATTTTGGGGACATCTTTGCATGGAGTCCCAGAAATGCTGGTTTACTTCCAGCTAAGAGATTATTCACGTTTCCAGGGCACACATAGTCTCTTATGGCCTGAAAAGAACCTGTCATTTGCATTTGTTCAGTACGATGGGGAAGAGACTAGAGCAGCGATTCTCAACCTGTGGGTCGTGGCCCCTTTGGCGGTCGAATGACCCTTTCGCAGGGGTCGCCTAAGACCATCCTGCATATCAGATATTTACATTACGATTCATAACAGTAGCAACATTACAGTTATGAAGTAGCAACAAAAATAATTTTATGGTTGGGTCACAACATGAGGAACTGTATTTAAAGGGCCAGATGGTTGAGAACCACTGGACTAGAGGAATGACCATTCTCCAGATGATTTTCTTCCCAACAGACGGGGTTTGTGCGTTTCTCTCTCTCTCAGGTGGTGTGCCTGGGTTGTTAAGTCTGTTCTCAAGAGCAGCAGGGAGGGTCCCAAACCTGCTCTGCTGAGGATGGGGGATGGGTGCTTTCTCGTCAGGGCAGCTGTGTCTCCTCTGTGCTCAGGACTGTGTGAGGGAGCCGGCTGTGCTCACAGCACTGTGAGGCATGTGGACTGCAGGGGAGAGCTGACTTGTTTTTGACACAGCCACCAGGGATAATATTTGAAGGGGACTCACCTCTAGCTGGCCAGAGGGGCAAGCCTCATCCCCCCAGGACAGTCTTGCCAATCCCTTGGGGTTGCTATATATTGGTTTTCACACTGGATTCCAATTCTCCAAGGCTGTGGCCTGGAGACAAGGACTGCTGGCTGCCCCATCAGGCAGTGGGGTGGTGGTGGGGGGCAGGCGTGTCTGCCTGGAGGGGGTACTTACCTGAAGCTTCATGTTCGTCCCAGAGGAGAGCCTTCCAGGATGGTGGGTGGATAGGGCTGTGCTGGCTCCGGGCCTCATCTCCGCCATGCTTTGCCCACTGTGGGGATCTTTGGTGTTTGGCTCTACAGTGGCATTAGTCACTCAGGGACTTGCAGGTCAGACAGATAAAGGAGGATCTACCAGATTTTCATGAATGACATGGGGGTCAGTGGGGGCTTTGATTCTTTGTGATGATGGAAGCTGCTGGATTGAAGGAAAGATAAAGGAAAAGGATTCAGAGCAGGAGGGCAGCAGCCTGGGAAACAGGACTAAGGAGTCCCATGGTCGTCCAGTAGGACATACTTAGGCAGTTGATGCTGCGGGTAGTTTAGAGTTAAGTTTAATGCTAGAAAGTTCTTAAAATTTTTCTATTGAGTTTCCTCATTTTTTTTTTCCAGGTGTGAAAATTAAGGCCCAAAGAGTGCAGTGGTTCTCAACCTTCCCAATGCCGCGACCCTTTAATACAGTTCCTCATGCTGTGGTGACCCCCAACCATAAAATTATTTTCGTTGCTACTTCATAACTGTAATTTTGCTACTGTTATGAATCGTAATGTAAATATCTGATATGCTATATGTGTTTTCCGATGGTCTTGGGCAACCCCTGTGAAAGGGTCGTTCGACCCCCAAAGGGGTCGCAGCCCACAGGTTGAGAACCTCTGGTTTAAAGTAACACAACCACCTTGTAGCAGATTTGAAACTGGAGTCCTGACCCCTGGGTGTGAGTCTTCGCTGGGTCCCACACTGACTCCTGAACCGGGGCAAATCAGCACCCTCCTTCATCCCTTGGGGAAGTGGGCCTCTGGTGGGTTTGCAGTGAAGCTGACGTGGGAGAACGCACACGAGGCCCCCGCCCAGTTATCAGTGTGAAGGATCCTCAGGGCTGTGTTTCCCAGCCGGAGTGTGCAGCAGCCCTCGGCCACTTCAGGCTCTTGCCTTTATCGAGCTGTGTGAATGGGATCATCCCAGCATCAGCACCTTTGGAAATTCTGGTTTTGTTTCCAGTTTTCTTTCCAACAACAACAGCAGCCTTGTCTTTAGTGGTTTGTGGTTCCACCTTCACTCATGGGAACATTATCTTACTTGATGCATGAGGTCAGCAGGGCTCATTATCACACCCTGCTGAAAAGGTAAATAATGAAACAAACTTCATCAAAGAACTGCTGTGTTAATTTTATAATAGCTTGGGAAAAGATCCGTGTCTCCTTCAGATGTCTGTGTTTCTTGTTATGATTCTGGTGCCTTAAAACATTTGTGCCGGTATCTAGTGAAATAGGAATTCATTCATTCACTCATTTATTCAACAAAACTCTATTTTCTGTTTGGAAAAAATGTATATTTTTCTATAACAAAAAAGCAATGCTGGATGTTATCATCGAAAAATATGAATGACAAGATTTATAATAAAGGGAAAACAAACCTTTTTATAATAGAAGGTATCATTAATGATGGCACACACTTACAGGGTGTTCTCTATGCACACACTGTTCTTGTTGCTTTCATTTATGTTATTGGAGTTAATTCTCATAGCAACCTTAGGAGAGAGGTACTCTTTCTGTCTCCTTTTTATAGATGAAGGAATTGAAGCCCAGAGAGGTTAGTGACTTGCCCAGGGTTGCACAGCCAGTAGGTGGCGGAGCCGTGCTTTAAATCCAGACACTCTGGCGGCAGGGTTCCCTCTTACCCACTGTGCACACTGCCTCTGAAATCAGTTGCTACAGTGGAAAAAGGAGGACAGAGGAGTCTAATGAGGAATGGCTTATCGCTTGGAATTTCATAGTTCACATCTCAGTGCGGCAGGAGTAGACCTAGAAAAAGGGCTATCAGACAACTAGAAAAAGCATTTTACGAAATGTATTTATGTAAATGGATTCCTTGCCATAATTTATAAGCTTTTTACCAAAGTTCAATCCAAAAGTAAGGTGCTAAAGAAAACCGAACAGTTTTTGTGTGCTTTGGTGTGGTGGCCTAAACACATCTCTGTATTTGCAAATAATTTAATGGTTTGATATATTTCAAACCACAAATTTAGCAGGATTCCTTTTTGCTCAGTTAACTTATTATAGGTAATTTTTGTGTGTCTCCTTTAATCCTGCTTCTTTAATATACACTTTACAACATGCCAAATTCTGACACTACTGGGCTGCAGTTCTGTGTTGGTGGGGAACACCGTCATTGAGGAAGAGAAGCCTGGAAATGAAAGGTTACCCCAATTCTGCAGCTCACCTTTCGTTTAAGTGTCGATAATCCTAGACGCTTGGCTTTCTGGAGGTTCAAGGTCCTGTGCCCCCACTGAGCCTGGAGCACCTGCTCATCACCAAACCCTCATGGGCTAGTTCCACTCGAGCCTCTTCACCAGCTCATCCCTTTTCAACCTCCCAGCCCGGTCCTGGCCATGAGGGACACTCAGGGTGCTGTGAGCAGGTTCCTTTGTGCCCCACTTTTCTAGGGCACTGGCTCCATGCCAGGACTGCCACCCCTGTTTGGACACTAGCCTCTAAGGGTCAGCTCAGTGCCATCTTTATTGGGGTCCTCATCTGGTTCCAGCAACTCACAGTTCCTGTATTCCTGTCTGATTCTCCAGCTGAGACGTGGAGGTTCACGCCATTGGACCTGGCCCAGGCTGGGCCTTTCCCAGACCATTCTTCCTGCCTACGGGGCCCTTAAAACGGCACCTTTCATCTGTGCCCTGTATCTCTTTTCATGTTTCCTCTGTCCCCCACTTCATCTCTTCTAGGTTCTGGGTCTTTATTATTTTATTACAGGCCCTTGTTACCGCGGACAGCCCTCAGGTCTAATATGGTCAACTTCTGAATAACCTGTACTTTTGTACATTGTAGGCTGAGACACTCAAATCTCCTTTGGTGAGCCAAGTTCAAAGTTTTGAATAGCAGCTAGTGAACAAACCTTTTGAGCTATGGTTTGCTGGCACTGCCTGCCAGACAATATTTTGGTTTCAGGAGTATCTATTCATGGCTATTGGGCCAGAGCCAGGCATTCATGGCTGCCCCCCTCAGGGGCCTTTCTGCTCAGCCCTGCCACCTTTAGACTCTCTGTACAGTTGGGTCGCAAAACAAAAATATAAATTTTATATAAATGAGAACAAAGATTATTGAATTCAATGGTAGCTTGATTATATGACATAAAAAACACACCTTCTTCATATACTTTTATCGCCATGGAAGAAGATAAAGAGATTAGTCAAAGAACATATCTGCATAGTCCATGGACACAGACAGCATTGTGGTGAAGGCCAGGGAGAGGGGGTTGGGGCTGGGTTGAGGTGGGTAGAGAAGGGTGGGAAATGGGGGACATCTGTAATATTGTCAGCAATAAAACAACTTGCAGTAAATACTTCCGTTAGAATGTATTGTATGAGCTTTATAAACCATCTTAGGGCTATACTGATGGAATCATTAAGAGTCTAAAGATATCTCTTAAATTTTTCAGCTGTACTTGGCTGCATTTGATTGGGAAAATATAATGGCATTTGGGAAGCCACATAAGTTTTGAGACAAGGACCTCTGTATACAGACATATATAACACAGCTGTATGTTCTTTGATGTTCAATGTTTGTGTCATTTCACTACATATTGTGCAATATAAGTGATGATTCAAGTTGGGAAGCAATTAGCTTGGAAGTCATTAAGCCAAAGTGTTGAATCATGGTTTAGCCCAAACTTAATTTCAGATCTAATATTATGTAACTCTTTGAAGTTCTCTACACCAGCTATAAATTTTATTCTTAAAATATCCCCATGAGATAGATACTGTTATGTATATTCTACCACCATGCAAACTGTGACCCAGAAAGGTTAGGTAACTTGCCCAAGATCACACAATGATCATACCAGATTTGAACCTAGGCAGTCTAATTGTAGTCCCGCCATGTTGTAAACTCCTCTCATCTCTAAAATGAGAGACTTCCATTATTTCTAAAATAATTTCTTCCAGCCCTGGCTGTGTTCTCAGCTGTGAGAACCTGGAATGTACTCCTATGCATATGTCCACACAAGCCTCATATATGCAGACCTGACTGGGTGGTTGACAGGCCTGCATCAGTTATGTGTCTGAGTACAATGAACGAGGACAGAATCTCTGTATCATTCTGTGTGCACCTTCGAGGGAAGCAACACCTGTTTGTTCCCCGTTAATTAGCTAGCACTTGGTGATTTATAATGGGAAAGTGACATCCACAATATGGAGAACCTTTTTCAAAGAATGGGGTTCTTGGGACACAGCCAGCGGAACACAGAATGTCTTTTTGACATCTTAAATTCTTCACACAAGTAAAGGACACGGGTCTTCATTGAAGATAAACTTTCCGAAAGCGTATTTTAGCTCCAGCATTTGTTCTGCTAAAGATGTGCCGGTGAAACCTGGCTCAGGGTTTGGAGTCCAAGCGGGGACTAGGTTCTGGGTCTTTATTATTTTATTACAGGCCCTTGTTACCGCGGACAGCCCTCAGGTCTAATATGGTCAACTTCTGAATAACCTGTACTTTTGTACATTGCAGGCTGAGACACTCAAATCTCCTTTGGTGAGCCAAGTTCAAAGTTTTGAATAGCAGCTAGTGAACAAACCTTTTGAGCTATGGTTTGCTGGCACTGTGCTCTTGGAACACAGTGGTCCCCGGTCAGCCCTGATTCATGCTTCCTAAGCTTTGCACAGGGTGGTGGGTGGCTATGGAGAACTCACTGTAGAATGGTCTGGACACCATAGAAAACGTTAGTTACGTTCCCTGGTGCTGAAAGGTACCTTCTTCCTATATGTCCCAAGTGTACAAAGGGACCCAGTGTAGCCTGGAGGAGACTTAAATCAGGATGTTCTCCTCCGAGCAGCTGGCCAGATTCAGTGATGGGATGTGGCAGCTTCCTTAAGTAGCTGTCCTCAGAACATCTTCCTTTATTTAGTACCCTGGACTAACTCTCTCTTTTTTTAAAAAAATATTTTTATTGATTTTGGAGAGAAAGGGAGAGGGAGAGAGAGATAGAAACATCAATGATGAGAGAGAATCATTGATTGGCTGTCTCCTGCATTCCCCCCACAACTTCCCCCCCACTGGAGATCTAGCCCACAACCCCGGGCATATGCCCAGGTCGGGAATTGAACCGTGATCTCCTGGTACATAGGTTGACACTCAACCACTTAGCCACACCGGCCTGGCCAGACACTCTTCAATGCCTCTGTAGAGGGGATTGCTGTGCAGGATGGAATGTTCAAGTTGCCTTTGAGGCCCTTGCTGTGTGGAGAGGGTGTTTGTGGACACGTGTTTCTAAACCCATGTGTGAAGATACTTATGTACATCTTGACACTTGTTTCCAGAGCCTGTGTCCTGGGGGTAGGCAGGAAAGGTGTGTAGAGTTTAAGAAGCAGATCTGGGCTTTGCACCCCGCTCCTCCAGTCTGCAGGGACTGCTGCTCTCACCACCGTCTCCACAGAAGGTTCTCCTCCCTGTCCCTCTACCTCCTGCCCACACCACAGCTCGGTGTGGCCAAGGTGCTCAGTGTCCGAGTAGCGGAGAGGGAGCATGCACAGAATCATTTTCTGGCTCTTCCCCAGGTGACAGACACACTGCTCAGTGAAACTTTCTGAGCCTCGGCTTCCCCGTCTAAGATAATGTGCAAAAGACTAATACAGCACCGGGCATGTAATACTTATTGACTGAAGACTAACTGATTGAATACCAATGGGGATAAAGGAAGAAAAAGTTAAGGGCATCTGATGTTTGGTGAGAGTAAGATTGAGAAGGTGACAAATTGTTTTTTTTTTTTTAATTTTAGTTTTCAATTACAGTTGGCATTCCACTATTACTTGGTAATAGTTTCAGGAATGCAGCATAGTGGTAGATAATCAGATCATGTACTTGACAAAGTGTTTTCCCTGATATTTCCAGTACCCACCTGGCACGACACATAGTTATTACAATATTATTGATTTGATTCCCTACGCTGTACTCTACAACTCTGTGACTGTTTGTAACTACCAGTTCGTGCTTCTTAATCCCTTCACCTCTTCCGCTCATCCCCCAAGCCCCCTCCTTTCTGGCATCCCTCACTCTGTTCTTTGAGTCTATGTGTCTGTTCTGCTGGTTTGTTTATTTGTCCTTTAGATTCCACATAAAGTGGAATCATATGGTATTCGTCTTTCTCTGTCTGACTTATTTCACTCAGCGTAACTGGTTAGTCTGAAGGGGAAGTTGAAGAATAGGAAGCTGTAATGTGTACAAGACTATGGAGAAACCAGTGCAGGCCTTTGTGCCCAGGGAGAGCGCTGCTTCCTTGAGAAAGCCGGTGCCCAGCCCATCCCGTCCAAGTCTCCTTCCAGCACGGGAGTCTTATGGTTCTGCGCGTCTCTTCTAGGCCTCCTAGCACCGAGGATGGAGCTCTTCCCTTTGCAGAAGAAGGTGAGGCACCCTGCTGCCATCTGCTTCTCATCACTGCCTCCCTGTGGTTTTATAGACCTTCATCCCAGAGGCTGCCTCCATCTGTCCCGGGGTTTTCCTGGTTTACAGAATTCCCTGGTTTATAGAATGAAGACACCGTGGTACTATAGGGCAAGCAGAAATGCCGATATTTACATGAGCTGGGTCAGCTGCAGGTAAAGCACATTCTGCAGAGCACAGTAGAGCAAGCCTAAGCCTGCTGGTGGGCAAGGGCTGGAGGCTGTGGGCATGGAGAAGCTCATACCGCACCTGCAGCATCAGGCCGTGCCTAGTGCTCCCAGCCTGGTGTCCTCCACACATGCTAATGGCTTAAAACGTCTCTGATCTAGGCAATAAGGCAACCAACGGGTTCCAACAGAATGGCTGACCCATACTTTTGATGCTCATTGTAGACTGAATACATTTAATTTCTGTTGTGGTTAACACATTCCTCATCCATCACTATGTATTACTAAATTAATAGCAAATGTTTGCCAATGTGTATTTCCGTAATTCATTCCATTATTTCACCGTTCCTTTATTCATTCATTGTCCATTCATTATTATGGAAAAGTACTTCAGCACACTGGTCCCGTGGGGCTCATCCCACGGATGGTGAGAACCACAGTTAGAAAAAGAGCTCAGGCCTTCAAGTTCCAAAATCCAAAGCAATAGTCTGTCTCTCCAGCCTAATAAGTCCTTGCTAATTGCCACTTGCAAATAAAGAGAGACATTACATAATGCTGCAAATGTGTTTGTTAAAAACAACAATAAAAAAGAAAGAAAAAACTAGGCTTGCTGATTTGTCACCAGGAATATATCTATTTTCCCCCCTCTATTCCTGTCTCCACAAACCACACACCAGAAGAGTATGTTGTTAGGTACAGCTGTCCTAGTTATAACAGGCTCACATTTCTCTTTTGATTGGCTTGTGCAAGACTGTGGGCTATAGGTGCTTACAGCTCAACCGTGGTGACGTGGCCTCCGCTAACCAGAAGTTAAAAGATTACTCTGGAAAAAGAGTGTGGCTCTGGAGTTATTAGTAGCAGCCTGGGGTGGTGAGCAAATCCCCTGATTGATCTCAGCAGTTTTCACTAGCTCTGCATAATTTAACCTACTATTCAGAATTGATAAGGAAATGCCTATAATGCTATTGGTGTTTGAAGCCTTTTTAATAATGTCATTGATATTGGTGTAAGCATAGTGAGTCACCATTTGTCTAGAACTCTGGCAATTTTTGGCATTTGGGGAAAAAAGTTTCCGATTTGAAGGAGACTTAGGAAAAGCCTTATTTACCACATTTCCCATTCAGGTCTGACTCACGTGGTTCTATGATCTGAGAGAGCTGTGTCCATGAGTATTTACATTCACTTCTCTGTCTGCATTTCTTTTTGCTGACCCACAGAAATTTATCTACAGAAATTCTTGGTGGCTGTTTCCAATGTGTGGATATGAAGAGCTGTAGAAAGTCCTGTTCCTGTGGGTCCCTCTCATGTGTCCTTTGTCTCTTAGGGAATCTGCGATCATCGACATTTTATAACTTCTGTGTATAATTTTCTCCGTGTGACAAATATATACACTTAAATTATCTTCCAGTGTTTATTGCTTCCTAATTTGGACATGTAGTGGAGACTAGTTTGTATGATTTACTCAGCTTTAATAGCTTGAATTAACAAAGGCAAATGGGCCCTTCTGGCTCAACATAGAACCAGTGTAGTGAAGCATGTACTGTTCTTTTTACATCTTTCTCTCCAGCTTGTATATGTGTAGATAGTGTGTGGTGAAAGCATAGACTTCATTTGCAAGTGAAAGAAAAAACCGAACCCCAAACTGCACTTCTCTCTTCCCCTCCTCCCAGCGTTTTTGATTCAATTTCAGTGGAAGCAATTATTAATCACCTACTATACTAGACACTGGGCATACAAATCTGTCATGTGTTCTGAGCTCAAGAGATCTCACCAGTGGGCGAGACAGACAAATAATGACAGCAACGTGACAAGTGCTGTACTGGAGAGATGCACGGTTGCCATGGGAACATAGAAGCAGCAATATTTAATTGTGGATGGGAATGGAAAGGATGGGGAAGGCTTTGAAAAAGGATGGGGACGGACATGAAAAATTTTTTTTTAATGCAGAAAGGTCAGTAGGCATTTGTCAGGTAAGGAGGGGCAAGTCACTGTAGACAGGAGAAATAGTGTGCATCAAGGCACAGTGATGGGAAGTCATGGGTGCTTGAGAATGTTTTGGTGTGTAAGGCTTCCAGCGTGATATATAGGGGAGTTGGGAAATAAGGTGGGGAAGACAGTCAAGACCACATTAGGAGGAAGGATCTTAATATGCCTACTAACAGGGACTACATTCTGAAGGTGAAGGAAATCTGTTGAAGGATTTCAAGTAGAAGAATGGCACGGTATTTATGATTTAGAAGCAACAATTTACTTAACAGAATAAACTTTTCTTCATTCAGCAAATACTTTTTGAGAACCTATTACATGCCAGATATTGTTCTAGTCCTCAGGAAAGAAACAATATTGTAAAAATTCTGGACATTTAGGTGAACTTACAACCCAGTGATAGGAGAAAGTAAACAAAACAAAAAGTTAATTCTGTGATTTATTAAAAGTTAAGTGCTATAGAAATAAGTAAGCAAGGAATGTAAATAGGGAGTCTTGGACATGGGCATGGAGGGTTACATTTTAAATAGGGTGCTTTGTTATATTGGAATATAAAGAAAAATTACGTTGGTTTGTATTTTTTGTGAATTTGGTTTTAGGGTATGTTTTAGGACTCAGATTCTATGTCACATTTGTTTCTATTTTAATTATTATTGTTGTTTTAGAAATTTGTTTACAGAAATAGTACTGAGAAAACCCCCCCTTTTGGCTATGAAATAGAGTAAGAACTCAACTCCACGTCCACTTAGTATATTTACTCCTTCAGTACTGTGGATAAATATAACAAGTTGGAATTTGGAGATGAGAAAGCTAAAGAGTAACCTCAGAACTATGTTCGAGGACGGTTATTTAAGTTAGGCAGGTACTTCTATCTGCACTATTGACAGAACAAGATAAAAGGGGGTTAGCTTCAGCATTAAAGGCTTGGGTACAAACATGAGTTTTCTATAGTGGTCATTTGTCCCCCGATGACCAATATGCCCATCAGGGTGGTGCTGGGTCATTAAGTCACACCACACACAGAGCAGGCTCCCAACTGGGGGTACCCTCTGGGAAGAATTGAGCAGGAAGAGGAATTGTTCATTTCAGAAGGTAAAAATTTTATCAGCTAGTGTTCCATGGAGGAGGATGGGTTTTAAGACCCCAGTCCTGCTTATAATCAAATTAAG
>NW_006290305.1:2252787-2254515 GCF_000327345.1 Myotis davidii | reverse complement strand
CCAGGGTACTATTCTTCATGAAGACCTAAATGAGCATGTTTAGGGCAAAAAAAAAAAAAAAAAATTTTGTCCTGTGGAACTTGAGATTTTAACCTGGTCTAAGTTCTCAGAAATATGTCATTTTATCTAACAAAGCAGTGACCATGGATGGACATGGAGTGCAGGGCTAGAGGGTCCTACATCTCTCCTGTCCAAAGCAGGATTGTGAGATCAGTGAGAGCCTTTGGCTGATAACCAAGAAGGCCTCTCTGTCTTTCCTCCCTCTAATGTATAGCATTGGAAGGAATACATGTGAATGGCCTTCGCCCACATTGATTCCTGGTCTCAAATTTGATTAGTTGCGGGAACCAGAGGCCATTATTTTAAGTATCTGAAGCTCTCCCTCTAGGAGATGAAGAGACAGCGCTGTCTGCCAACATCCCTTAGTGTCTCTAGGGCCATCTGTGTTGTGAGGGAGCTTTGAGACTTGTGTGGATGTGGCACCATGTTCAAGGGTGTGAATGGTGAGACCGTCAGCTTATTCTGGATGACAGTAGGGCTGAATAGGGCTTAAAGTGGGAAGCTTATTGGAGGGTGCAAAGAAGGGCTTCTAGAGAACCAATGAGGAAGTAAGGCAAAAGAATAGGTAGCAGTCCTTCCTTGTTTGGGGCAAGGAACATTCTCCATCCAGTAGAACATCCTAATATCCATTAAAAAAGCATAAAGATACCATCTCAAAATTTCCGTGTGGTTGGCTAAAGGAGCCAGGGACCACAGGAGTTTCTGTAGCTGGCTCCCTGTCACACTTTGAGGTTTGATTTTTGTGGAGGTCACAGAAGGTAGATCTTTTCAAGAAGGGACAGTGTGACAGTGGAGGCTCCCAAGCAGGCAGCCATGGAAGGCTCAAGGCAAGAAACTGAGGCAGGCCCTAGCCGGTTTGGCTCAGTGGATAGAGCATCAGTCTTCGGACCAACGGGTCCCAGGTTCAATTCGCGTCAAGGGCATATACCTTGGTTGCAGGCTCCTTCCGTCCTGGGCCCTGGTCAGGCACATGCAGGAGGCAACCAGTCGATGTGTTTCTCTCACATCGATGTTTCTCTCTGTCTTCCACTCTCTCTAAAAGATCAATGGAAAAATATCCTCGAGTGAGGATTAACAACAACAAAAAAACCCACAAAAAACCAAAACAACAACAAAAACCACACACACACACACACACACACACCCAAAACCAACTAAGGCAGTTTTTCCCCAAGTAGGAAAAAATAACTAGCTGTGATCAACTTGAGGACAAGACTGGGTCAGCATCAGCCTGAATCGGTAAATATTTGCCTTGCTACCTGGCTCCCAGGCTTGTTTGCAGTCATTAAAATATAAGACAGGTGGAGAACTCAGTGTCCCTACCCAGTTCTCAGGGTGCTTAAAGCTGTGAGGGAAGGAGGTGGCTGTTCCCAGAATAAATAGTCCAATGCTTAAGCCAGACAGTGGGGTTTCTCTCTAAAACACATGGTGGCTGCACTGAGAGAGATCATTGTGATTTAGGAATTAGGCCAAATGAGTGGGAAGGGACAGATGGAAAAGCCTAAATATTTATGACATTGAAGACTAGAGAGAGAATGATTTCATACATGAAGGCCACAGGTAATTAAAAAAAAAACTATTGTGGCTAATAATTTTAACTAGTTATTTGTCTTAAAAATCTTATGTAATTGCTAATAATATATTTGTGTTTTTTGTTTCTAGTTTATC
>NW_006290305.1:2247823-2250673 GCF_000327345.1 Myotis davidii | reverse complement strand
CCTGATTGAAAAAGACAACCACATCTTCAGTTGCCAGCCCTTTCCACGTGCGCCTCTGTACCTCTGCACTTTACTTCCGCAGCTCCTCTGAGTCTCAGTGTGCTTTTCTCTTTCCTAGTAGTTGTAGAATTTCCACCCAGCCAGCCTTCCTGTGGTTCTGGATGATGTCCGTTTTGTCTTTTAGTTGTATTTTTGAAGTGGTTGTGCGAGGCAGCAATTTCAGGTGTTTACCTATGCTGCCATCTTGGCTTCTCCCTATTTAACAAAGATTTAATGAACGTTTTGTCATAAGCAGTCTTGTAAGATGAGGTCTGTGTAACTTCATTGATGAAGACTTTAACAGCAAAGTAGATAGAATTAAATGGAACATTTTTGTAGTGGAAAACATATCTGAAAACTAATCCAGATGTACGTGAAAATGATAATTGAAAGAGTAGTTAGGAGATAAGAAGGACAAAATTAAAAGTTAAAAAAAAAATGCCATCTTTTCACCCCTGTGGTCCCCACTTTGGGGCCCAGTTTTGTGTTGTAAAACACCAGTGCATCCATTTAGGGACCTCATAACCTCTTTACCTCAGCTGCTCATGGAGAGGATATCTGTTAGTAGATAACTTAAAACTCTTGTTGAGTTTTGTGATTTATGCTGCTTACTCACGTAAGTGGAGCAAACTCATGGAGTAGTCTTGATGAATGCATATTAAATGCTTGATACTGTCCGGTTACCATTACATTCAAATACATTTGTTTTAAACCTATAGGTGGAGTGCCATTAACAATCCTCAGCAAGGCATACAAGGCCCTTCATGATTGGATGCCTGGCCCCTCAGTATTGCTTTCCCATAGCAGGAAGTGGGTCAAAATGAAAAGCTAGAACCCCCCAGGAAACATTCCTCTACTTCTCTGTGTGTCTTTCTCTATCTTGACCAATGTGTTTGTTACATGGGGGTTTCTTTTCCTTTGTATAAACCAATTGACCTTGGACCTTTCATCAGCAGACATTTTAAAAAATGTCTGAGTGTATTAGTCCTTGGGCTCAAAGTTATTCACTCATTGTCTTTAAACATAGTAAAGAAACAGTGCTATTTTTCTAATTCAAGTCCTAAAGGACTTCACTGAATTTTAAAATGCCTGATGGTGTTTTGATGAAAGTTGGGCAGTTTTTAAAGCTGCTATAAAGGGTAGTTTTAGCACTTGAAGTCTAAAGTCTGAAAGTACATTGGACTTTCCCACTTATGGTTCTCAGAGAATCTCAGACATATTAAAATCGTTTCAGAACCCAAATCAGCACCACAATGGGAGCGATCAGCCATGTCATAAAATGGATTGAGTTTTAAAATTTTTTTTATTACTATCTTCAATGGGAGGCTCTTCTATGTTAATCTTATTAAATGGGAAAATATCCTTTTATCATGTCATATTCATCTTTCTGAAGGACAAGTATTTCATAGCACCACTTAAGATATGACTTTGATTAAATGCTCGTAGGGTAACTTAATTCATTATACAGAATATAAACCTTCAAATTAAATTGGTCCTCCCAGCATGCCCTGCAGATCGCTGTGTGACGTTAGGTGGAGCCCACACAACTTCTGCAGATCTCTCCTCGGATTTCTAAGGGGATCAATGTTGATAATATGTGAGATATTAAGTCTTTTACAGATTACTCAAAATGTATTTCTTACATTTAAAAATTCTGTAGGAGAATGTGCATATATCATCCTTATGCCATTCATATGTTGTCAAAGCTGACATTTGAGAAGAATAGCTTTAAGGATACATCTTCCATTTCTGAAGATTTTCTAAACGTTATCTTCATAACTTGCTAAATCACTACTTTCTGGATACTGTAATTCTGGCTCCTTTTATAGAAAAATGACTCCAGTATTCCAACCTCACTGAAGGTTGAAATAGAAAATATCTGAGGAGCCCTTTTCCTTTTTTGATAACATTGGTATCTAAGATAGCCTTCATGTTATTGTACTACACCCGTTGATAGAAAGAGTGACAGATCCTCTTAGTCCTGAGAAGCAAGAGGAAAGGCTCTTTCTGAATCATTGGAATGCCTACTACTATGGGCCAGTGGAGGCCCACCACCAAGCCTCGGGGGTCCTTGTCTCCTGGCACCTCATTTGCTTGGAGTTCTGTTTAGTGACCAGTTATTAGAACTCTCTTCAGTCACAGTCTTTCTCCTTTCCCCTGCACTTTTTTCTTTCTTTTTTAACCTATTAATTACTTTATTATTTTATTTTCCTCATCACCCGCCCCGCAATCCCCACATTGTTGTCTGTGTCCATGAGTTCTCTTTCTTTTCTTTTCTGCTCAGTCCCTCCACCCCCACAACACTGCCTCTCCCCTGCATTTCTGGGTTCATGATTTTTATGTTTTAATCAGTTTTCCATTTTTATTGAACTTCACTTTTATGATTGGTAATCTTGTATCTTGAAGGTGAGTAAGCAGTGTATATATAAATCAATGAAAATATTATCTCTACACTAAGAAATGTAAAGTTATCTTGGTTATAGTAAACTTATTTATCTTAATTTTATTTTTAAAAATTTCTTTCTTGATTAAGGTATTACATATGTGTCCTTATCCCTCCATTGCCCCCTCATCCCTGTTATCTGTGTCCATTGGTTAGGCTTATATGCATGCATACAAGTCCTTTGGTTGATCTCGTACTCCCCTCCCCCTTACTCCCACCCTCCCCTATATTCCCTCTAAGGTTTGATGGTCTGATAGATGCTTCTCTGTCTCTGGATCTATTTTTGTTCATCAGTTTATGTTGTTCATTATATTCCACAAATGAGTGAGATCATGTGATATTTATCTTTCTCTGACTGGCTTATTTCG
>NW_006290305.1:2225930-2246874 GCF_000327345.1 Myotis davidii | reverse complement strand
TATGTTCTCCCATGCAGTGGGCTTTCTTGTTGTTTTGTTGATGGTTTCTTTTGTTGTACAGAAGATTTTTATTTTGATGTAGTCCCATTTGTTTATTATCTCTTTAGTTTCCATTGCCCTAGGAGCTGTATCGGTGAAGAAATTGCTTCGGCATATGTCTGAGATTTTGCTGCCTGTGGATTCCTCTATATTTGTATGGTTTCCATCTTATGTTTAAGTCCTTTATCCATTTTGAGTTTATTTTTGTGTATGGTGTAAGTTGGTGGTCTAGTTTCATTTTTTTTGCATGTATCTGTCCAATTTTCCCATACCATTTATTGAAGAGACTGTCTTGATTTCTGGGTTCTCTATTCTATTTCATTGATCTAATTGTTCTTCATCTTAATTTTAGAAACCTATTAATTCTTTACTTACAGGCTGTTAATGACTAAGTTTAATTTTTTTGTTATTCACAATGTACGTACTTTACTGAGAGTAGGTTTTAGGTTTTAATGTCAGAAATATTGGAACCAGGATCTCAATTTTGAGGTTGGTGAATGATAGAAGTGTGAACTGAATGAGTCGATGTTGCTGTATGAATTTTAACAAAAATAGCTGTGGCAGACTACTCTGCCAATTCACAAAATGGCTGATTTTACAGTTTTGATGTGATACTCTATACAGGTCTTTATTTTGTGGCTGAGATCATATCTGTGAAAACTAAGGCTTTAAAAAGAGTGTAGGAAAAATTGAGGACAACTATTTGTTGCCCCCCCCCTACTTTATTGTGATATAATTGACATATTACAACATGTGTAAGTTTAAGGTGTACATGTTGATTTGATACACTTATATATTGTACAATGGCAACCACCATAACATTAGCTAAAACCTGCATCATGCCACCTAATTAGTATTTCTTTTTTTTGTGGGAAGAACATTTAAGATTTACTCTTTTAGTGACTTTCAAGTACTTTTTATGCCTTTTAACTAATAAAATGTTGGTTCTACCAAGTGAATTAATTCTGGTCTCTGAGATGCAGATTTATTCTCCTGGAAGCCCGGGACCCTTCAGTCCGCAAACCGACACTCCATCCACTAAGCCAAATTGGCCAGGGCTTAAATGGCTTTTTAAAAAGGCAACACAATACTGGAAAATTTTCTTATTTTTTTTTTAATCCTCACCTGAGGATATGTTTTTATTAACTTTAGGGAGATTGGAAGGGAGTGGCGGGGGAGAGAGAGAAACATCCATTGGTTGTCTTCCATATGCTCCCCGATCGTGGATGGAACCTACCACCTGGGTATGTGCCCTGACTGGGAATGAACCCACGGCCTTTGGGTGTACATGACAACCCTCTAACCACCTGAGTCACACCAGCCAGGGCAGGGCAGTCAATTAGTATATTCAGTCCTATTGGCTGTGGGCACTGCCAGGTTTGTGATGGTGTGAGGATCAATTAGCATAATCCATCTTTATTAGATAGGATTTTATTGATTTTTTTACAGAGAGGAAGGGAGAGGGATAGAGAGTTAGAAACATCAATGAGATAGAAACATCGATCGGTTGCCTTCTGCATATCCCCTACCTGGGATGTGCCCACAACCAAAGTACATGCCCTTGACCAGAATCGAACCTGGGACCCTTCAGTCTGCAGGCCGACACTGTATCCACTGAGCCAAACTGGTCAGGGCCCAAAGTTTTTGAAGTATCCCATTGACAGTACCGAGCTGTAGCAACCCAGTTTTATATCCAGCAGTCATCAAAATACTACCCATTTTGAGATTATACTTTAGCCCGGCTGGCATGGCTCAGTGGTTGAGTGACCACCTATGAACCAGGAGGTCATGGTTCAATTCCCGGTCAGGGCACATGCCTGGGTTGCAGGCTTGATCTCCAGTGTGGGGTGTGCAGGGGGCAGCTGATCAATGATTCTCTCTCATCTCTCGTCGCTGATATTTCTGTTTCTCCCTCTCCCTTCCTCTCTGAAATTATATATATGTATGTATGTATGTATAAAGAGTTTATACCTTAGTTTCTATTTTGTTTTGGTTTTTCTTTTTTAGTAAATTAGCAAATACCAACTAAGCATTCCAGTAAAATACTATTAGCTACAGAGAGGGCTTCCTGTAGGTGAGTTATGTACTTCTCACTGGGCAGTTGCTCTCCATCGTGGCTGTCCATCAGGAGCATTCTAAGGATCTCTAGAAATCCCCACTGCCCACGCTGTACCTCAGCTTAGGGAGATCCAGAGGCCTGGGCTGGAGCTTAGGTACCAGTGGTGTTGAAAGATGCCCAGGTGATTGCAATATGCAGACCCAGTTAGATCCGCTCATCTAGGGTTCATAGTTTGTTTGAAATATCACAATAATTTAGTTATTAGAGGACGATCCCCTCATGTTTGAATGCACTGGCTGAGTGCACTGGGCTTTTGGATAGCAACATGTGGTAGAGATGGCCTAGCAGGGTGAGTCAGGATCAAGTTGGAAGCCTGCCTCAAGTTAACTTGGACAGACGTTTCACTCTGGTCTGAAATTTTATTCCAGCTTTAGTATTAATCTTCAATACTTAATTTATAGCAATTTTCCTGTATTTTCTATATCACATCAAGAAGTTGATAGATTCAAAATTTCTCTCTGGTAGTTTTGATTCAAGGGGCCATATGACAGAGAGACCTTTAGTTTGATATTCAGCTAATGGATCATGGTTGAGAAGATTTAGATTTTAGGAATTTGAAATTCAATGTGTTGATGTTGATATTTCCATTGTTAAGGAGTAAGAGCTTTCTGAGCAAATCAGTAGCATACGCCTTATTAATGTGTCCTGACTAATAGTAAGCCTGCTTACAATAACTAACTCTTTTGAGAACTTTGTTACATTAATGGACATCCTCATTACAAATGAATCTTAGACATTTATGAAAGCAGGTTTGGACACTGAGATGCAACTATGGACAGAGTCTGAGAAAAGAGGCAGAGAATTTGGACACTCATCTGGATTTTGCCATTTATTATCAGTTTAGTTATAGGTGGTTACTTAATCTCTGCATCTTTTTAAAAGATATATTTTTATTGATTTCAGAGAGGAAGGGAGAAGAAGATATAGAAACATCAATGATGAGAGAGAATCATTATCGGCTGCCTCCTGCACCCACCCTACTGGAGATCGAGCCTGCAACCCAGGCATATGTCCTGACCGGAAATTGGACCCTGACCTCCTGGTTCATAGGTAGATGCCCAACCGCTGAGCCACGCTGGCTGGTGTAATCGCTGCATTTTAAGGTTCTCATCTATAAAATGAGAATAAGAGTATCTACCCTAATTATTTCACAGGGTTCTTATGAGGCTCTGATTAGATAATTCATTTATACAACAGATATGTGATTCACCATGTGTCTGTTACTTGCTGGGCAGCACTCTATATGTGAAGGATATAAAGAAGGGAAATTAGTCCTTGGAAGGAGTTAGAAAATATATTCGTCACTGCTCACATTTTTAAAAAATTCATATTGTAAGGCCTTTGAAGAGGACTTGTTCTTTCCTCTTTGTGTTTCCATGTCTTACTACCTGGCACATAACATAGAAGGGGCTAAAATACTGGTTATGTGAATTAATGAATATCATAATTCATTTCCTTAAAAATATTTTGTGACTCTAGACTGGATCTCTCTTGAACAAGTTGAAATGATGAAGTGTGGAAATGTCATTACATTTCCCTGCTGGTTTAAAAAGTACCACGTGAACTTGAGTGTGGTAATCTAACCTGAGATCCTTTCAAACCACAGCAATGGTTAATTTTTCTAGTTGGATTTTGATTCAATTTAGGTTAATATACCCTTTTTTTTCGATCAACATTTTAGTTTCAGGAATACCTGTTTTTGGCTTGACATCCTTTTAATATTTGGTATTAATTGGAACTCCAATCTTTCTTTTAGAAAGGAAGATATATTCTTTTCTTGACATCCTTTTTTCCCATTAAGTTAAAAAAAAAGTCACTTCATAAATGTGATTTCAAACAGCTGGATTTTAATCTTTTCACTTTATGGGAAGAGAGAGTTTGGTTTCAGCAGCGCTCCTACCACATGCCCTGGACCACACCCAGCACATTGTACAGTGCAGCTAGCAATGACCTTGTGGCTGTGTATTTGGGCTGTGCTCACATGTTACTCTAAGCTAGGTCAGGGACTGTGGTTGGCGTCTTTTTCTATGCTCTTTTAAGAGAATGTGAACAAATGGAGAATTATAATGTTTCATACCGGGTCACAGAAATAAATGCTTTTGAGGATTTAAGTTCTGTCTCTTTACAACAGGTTAAGGTTATTCTCTTTGCAGCCCTATGTATCCTTAGTATAGTTGGAGAAGGCCGTGGAGTGTTGATGCCCAGTCTTTTATTTTAATAACAGAATTTTAAAGTCAAAAGGACTTTGGACTTCATCCAGGCCTGCCACCCACATTCTAGGACAGGTAAAATCAAAGAGAAATTAAGAGGCTGTGATAGTCAGCCTCAGGGGGGTGGGAGGGTGGGATTGGGATACTTTTCCTGAGTTTTTTCCTACTGGCTGTCCACTGAGCTGGGACTATGCAAATCCTGCCAGCTTCTGTGGGTGCTCCTTGGAAAAAGCTCACAGACACTCACTGTAAGACATACATAGACATTTTGTGCCCACATGTATGTAATTGTGTAATCTCCTTTATCCTTAATTGCTTAAGTTGATAGTGATGTCTTAAGTTTACAAATTTACTTTAAAGTTTATAACGGTAAATTCCATTTTCAAATATTGATTTCTACAGAGTTCAGGGAGCCCATGTTCAATGTGGCCTGCAGGGATTTGGGTTGGTTTCCATCCTATAATTTGTCCCTTGGCATAGATACTTCTCAGGAAGCAGAGAGAACGCATTATTTCCCATGTTTTATACTATAAAACCTGGTATTAAACCTGGTTTTTCTTAGACAAGAGATAAATGAATACCAGAGAGGTTATGGTTATATATATATAACCATATATATATGGTTATATATATGGATATATAACCATATATATAACCATATATATATGGTTTTTTCTTTTTCAATACACTTCTATTGATTGCAGAGAGGAAGGGAGAGGGAGAGAGAGACAGAAACATCAATGATGACAGAGAAGCACTGATCGGCTATCTTCTGCATACTCCACCCTCGGGATTGAGCCCACAACCTGAGCATGTGCTCTTGATCAAAATTGAACCCGGGACCCTTCAGTCCACAGGCCGATGCTCTATCCACTGAGCCAAACCAGCTAGGGTGAGAGGTTAAATATTTTGCTCAGAGCTTCACATCATCTAGTGACAAGTTGAAAATAAAATGTATGTGCCTCCTTTTACCAAGCCTGCGCTCCCAAGTCCTGCTGTAGCCTCAGCGCTGGAGGCATAGGCATGGAAAAATGCCACGGGCTTTTTCAAAGAAAATAAGAGCCTCATAGCTATGACTTTTGCTGGCAGGTCATGGGAAGAAAGCACCTGTGTTACTCATTTTGTGGGATAGAGACATGCAGGGAGTAATGTATGGCAAGTGCCCCCGGGCACTGTCCTGTGCATTTCCTAGAAGGAAGGTCCTTACTAAAAGAGCCCTTCTCTGAGTTCGGTTTCCTGGGATCTCCAGGTAGACTGAGTTCCCAAACGGTCATGGCATGCAAATGGGGAAGAAAGAAATAACTCAAGAGTCTCACACTTGCATTGATTACTGCATGCTTTCCCTGTACTTTTTCAGAGTGCAAATTCACCTGCACCAGCGGTAAATGCTTGTATCTTGGTTCACTGGTCTGTAACCAACAGAACGACTGTGGGGACAACAGTGATGAAGAGAACTGTCTCCTGGTGACAGAACATCCACCTCCGGGCATCTTCAACTGTAAGTCCCTCCTGCTCACCTTGGCATCATGAAGTGTGATTGTGGTTTTGAAATGAATGGCTAGGAGGCAGGGTAATGTGGAAATGGGAAGGATGTTGTTTTATTGGGGTGGGGGGGGGTAAGAAAAGAGATTTGCGTCTTCACAAACGGAAAGCTTTTTCTTTTAGGTTAGGAAGATGGTGTGTTTAAAAGTGGGAAATGTGTTCTGTTTTCAGAGATGGCCAGTGGCACTATAGGATGAAATACGCTTTTGCTGCTTTAGAAGCACTGACTGGAGTCCATGAAAAAAAATATTGATTTGGTATTCTTCCCATCCGTTTCGTAGAATTGTTTAAAGAGTAATTTTAAACAATTTAAAAAGAATTTTAAATAAATTTTAAGTAAGCAAAGGAAGATATGTGGAGAGTTCATAAGTAATCATGTGTTAAAATAATAAAATAGGCAAAATATTATTGGACTTTCAAAAAAGGTTCTAACCGTGCATTTTTCTATTTAAAACTGGATGGAAAGCAACTTAAGTGAGGTGTTTACATGTGTGAATCCCAAGGCTAAGGCTGAGCATTTCTTGAACTTGAAAAGGTGAAATTATAGTTTGTGGTTTATTGTGGTGTGTTTTTATCTCATGGTTTTTATGAAGCGGAGAATGAGAGAAGGAAGCTTTGAAACCCTGCTGACCTTCCCTGAGGAAACGTGGCTGCTTGTTTCCTTGGGCTCAGTGAAGTGGGTTGAGGGTGAGAGAATGTTTTGTGTAGAATGCCCGGGAGGAATGTTTACAGCACTGATGCTCTTCGTGGGGTTTTCTGATATTTGTTTTTATTTACAGCTTTAACATTTTTGTTATGAAATGTAGACTACATAAATGTTGATACTGTAATGTGAAATGGGAAGAGATTTTTAAAAAGAAACACTTTTCTCTATTCCTCCTATATTGTTACATTGGGGGAAAGCTCAGTAAATGACTGTGCCCGGTGAATTTTGAGCCTGCTATCTAATGCTCGTTAAATCCAAGATTCTAATAGTGCAATAGTTTTCCTCAAGTTTTTCTGTTGCATCGGTTTGCCTTTTCTTAGAGTCCCATCTCTACCTTCAGAAGACAAAGTTAGGTGTGCGCTTTCTTGGTATTTGGTCCGTGTTTCCTCTGGTGATGTTTTGTGCAATAGCCTTTGCAGTCATCAACACTGTCGCTTGCGTAATGCAGCTTGCCTAGATGCAGAGAAGGGGGCCCGGAAGTGACTGTCCTGCCTGCTTTGGGCCAGGCTGCTGGTTGGGGATCCTGGCCCTACCCAACAGTCGGGCAGCTCTGTGGCCTTATGCACCATGGGTCATAAAAATGGGTATTGTGAGGATTAGGTGGGATGGTCCACTGAAACAATTAGAACAGAATCGTTGCTAGTACTAAGCTCTTGATGTAAGTCAGCGAGACTTAAGCCAGGGGGATGGTCTTAGAAGGAGAAGAGCAATGTAAAGGCATTTTCTTGTTCTGTTCTCTCTAGACTTGAGTAACAGCAAACACATATATGATAAGCTATGGAGAGGCTATTAGGACTGTGTGTGGTACCTTGACTGGATTCAAGAGTTCCGTGTAAAAAGCGAGCAGACAAAACCTTTGGCCCTCTGCCCTACGGCACTTCACAGACCGTTTCTCTGAATCTTACAGGTGCTTCTCCTTCATTTCAGGGTCCTTCACTGTGGTCCTCCTCTTGTATTGAATCCCTTCCTTTTCCTTTCCTTCCTCCCTTTCTCATCAGTATTCTTTGCTAGTTTTAAAAGCCTATTTCGAGATATTTATAATTTTTTTTATAAGTGTGAATATTTAATTTTGCTTAGGAGCAGGTGAAGCTGTTACATCTATAAATGGTTCCGTGTTGCCCAGGCAGCTACAAGAGTGCCTTAACAGAGGAATCTAAAGACCCTGTTGGCAAATTATTAGTTCCTTTGTTGAGATATAAATAGAACTTGTTGTGTCCTTAGAGCTAAAATGGGAGACTATTTACAATGTGCTTTTTTTTTTTTTTTAAAGAAGACTGGAGAGCTAGGAGATAGGGTGACAAAAGGCAAGACCATGGCTGTGGCTTCAGGTTGACTTGGACTGAAGTTTCAGCTTACAGAAGTGATTGGACCCCTTTAAGGCTTAGTTTCTCTGTCTGTGAAATGGGAATAATCTCTGCCGTATAAGGATTCTTTGAGTATTTAAGTGAAATAATACACATGAAGAGAGTAGTCTATACCAGTGGTCGCCAACCGGTGGTCCGCGTGAGGTCCAAAAGGTTGGCGACCGCTGGTCTATACAATCACATTATCCCCACTCATTGTGTGGCCATTTCTTGGGGAGGTAGACCAAGAGAGGTGCATCATCTCTTTTGATGCCAGAGCCATTTTCTTATGTAACAGGAGTTTCTATGTGTTCAAAGGTGAGAACATCCTCAGAGGGTCTGGATGTTTCCCACTTATCCTGTCCCCTGGGGAAGGCCTCCGAGCTGAAGGTGGCTTGCTCTGATGTAGCCAGCAGCCCCCTTTACACTGCTTTCCTCTCATTCTCTCACGCACCAGAGGGAGCTAGGCTCACTTGTTACGTTGAGACATGCATTCTGATTTGTTGTAGCTGGTCTGTTCTTTATGGTCAGGCACCACTGGGAAAGGGCATAGCTTCGCTGCTCTTTGATGATGCTAGAGGGTGATCTAACATTGAATGAGAATATTCTCTTCCCTATACCCTGTTGTGCAAGAGTACAGAGTAAATAAAGGATATTTTACTTCCTATTAATAGCTGTGTAATGAGGCTTAGAGGTTCTCCATTCATAAGTGGGTTTTAATGTATCTACCAATATGTTTCCTACAGCAGATGGACAATATGCCCTTCATGGAATGCCAACTCTGATGAGAAAGCTCACTTTTCTCTCCACCTTGAGAACTTGAGGTACTACAGGATTTCTTGTGTATAAAGTGTTGCATTCCAGAAAAACAAATAGTGATTCTTCCCTGCTCCTGTATATGAACAAGATTTGTTTCCTGGGTATGCTTTGTTTCCACCTGGAGGAAACACTGTGTTCTGCTGTCTGATTGCACATACGATAAAGCAAGGTGGACTCTTCTGGGTTTCAAGATGAGCTACAATCGGTTTTCTGCCTATACTCTTGGATGTGGGCATGTACCATAGCTCAGATGTCTTGGTCTTCTCTGTCTCTCATTTGTTATTTTCTGAAATTTAGCATGAATTAAGGTTAGAGAGAAAATGTTACTGTCATTTGTGAAGTCAGCAATGCTAATGATAATGGAAGCCCTAAACCAAATGGGTTTTTATAACCGAACCAAAAACCCTTAGGTTTGGTTACCTGCGGCCATGAAAGCTAAACTCACGAGGCAAGTTCTGGTGCAAAAGGAAAGAGGCTGTATTCAGGAACCACATGACCTGGGAGAATGGTGGACTCCCTTCTCAAAGATAATCCCATTGTCCTCTGTCTCAAAGATCATCTCTCTTCCTGCTCAAGCCTGCTGTTCTTCTAGGCATAGGGAGGGGTGGGCTTTTTTCTCTCTATCCAATTATCTTGCTAGCTTTTGGCATGCTCAGTGTAAGAACCACCCCAGTGTCATCTTGGCCAATGGGAGAGACTCCCTGGCACGCCCTGACTGGATTCTAAAGTAACAGTTTCACTTGCTTCTCTACTTTACTCTGATCAGGCTGTCTATTGACTGAGACTAGTTTATTTTTTTTTGTGAGCCCGAAAGGGTTTTGCACAGACTTGGAGGACTGGGCTGGTGTTGATTATCTCACGAAGAAAGAGTTTTGCTGGATTCATCTTTTTACAGAAGAGAGAATTGTCAGCCTAAATTGTTAGCTTTTCTCATGACTGCTGCATCAAAATATTGTACTTTTGAGTACTAAAAATACAAACCATACAAATAAAGTTATTTATTTACATAGCTTATTACAAAAATAAAATTAAGTGAGTTCTCTAGTTATTGTACCAGGCATTGTGGGGGATGAAGGAAAACATAAAGTCTCTTATCAAGGTGATGATACTCGAATCAGGGAATTGAAAGATACAGGTATAAAGATAACTGAAAATGAACACAGAGTATATAGATCTAAGCAGTTCCAGCAATTCTTGGTTTAGGAGTTTAGAGAGAATCATTCTGATTGGACTTAGTAGTCATGGTGGCTTTTTGCAGGGGGCATCCTGGGTATCATGGAGAAGGCAGTGTCAGGATGGAGAGTAGCCAGAGTGCAGGGAGAGTGAGGGTGGATGCCTTGATTCTGAAGGCCTGGGTTGGAGGCAGCCTGAGATAAAGTTGGAAAGGTGGTTTGGACCCATAGAGAAAAGCCAATAGGTCATGCTACATCTTCCCTTGTCTCTAAAAAGAGACAGACTGCTTGTGGGGGGGCGCGGGGGGGCGGGCGATGCCATGCTCAGGGGAGAACTACATAGCCTGCCTGTTGCCCTGGGTGATGCTCACATCGCTGCTACCAGCCGTTTCTGCCTCACCATTCCTATCAAGCAGAGTGTTTCCTGTTACACTACATTTTCAAAGACCCTTTACCATGTCTTGGTGGGGGAGAGCAGAGATCCCCTGACTTGCTAGAAGCAATAATTGAGGATCCAAAGTACACAAAGAGCTGTGTACTTTGAAAGTGTTGGCAAAAACAGACTTTCCTTAAGCAATCACTGCTATGAAATTGATGCTACTAGACCGTAAGAGTAAGCCCACAGTTGACATGAAACCAGCAGTCAATTAGACGACTTTTACTTTCAGCTTCAGTGGAACTTCTGATTCAGGGAAAATTAGGAGGAAGGGAGTTCCCATTCCTACTGAAGGGGAGAATTGCTTCTTTCTCTCTTTTAAAAATATATTCAATTACAGTTGACATTCAATGTTATTAGTTTCAGGTATACAACATAGTGATTAGACATTTATATAATTTACAAAGTGATCCCCCAGATAGTTGTAGTACTTACCTGGCAACATACATAGCTTATTACAGTATTAATGACTATATTCCCTATCCTGTACTTCATAGCCCCACAATTATTTTGAAACTACCAATTTGTACTTTTTAATCCCTTCTCTTTTTTCACCCAGACCCCCAGACCCTCCTATCTGGAAATCATCAGTTTTTCCTCTGTATTATGAGACAGTCTCTGTTTTGTTTGTTTATTATGTGTTTTTTTTTTAGATTACAGATATAAGTGAAATCATATGTTATTTGTCTTTCTCTGTCTGACTTATTTAACTTAGCATAATAACCTCTAGGTCAGTGGTTCCCAACCTTCCTAATGCTGCGGCCCTTTAATACAGTTCCTCATGTTGTGGTGACCCCCAATATATACCCAGAAGTGGAATTGCTGGAACATATGATAGTTCTATTTTTAAGTCTTTGAGAAAGCTCCATACTGTTTTCCACAATGGCTGCACCAATTTGCAATCCCAACAGGTATGAGGATTCACTTTTCTCCACATCCTCTCCAACACTTATTGTTTGTTGATTTATTGATGATTGCCATTTGATAGGTTTGCTGTGGTTTTAATTTGCATTTCTATAATGATTAGTGACACTGAGCATCTTTTCATATGTCTATTGGCCATCTGTATGTCCTCTTAGGAGAGATGACTATTCATGTCCTCTGCCCATTTTTTTATTTGGATTATTTGATTTTTCAGTGTTAGGTTGTATGAGTTCTTTTTTTAAAATATTTTTTTATTGCTTTTTTACAGAGAGGAAGGGAGAGGGATAGAGAGTTAGAAACATCGATGAGAGAGTAACATCGATTCAGCTGCCTCCTGCACACTCCCTGCTGGGAATGTGCCCACAACCCAGGTACATGCCCTTGACCAGAATCGAACCTGGGACCCTTCACTCCGTAGGCCGACAATCTATCCACTGAGCCAAACCGGTTAGGGCTGTATGAGTTCTTTATAAATTTTTGTTATTAACCCCTACCAGATATATCATTGGTGAATATTTTTTCCCATTCAGTAGGTTGTGTTTTTGTTTTGTTGATTGTTTACTTTGCTGGACAAAACCTTTTTAATTTGATGTAGTCCCAATTGTTTATTTTTTCTTTAGTTTCCCTTGCCCAAGGAGATATATAAAAAA
The DNA here is from genome assembly GCF_000327345.1 of Myotis davidii. NCBI lineage: Eukaryota > Metazoa > Chordata > Mammalia > Chiroptera > Vespertilionidae > Myotis > Myotis davidii. The sequence continues at coordinate 2,234,914 of NW_006290305.1, read as the reverse complement.
AAAACATTGCTAAGAGAAATGTCAGAGAGTTTACTGCCTATTAAAGACTTTCTTCAATGTAAGTCTTTAATCCATTTTGAGTTTATTTTCATATGTGGTGTGAGAGGTAGTCTAGTTTCATTTTTTGTACGTATATGTCCAATTTTCCCAACACCATTTATTTGAATATACTGTCTTTACCCCATTGTATGCTCTTGCCTCCTTTGTCATATATTAATTGACCTTTTTCTCCACTCATTAGTGGGGATACTTCTATAAATAGAAATTCCCATCAACTATGTGATTATCATAAAAGTAGATATCATATAGGATCAGTCTTATTAATAATAAGAAAATCCCCTATTAGCATTCAGTGAGATTTTCTTATGTGTAATTATGAACTGATAAATTAATATGCATTTGATGTATACATGGGACCTTTTTAGAAATCCCCTTTGTGAACTTGGATGACCAACTCCCAGGTCTTATCCAGGATTCTGAGATTCCCATGGTCTGTTCAATTTCAAGAGTGCAGGGTTTGATCCCAACCCACAGTCCCACAGCACCCGGGAGCCTCATGAGTTCACCCTCTCACACCTGCTCATCACCTTACCAGGTTTATCTTTCCTTTTCCTCGCATGCACTCTCAGCTTCCTTCTGTCCTTTGTCATCACCTGTCTACCTCTGACTTCCCGGTGGAGATCAAACAAACAATCTGTTATTATGAAGGCTCATAGATATGAGTCCTCCAGAAACAATTGTTTATATGACAATTTTTAATTGATATGCAGATGATGTTCATCTTGGTTTCATTTTGGATTTTCAAATAGATTACAAAAAATTAACCCAGGAGTCCCAGGGTATCAGGGGTTATTAGTTTTGTTGGGTTCCTTTGATTTTCCTCCACTAACTGATAAATCACTACTGACGTGACCTGGGGGAAGTCATTTCCTCTCTCAGTTTTACTTTCCACATCAGAAGTGTGAGTATGATGACAGCTGACCTGAGAGATTGTGTGACTCAAGCTTGGTGGGACTCAGTGAGCAGAGCAACTCTGTTTCTGCTTTTACTCTCCCCATTAACCTGCTGTGAACACCAAGAGGCTTTCTTGGCCAGATGCGGGATTTTAACCCCTAATTTCCCACTGGATCTTGTCTGAGCACTGTGGCCCCTTCAGACTCCTTCAGCTGGGGCCTGGGAGCATGGGTGGGCCTTGCCTGCTTCCTTGTTTCTTCAGCACTCTTGATGATGCTGACTACAGGGACGGTGGGCGAGGATCTCCCATGGTGTTGTGTTGTTGGGCTCTGAAGATCCCATCTGTTTATTTCTTGGTCAAGGCTGGGAGTAGAGGTTGCTTTCAGTGAATCAAGCTGTTGTGCTGAACAGTATGTATTCTTTTGACAGGACTCCCTGCTCCCTTTTTCAACTAAAAGGAGAGAGAGAGAGAGAGAGAGAGAGAGAGAGAGAGAGAGAGAGAGAGAGAGAGAGAATGACAAAACAATTACTGATCTGTGTGAAAATGATCCAAGATGGTATTACAAACAAGGGGATGGGAGGGTAGGCATCTCTTACTTAGACTGAGCCTGATCAGCCTGCAGGTGCTCACTGGCAACCTGGGTATATTTGCGGGGGGGGGGGGGGGGGAGGGGATGCCCCAGAGGAGGCACTGGCAGGGCTCACCCCCTCCTTCACTGCCAAAGAGGAGGCTCCCCTACCTCACCCTTGGGTTTGCTGCCTTTGTTTCACCAAACCGGGTTTCTGACCAATTAAAATCGTATAGGGTCTTGAAAGGCAATTCTGCCTTTTCAAATAAACAAAGGCAGAGAACAAATGGGAGGGAAAGTTTCAATAAATTCTTAGGCATCATTTCCTCCTGCTGTGACACTAAATTTACGTGGATAAAAACAACCTCTTAGATTTACATTTTGATTCTGTTACTGCTTTCATGTGTGTGGGGCTGTCCCCCTTCAGATGAAATTTATCCACTTCTTTAAATATTTAGTAGTCTAGCGTGGATGTTAATGAAAGTCTGGCAGTGCTATTTTGAGAATTGCAACAATGATAGTAATTTTCAGTGTCAGATTCCTGCTTTGCAAAGGGAGAGAGGGATGGGAGGAGGAGGAGGTAAAAATGTTTCAGTTCTAATAGAGTTTGCCATCCGCTGGGCTGTGCCAGACAGATGGGTCATGAATACTGTCTAGACGCTCTGCCTGAGCGAAGCCGCGGTCTCTAAGGACGCGAAATGAGACGCTGGCTTAAGTAACTGGGGAAAGTCAGGGCAGGCTCTCCTGTAATCAGATAGAAATCAATGCTGATCTGCTTCCTGGGGGAGGCCGGAGGGAGGGGAGTCTAAGTTCCTAGGGAGTGTTAGGAGAAAACGCCCTGTGATCCCGATCAATTTTAGTGAAAACGTGACTAGTATTAGGCATTAGGGAGAACGGGAGCGGAGAGGTGTAGCATGGTAACGCTATTGAATTAAACGGTACGCAGCCACAGGATGCGGAATGCTTTCATTCAGACGTGGTCCTTGAAAGGCCAGAGAGGAGCAGAAACCGAGGACGTCTTCTTGTGTCATGAAAACAAGAGCCCAGACTATCGGGTGACCTGCATTCATTGTGTGGATTGATGAGCCTGGTACTGCTCCGGTCGAGACGGTCTGTCCTGACTGTTCATTTTCTTGGGTTTAGCCTCTTACTTAGGAAGGGTTTCAGAGACTCGCCTGGGTTGCTTTCATTTTGGAGGGGTCTCTGAGAACTTCCCAAAGCTGGTTCTCATCACAGGCAGCTCTGCCGATGGTGCTGTGGGAAATGAGCTAAAATCTCACAAGCCCCCTGCGTGGCTGCACTGGGCACGTGGGCACGTCTGGTGGGCGTTGTGCTCGGTATTTTCCTTGGTGCCAGGGATGGAGTTTACGTGACAGAAGTAGTAAGTTTCTACATATCACAACTCACTATTGAAATGCGGTGGTGGGAGGGGAAGGAGATGCTGACATCAGGGTGAAATGATGGGGGAAGGTAAGGAGAGCATGCCGGCTCAGGTGGGAGGGCTTCATTGTCAGTAGTCACATATTTGTCTTAGAAAAATTACCCAAAGGGTTTACCGCAAAGCTTGGAAGGGACGATCTTTGAGAAATCACGAAAATAAAGCCGAAATTCAACTGTCATGTGATGAGACCTCTCCTGCAGAGGTGGGGTGACCCCTGAGGGTCAGGCCTCTGAATTAACCATCTGGGCTCATAGCTCTGTTAGTCCTGTCTCAATGGAGATGCCAGGACAGGCTTTTAATTTGGGGAAAATCTCCAGCCATCTAAACTTAGCAATAATCATTTTTTTTTCATTCCTTCATTCATTCTCATTATGCCCTACAAGCTCACAGCAGAGGGAAAAGTAGATGGTTTTTGCTTCTTCCTTCCCAGAAAGAAGAGGAAAACCAAAGATGAGAAATAGTCTTAACGTACACATTTCCCGAAGAGGAGAGAAAGAGAACTGTGTTCAAGGGCTGCAACCATAAGCACTGTGTTCAAGGCCTGCAACCATAAGCACGGTTCTCCGTCCAGAAAGGGATCTTCTTTCCCTGAAACTCCTGTCTGCTGCCCCCTCAGGCTCTTACACTCAGGGCATAAACTCTCCCACCCTGTAAGGAGCATCCATTTGTGGCAACAATGCGTAAGGTGGGGACGTGATGCCAACATCCACTGACAGCCTCTGGGTCAGGGAGGCAGGCCCAGCACGTGGCAGAGCCCCAGCAGCACCTTTCGGTCCTGTTCACGTATAAGCAGAGGAACAAAACATGCATCTGCCCACTTCACAGGCTCCAGAGATTTCCTGGGTGACTCTGGGCTCATGGACGTGCCTTGGCTGGGAGCAGGTACCATTGTTCCTCTGCTCTGAGGAAAGGCACCTGCTTCACGTTGGCACACACCTGTTCTGGAAGGGGTGGCTGGGCATGTTGCCTTTTTATTTTTACCGCTTTATCTTTAGTGGGGGTTTCGGCTTCTTTTATTCATTTGATTTAAAAAAAAAAAAAGAGGAAGAAAAAGGCACTTGAGTTAAACTTCTGACCCGTTTCTCCTTCGCTCTTGGAGGGAAGGCCCACGTTTTGTTCCTGGTGAGGTGCAGCGGCGGGGCGTGCGGCTGGCAGCCTCTGCAGTCAGTCTGGGTTTGCACAGTGGTGCCCTCCCTGCCATGGGGGCGGAGCGGGGTGAGTGGCTGAGCCAGGCAAAGATAATGATTTGTCTGCTAGGACTTGATTTAGGTCTGTGTCTGTGACATGACATGATTTTCACAGAAGGGTAACCAAGAAAAATGCACCCCTCAGAGAGAGCCCCCCCCTTCTATTAAATGTGCTTAGAAGACAGAAATGTCAAGTGTGTCTTTTCCACGGGGAGGTGGGTTGGCATGAAACCAAGTTTTAAATGCCAATCTGACCTTAAAAAATGGAAAGTGTTCACTATCTTGGCGCCACCAGGGCATCCTGCAGGGCTGCCAAGGGCCAGTGCACTGCCACCTCATGATCTTGTAGTTCCGTGCCCATGTTTGTTCTCATGTAGGGACATTTAAATCTGGAAATGACAGGAATGATAGCCATGCAGTTAGCTTTTTCCAAGAAAATAGATGCCAGGACTGATCAATTTTCAGAAGTTGTTGAAAGAGAATGAGTGATTGAAAGATAATGCCTGGACAGGAGGCTGGAGAATGCGCCAGAAAACATGTTTGGTGTTGTTATTTGCAGAAAACGATGTCTTAAATAGTAGCAACAAGTCTCTGTATTTCATGGAGAGTATTTTTATGAGTGTTGACTATGTGAAGGACATAGGGCTGGGTGATGGGTTAGGTGTACAGGGATGATGGGAGTGATGCAGAGTAAAGCATGGATGGAGAGTGCAGAGTATACAGCGGGAATGGGGTAGATGCAGAATTTACAGGAGGGTTGGGAGTGGTGCAGAGTGTACAGGGGGAGTAGGAGTAGGGGCAGGGTACAGGGGGAACGGGGGTGGTGGTGGTGCAGTGTTTACAGGATGTGGTCTCTGCTCTCCAGGTTTTTACATTTGGTGCTAAAACGGTGCACTTGGGAAGATCCAGAAAGGTTTGGGATAGTTTCTCCAGGGCCGGTGGGTGGGACAGCAGGGAAAACCCTTCGAACCTGTGACTAAAGACAGACCTCACTGTGTGTGTGGTTCTGGGGAATCTCTTACTCTCCTGGGCATCCTGACAGGAGGAGACGGGAGCAGTTGGGGAGAGGGTTACAGAGATACCATGTAGGACTTGTCATGATGAGCGAGCTTTCTTGGAGGTGAGAGCTGAGTTTGAGGAGTCTTACTAGAAAGGTAGGTTGGGGCCAGATTCTAGAAGGCCAGGAATGTCAGGCCTAAGAGTTTTTATTCTTTATCCTGAAGTCGGTCAGGGAAGGTGTTTGAGTGGGAGAGTGAGGGTGTGACACAGTGCGGGAAGGTCTGAGAGGTCACCCTGGCCTGCACTGCACTTCACAGACAGGGAACTTCAACACAGAATAGTGACTGGCAGAGACCCTGGTGCGAATGCTTCCTATCGCTTAGGCCAGTTTTCTTTCCACTGTATAACGTCCTCATGCTAACTTGTCACGTGAGGCAGTGACAGGAATAGACAGAGAAAACGGGGTCACCTGGAAGGATTCTGCACAAACGAGGCGGCCTCTACGTGACTTGGTGTGCACCCCAGGGGGCAGAGACACAGAGATATAGCCAGGGGTTTATCCGAGGGGGCAGGCGCAGTACATTTGTCACCAGTGGTACCTTTTCAACAGTTTTTGAAGGCAGTCATATTGTTCTAATTGTTAAGATTATGTAAAAAAAAAAATTTGGAGGAATCCATGTGCAAGCCGCATCAGGAGATGAACAGGTAGGTAGTCTGAGTGTGCCCCAGCTTGAGGTGTGCCCAGCTTGGGGTGTCCCCCAGCCTGGGGCCTGCTGGGGCTCTGCAGCCACCCTCACTGCTGTAACTCAGGCCCGTGCAGTGCCTGGCAGCCCTCGGAGGCTCTCAGTGCTGTGAATGGAGGACGGGACCGAGGTTATTTCGGGGCACAGGGAAGTCTGGGCGATTCTAGAGGAGGAGAACCCTGTGAGCGAGTCTCTGCATGGATGGGATCTAGCATAGCGAGGGGGGAACTCGTCCGGGGCGACCTGGCAGAAGGCTGGCCCTGAGAGGGAGAGTGGCTGAGCTGCAGAGGCGGAGGAAAGAGTACCCGCTAAGGCCGATCTTCCCAGTAAAGGGTAGTTAGGGCCTTCTGCCACCAATCAGCTTGGGGTTGGGAAGTTGAAAAAATCCTAATGTAGGAAGAATTCACAGTCTTAACAGTCAATATCTTGGTTGTATTTTACATGCATAGAATAAGACTTCCTTTTAACATTTTTAAAAAATTTCTGCTATCTGGAGGTATAATGGACAAAATCGTAAGCTATTTGAAATGTATGTCATGGAGATTTAACAGATGTGAACATTGTGAAACGAGGTCCCCACCATTGAATTAACACATGCATCACCTCATGTTTATCTTTTTTTGTGTGAAAATGTTTAAGTTCTCTCTTAATACATTTCATTTATATAATACTGTAGTCACCCTGTTGTACGTTAGAACCTCAGAGCTTATTCACCTTATAGCTGCAAGTCTGTGCCCTTTTACAAATTCCTCCCTATTCCCTCACCCCATGGCAGTGGTACATGTGTGTACATGTAAGCGAGCATGTCTGTCTGGAGATTTTCTTGTGTGTACTAGTAAACGTAACATCTGCATAGCAGCAGGGCCTGTACCTGAGGAAAGATACAGGACCCAGCTCTCTTCCCCTTTGAAAACAAATGGCGATGGACGTTGTTTGGCCTTGCTGTTTGTGCGTTGGCGGTGCACGTTCATGCACATGCATTATGGAAACCAGGAGACCCAGGACTCGCTGGAGTGTTACCTAGAAACTGGGTGTAATGTTCAGAAGGGGAAGGACCTTTAATGATATTTCTCTTGGGGGCTGAGCACTGAAACTTGTCTTGATCGTGGCTGACTGGGTTTTGGCATTACCGTGTGTCCCAGGAATGAGTTGCAATACAGAATCAGCAGCGCTGCCGCGCTCTGCAGTGACCTTGGGTTGTTATCACCTTGGGCCCAAGTTTTCTCGGCCTGCTGGGAAGGAAGGTAGTTTTGGTCCCTAGAGTACCCTGTGGCTAAAAAGAAAAAGATGATCGGAATTAGTGACTTTACCTCTGTTATTAACTTGAATAAGATTAATATCGGATACAACATGCATCCAACAAAGGAGTTTCTTTGTAAATCATGTACTTATTTTCAGGCTTTTTGAGAGAGGTGTTCATCAGGGCAGAAAATGCCTCTCAGTACTGGCTAAAATTAGAGCCTGCACTGTGGGACTGGCCCAGCCGTTCATTACCAAGTACCAGGTGCTCAACCTGCCTTTCCCACTGTCACCCCTGCTCATTACCTTTCCACCCCCCTATCGCCGTGTAATCTGTTCGTCGGAGACAACAATGACGCAGTGTGTGAATCCAGAGTCTGGCACCTCGTAGCACCTTGGTGGAAATAGAAAGCTGTGATCGCAGCATTAAAATATGCTAACAAGCTGCAGGAGCTAATGGGCACCACTTTTACACTGCAGATGTTCATTCTGGCGCAGCTGCCGACTGCCAGGGCGCTGCTCATATCCCAGTGTTTGGTGGTGGTTTTTGCTTATTGCAGTGTTACTCTCTGAAAGGGACCCCCTGTCTCCTTGGAGAAGTGTGCTGCGTTTCTGGGCCTGTGAAGATCGAGGAACCCCCTTGGGTGGTGTGACTGTTGAGAGAGTGAGCAAGAGAGCGGAGTTCATGCGGAGGATCATTGTTAACGATAATGATAGGATGTGACTATTTGATTAAAATAAATTAGATTTTACCTTGTTGTGGTTAATGTTTATCTAGATGGAGTTTCCAAGCCCTAGAAAGAGGTTCTAAATGTGTTCTATAAGTGCATCAAAGAATTCCAGTATACTAAATTTAAAGGGATGATTTCAGTGTATTATGTTAGATTTTAACTATGTAGAATTTTTAATTTCTGGCTTACGGCTTTGTCTTGTTTTGCTTCCTGACTCATATTAACAAATGATTCCATTCTCTTCATAACCTTTGCTCTTACTAATGCCTACATGCACCCTTGGTTCTCCCCTCTGCCCCAATTGGCTTGCTCTCTCTTTGTGGAAGTCAATCGGGTGAAAAACATACTCAGAGTAAATGGACAGGACAGCCATTGGCTGTGTGCTGTACGGGGCTGGTGGTGTCATCCACACTGAAGGATGGCTGGCGTCTCTGTAGGGCAGGTGGCAGGAGGAAATGCCTGGCTCACATTGGAAGTTCTCCTAAGCTGCAGGTCCGGGCAGCTGGCAGAGGCGAAGTGGGCAGGGTGCTGACTGCACTTGGGGCTTGGGCAGATACTCAGCAGACCTCATCCAGAAGGTGCTGTGGAGCAGGGAAGCACTGCATTCCTAAGACAAAAGCTGTTACATTGGATATTTTGTGTTGCCTCGGAGATCATACAACCCTGAGCTCCCAGATAAAGGTCATGATCATTTATGTGTCTTCCATTTAAATATCCCACTTAATGTACACTTTGCTGAGTCCCCCAAAGCGTGAACAGGGCACACAAACAGGTAGGTATTCAATCAGTATTGGTTGAGTAGATTCATATGTACCGGTCACTGTGCTGGGCAATCCAAAGTGTGTAAGTCTCGGTGGTCCTTATCTACAAAAAGGGTGTAAAGTAGACTGAGGCTGGATACCTGGACACACACACACACACACACACACACCAGCTAGGAATCAGGGAGGAGGAGTGGGTGCTGTCCAGGAGAGACCAGGAGAAGCTGGGAAGACGGCCAGGCGTGCCAAAGCTCATCCTGGCACCAGGCCTGGGGTTTCCCCAGGCTCGACCACCAGTGGACGCTTAGGCAGGGAGCTTGGGGTCTCCATGTTTTTCAATGGTCTACAGAGATATTGGAA
>NW_006290305.1:2221729-2224686 GCF_000327345.1 Myotis davidii | reverse complement strand
GGGAAAGAAAACTGCAAAATTGAAATGAAAACATGTAATTAACTGTCTATGATTCATGATCTCCTATGGGATACGGGTGTACTTCATTGGTTTAGAGAGCATCTGAGAGGCCCATTCAGGCCAAATTCCAAATACATTTTGAAATTCAATGGTTCTTTTTGAAAATAATTTATCTTTATTGTTGAAAGTATTACAGATGTTCTCTTTCTCCCCCATTGATCCCCTCCACTCTGCACCCAACTAACCCCACCCCCAGACCTTCACTGCACTATTGTCTGTGTCCATGGGTTATGCATATATGCATACTAGAGGCTTGGTGCATGAAATTCGTGCACTCACGGGGGGGGGGGGGTTTGTCCCTCAGCCCAGCCTGTGCCCTCTTGCAGTCCGGAACCCCTCACTCCTTACCACCTGCAGATCATGGAGATGGGAGAGGCTCCCACCACCACCACTGTGCTCGCCAGTCATGAGCCAGGCTTCTGGCTGAGCAGCCCTCCCCCTGTGGGAGCACACTGACCTCCAGGGGGCAGCTCCTGCATTGAGCATCTGCCCCCTGGTGATCATTGCATGTCATAGTGACTGGTTGTTCCACCGTTTGGTCCATTTGCATATTAGCCTTTTATTATGTGGGATTAGTTCTTTGGTTAATCTCTTCCCGCTCCTCCTTCCCCCTTCCCCCTGAGATTTGCTAGTCTGTTCCATGCTTCTATGTCTCTGGATCTACTTTGTTCATCAGTTTATTTTGTACATTAGGTTCCACATATGAGTGAGATCATGTGATACTTGTCTTTCTCTGACTGGCTTATTTTGGTTAGCATAATATTCTCCAGGTCTCCCCATGCTGTCTCAAAGGGTAAGACTAAAGGAGCCAGGAAAAACCACACAGAAAAGATGTTAAGTATAAAATATATATTTTACCCAACTGTGAATCTTTCTACTATACTGTCAGTTGATGAAACAAAACAGAGGAGGTAGTCTGAAAAGTTTTTAGTTTTAATCCAGGATAGAAGAGTGGCTGAAGCACTAGAGGACATGCTTACTGTATCCTTAATGGTGGAAGAAAGGGCTGGATTCAGTTTGCAGGAGCTCTGAGGATAGCCATTAACCTGAGCTAGAAGGCCTGTTTGTGAGTGTTGGTGGCTGAGGGGAGTTGTAAACAGGGACTCAAAAAGAATCCCTTGATAAATAGATGTAAAGCAGTTTTAGTTGTTTTCTAATAGCTGAATGAATACCCCACTCATATTAGGTACGTGAGTCATAATTTGTGTTCAATTAATGGAGTGTAAAGTAATGATGACATGAATTCAGACAGGATTAAGAGGGCGGGAGCAAGCACAGACATGGATGACACATTCCCCACACCCTCCGCAGGGAGCCTGTGGTGAGAAGAGGCTGGAGCCTGCAATGACATCTGCTCTGGTTTGAGAATGAAGAGAAACACCAGGAGCTCCTCAGCCTTATCCCAAAGCCTCTACATCCCCCTGAGGGTGTGTCCTCCCCACGGCCCCCTGTGTCCTCACTCCTCATGGAGGAGTCGGGCTCGGTTACTTTGTGCTTAAGACTGGAGACTAAGAGCAGGTACAGAGAGGCACCCTCCCTCACCTGGGGCAGAGTGAGCGTTCGCTCCTTCCCTGTTCCCCATGGCTCCCAGGGAAGCTGCCCTGGAGCTTGGCTGCCCATCTTCCCTTCACTTGTGTTCAGACCCACACTGGGCAGTGGCCGAGGAGGAGTGTTAACACAGGGCACCCCTGAAAATGTGAACTGAGCAGGAAACACTTTCTGAGGGAGGCGTCTATGTGATAAAGACGAGTAAAGCCAGAGTCCCTGCTCTAATGGAATTTAGTCAGGTGCAGGCGGTAAGATGCATCTTTCTATTAAAGGACAACAGCAAAGGGAGGGCATGGTGAGTGTGCATCCCCTTGGACTGCCCCTAACCCCTCATTCTGGCATTTCTGTGCTTCCCCCTCAGTTCCAGCTGCACAGGAAGGTTTGTCCTGCACCTAGAACCCAACCTGCCGGCCGGGCCTAGGCACACATCTTCATGAGGCAGGACCCTCTTTCCATGTGAGAGGGGAGAAGGCTCCCTTTAACCTGAAGAATGGAGCAGTAGCAGAATTGCCAAGAGGGACTTGAAAAAAGAGAAATGATTCCCAACTGTCTCATGGACGGCACCCTGTCAAAATATATATCTATATCTATATCTATATCTATATCTATATCTATATCTATATCTATATCTATATCTATATCTAATCTATATCTATATCTATATAATGCTAATTAGACCAGACAGCTGGATGACCTTCCGGACATCCTTCCAGATGACCTTCCAGACAAAGCCACGGCTACGAGGGCCAGCTGAGGCAGGAGGGGCTGTGAGGGCTGAGCCCCTTGCATGACTATATATCAGGAGCATATTCTTCTGGAATATCTCTGTACAGTAGGATTTGTAGTAGCTATTACATCCCACCTGCAGTCAAGGTCACTAGCATATAGTTGGGGAAAGTATTTTGCTGTGTATTGGGAAACTCATTGTAGCTTCTAATTAAAACCACAGTCACCCCACTTTCAGGCTTTTCTTTCTTTTTTAAAAATATATTTTTATTGATTTCAGAGAGGAAGGGAGAGGGAGAGAGAGTTAGAAACATCAATGATGAGAGAGAATCATTGATCGGCTGCCTCCTGCACGCCCCCTACTGGGGATCGAGCCAGCACCCCAGGCATGTGCCCTGACCGGGAATTGAACCCTGACCTCCTGGTTCATAGGTGGACACTCAACCACTGAGTGTTTCTTAATACATTGTTATAGTAATTTTGGAAGGATATTTTTCTGTAACACATTTTTTCTGCTTGCTACCTTCCCACACAAGAGTTAAAACTTTGAAAACTCCCTCATCTGTATTTCCCTTCCCTCCCTCTGCCCTACCATCTGACTCCCTCCTTCACTTCTTACTTTT
>NW_006290305.1:2207566-2221717 GCF_000327345.1 Myotis davidii | reverse complement strand
CATCTGCCCTCTGTACTTTGGGTTCTTTTCAGTGAAGTGTGGAATGAAGATTTCGGCAGAGGCGTTAGGGCATAGGAAATGAAATGTATCTCAGGGGCAGACAGAGATTTCAAGAGGTGTACAGCCCTCTGACCGTGGCTCCCTAACATGCCAGAGGAGGAAGTTCGCACTGGGAGGCCCTCTGACCGTGGCTCCCTAACATGCCAGAGGAGGAAGTTCGCACTGGGAGTCTGCGGCACTCGGCCTGCCTGTGCGGCTGTGGCCTTTGTCTCTTTAGTTCTTTACAGACACTTGAGGCACCTGCCACACAATCGATAAAGACTTTGAGAAATGAAGAATGGTCTGAAATGAGCATAGCCCAAAGTGCAGAGTGACGAAAGGTGTAAGAGTGTGTGTGTGTGTGTGTGTACATGTAGTTGACACCTGTGTTTATTTTCTTGTGTAATTCAGTTATTATTTATGTTTTATTTTTATTGGGGTGACACTAGTTAATAAAATTATATAGGTTTCAAGTGTACAGTACTATCATACATCATCTGTACACTGCATTGTATGTTCATCACCTAAAGACATCTTCCTTCACCATTTCTCCCCCTTTCACACTCTTCTACCTTCCCCCGCCGACATTTCCCTCTGATATTCACCGTACCGTTGTCTATATCTAGGAAGTTGGTTTTTTTTCTTTATGTTTATTTTAAAACACCAACCTGACCTTCGTTGCCTGTTAACATGGTAGCTCCATTCTGTTATTTTCTTACTTAAGCAGGCTTTAAAACAATTCTTAACACAGAGTCCTATCTCCCAAATTGTTGTTTTTTTGTTTTTGTTTTTAAGATAGCGTCTTGTCTCCTGTGATGGGAGGAAGGAAAATGAGTTGAGTGGGGCTGGAGGAAACATGGCTCAGCCCAGGATGGCAGCCTCTGGATATAAACTCAGAAACAAAACACCCATGTATGTTTCTTTTGAGCAACATACATGTGCCTCCCAGAGGCTCTACTTGGCGTCATAGAGTGTACACTCCCACACAATTCTGATATTAATTCCTGATATGGAGAAATTAAATGCAACTCACATTTTAGTCACCCCAGGACCCTCCCCTGGGCATTCTCGTGCATTGGGAAAGGTGGCCCTGGCATGAAGGCCAGGTGCAGTGCCCTGCATTTTGAACCATCTTGACAATTACCCTTCCATCTTCAGAGGAAATGTAGGAGCTAATAAATATGTGCTGCAGAGTAAGAGAAAAGGACTCAAGATTTCTGTTTTAAAAATGCATTTCTTAACTTGTTCTCCGGCATAATTTCTGCATTTATGGATAGTACTTCTCAGCCTTTCATGAAATTTCTGCCTTTTATATGTGGGGAAAAAAAACCCAGAGGCTATTTTAAATTATAAAAACAAGCTTTAATCTAGTCCAAGAAACTGGGGGAAATATATGTGTGTTTTTTTCTAGCTTCAGCCCCATTTTCCTACCTAATGTTAAATATGGCGATTTCTCCCAAGTTAGAGGGTTTCCTTTGTGGAATATGAATGAGCTATTTACTGAGTAACAAAAAGACAAGCCTTTCAAGTACAAATGGAGCTTTGGAGATCTCTCAGTTTGAAAGACTAATCTTGGTATAAACACAACTGCTTCTCCATATTGCTGGGAACACTCCATCTAGCTGTTTGGCCACATTTTCTATTATGGTTTTTATAATATGAAACTATGGCTAATAGCTCAGCAGAGAAGTATTTGGGCACAGCAGCAATGGGGATGTGTTTACATTGCCTTAAACTGTGTTGATGAGCAAAGAATAGCTATTTTCTATAGAAAGTGCTCTAATCTGATAAATAAAATTAGGCATTGGGTGTTTTCATTCCCCTTCATCTCTCTGAGCTCAGGTCAACCAGTCACATCATTTAGTGTTTTGGTTTACCTTATGACTAGTAGATGTCTGGTTATACCTGTTGTCCTTAAGCTCAAAATCTTACAGCAAATCCTCCTTTTTCTTTATGTAAATGAACGACATCATATCAAGACTATCTTCTACGGGGACTAATTTCGAGGTCACTGTGTGTCTAGCATCTTCCACCAGGAAGCATACCTGGGTGTAGAAAGATGGAGCCATTGCATTCAGAAATACCTTTTGAGGCCAGCACAGCCTGCCTGTTTTGAGCTTCCCATGCCTATAGGTGGGACTTGTGACCCCCTCTTCCCTTTCAGCCCCCCTCCCTCACCCTCTAAAAAGGTTTAGGACAGAACTGGGTTAGTGAATTCATGTCTTGATAGACTGAAGGGGAAAATGAGGCTCTGTGCTCCATATTCATGTGCATCTGCCCCTCTTGGTGACATGCTAATTGGTTGGCCTGGGCACAAGACTAGGAAGCGCAGGCTTCCAGTTGCTCACACAGTGTGCCTTGTCTTCTGCGATGAGAGGAAGGCAAGTGAGTTGAGTGGGGCTGGAGGAAACATTGCTCAGCCCAGGATGGCAGCCTCTGGATATAAGCTCAAAGGATTGTCTTTTCTAGGAAGCTTTATATTAAAAATTGACACAGCTATTAATAAGTATATGCTGTTTGGTAATTTAAGTTAGGTAATGTTTAGCCTGCATCAAGCTGGTTTTAAAAATCTGGATATATATTCTGTTTGTTCCTAGGATTTAGTTAAGTGGTATTTAGTTGTTGCTTTTATGTAAAGTCAGCTTATTAAATACCACGCCCACCTTTCATTCTCATGCTGTGTTTTCATTTATTCTGAAGGTCAGATGAATATGTGCAAATTCCGTTAGCACACTGGAGTCAGAAATGAAAAGATGGTTTAACCTTTTAAACCCTTTTAAGGAATCACGCACTATCAGGAAATTAGTTGATAGGAGTTATGGATAAATACGCAGTCATGAATATTTTCAACTATTAAAAATGAATAAAAGGGATGCAGATAGGAAAGGGTGGGTATGTTGAAACATTTAATTTTGGCGTACTGCGTATTCATTCATCACTTGATGGGTTCTACAACCTCATTCTGGTTCAAGAGGGCAATATTGTGTGCCACTTATGCCCTCATTGGCTCACAGCACCTAAAAACCACATTGCATTTGGCATCAGGGTTAGTATCTGTTGGTGGAGAACGTAGAGCCAAATGGAAATGGGACCTCCTAGTAGGGCTTGTGGCTTGGCAGAGGATTGTTGTGAAAAATGCACTAAGTTCATTTAGGCAGTTTCTTCCTCTTCACTAACAGTACTTTTCTTTACTTCTAAAGCAATTCTAATTTTGGACATGTATATAAACTATAATGCTGCAAGTTAGATGGGCCACTCTATCTAAAATCTCAATCTCTTCATACTCTCTTCCCCTTTTGCTGATTTTGTATCACTTGTCACTAATTATCATACTATGTATCTTATTTATTTTGCTTTTTCTCTGTCTCCCAAGAATGTTACTCTAGGAGGGTATATATGTTTGTTTACTTCACTAATGTGAAGTACACTCGGTACTTAGAGCAATGCCTGGGAGTACAATTAATACATATTGAATGAAATAGTGAACTAATATTTAAAATGATGCTCAGAATATAGTTTTTGTATAGTAATATATATTTTGCAATTAATTATCCTTTAAAAAATAATAGAATTGTGGTTCAACATAAGAAAGTCAACCAATTTCATACACCACATTAATAGAATGAAGGGGGACAAAAACCACATGCTCATCTCAATAGAAACAAACAAAAAAAGACATTTGACATAATTTAACATTTTTAAAAAATAAAACAGAAATAGAGGGGCACTTCCTCCACTAAGTAAAGGGCCATTTATGAGAAATCGACAGCTAACACATGTTCAATGGTGAAAGACTGAAAGCATTCCCCTAGATCAGGAACAAGAAAACAAGGATGCCTCCTTTCACTAGTGCTGTTCAGTATTGTTCTGGAACTTCTAGCGAGAGCAGTTGGAAAAGAATTAATAGGCATTCGAATTGCAAAGAAAGAATAAAACTATCTCTATTTGCAGATGACATGATCCTAGGTATAGAAAATCCCAAAGAGTCCATAAGAAAACTACTAGAGCTAATAAACATATTCAGCAAAAGTATAGGGAAGTAGATTAACACAGAAAGTAGTTATTTTTTTATACATGTGCAATGAACAGTCTAAAAAGAAAATTAAAGTATTTCCATTTAAAATGGCATCTAAAAGAGTAAAATAACTAGAAATAAATTTAATCAAGGTGGAAAGACATGCACACTGGAAACTACAAAACATTGCTGAAAGAGATTTAAAGAAGACTTTAACTCAGTAGAAGGACTTAATTGCTAAGATGTCAGTACTACCCAAATGATTTGTAAATTCAATTTAATCCCTATCAGAATTCCAACACGTTGTTTTGTTTGTTTGTTTTTGCAAAAAATGCAAAAACCCCTTCTCAAATTTATATGGAATTGTTAAGCGTTTTAAATAACCAAATAATCTTGAAAAAGAACAAAGTTGGAGGACTCACCCATCCCAATGTCAAAACTTGTTAAGCTGCAGTAATCAAAATAGTGATACTGGCATAAGGACCATAGGAATAGAACGGACCAGAAATATACACCCATACATTTATGGCCAGTTGATTTACAATGGTGCCAAGTCCATTCAATGGGGAAAGAATATGCTTTTCCACAAATGGTGCTGGGACAACTGAATTTCCAAAGAGTGAAGTTGCAATTCTGCCTCACACCAGATACAAAAATTAACTCAAAATGGATAAATGTAAGAGCTAAAACTATAAAACTCTTAGAAGAAAACACAGGGAAAAATTTTCATGACCTTGCATTTGACAGGGGATTCTTAGATATGATACCAAAAGCATAAACAGCAAAAGAAAAAATAGATAAATTTGTCTTCATCAAGTTTTGTGCATTCAAAGATACTATCAAGGAAGTGAAAAGGCATGCTACAAAAGGGAGAAATCATTTGTAAATCATCTATCGCATAAGGGTTCTATATCCAGGCAATATAAAGGACTCCTAAAACTTAACAAGAAGACAACCCAATTAAAAATGTGCAAAAGGACATGCCCTCCTGCGAGCACACCCAACCCTTTCAGTTTTCCCTCTTCCCTCTCAGGCATGTATCTCCTAAACTCTAAGGGACTCCATGAGGTTTGCAACCAGCACAAGACTTGCAACCAGGGGAGCAATGGGCAGTGGCAGCTGGTCCCCAGCTAACCCCCTGAACCTGTCTCTGAGATCCCATTTTCTCTGACTTCCCAGTGAGCTAAAGCAGCCTGCCTAGGCTCACTTCTTTCCTATAACATTTCTAGAGACAAAGCAGCCCTGTCTACACTCTCTTCTATTGCTTCTTCTTTCCTACGCCCTTTCTTGTATCACTGTCCCCAGCTTTAATAAACATGCTCTCAAAATAAAAAACAAGGTGCACCAGTGATCCCACTTCTAGGAATATATCCCAAGAAACCAGAAACAACGATCAGAAAGGATATATGCATCCCTACGTTCATAGCAGCACAATTCACCATAGCTAAGATTTGGAAACAGCCTAAGTGCCCATCAGCAGATGAATGGATTAGAAAACTGTGGTACATCTACACTATGCTGCTGTAAAAAAGAAGGAATTCTTACCATTTGCAACAGCATGGATGGAACTGGAGAGCATTATGCTAAGTGAAATAAGCCAGCCAATGAAAGAAAAATACCACATGATCTCACTCATTTATGGATAATAAAGACCATTATAAACTGATGAACAAAAATAGATACAGAGGCAGAGCAGCATTGAATAGATTGTCAACTACAGCGGGAAGGCCGGGGAAGGTTGGGGAAGGTGGTGGGGTGGGTAAGAGATCAACCGAAGGACTTGTATGCATGCATATAAGCCTAACCAATGGACACAAGACACTAGGGGATAGGGGAGGCCGGGAAAGGTCAAGGGGAGAAAAAAAAAGGAGACATATGTAATACTCTTTGTAATACTTTAAGCAATAAAACAAAATTAAAAAAAATGTGCAAAGGACAGCAAAAGAGTTGATAAAATTATAAGACAACCTATGGAATGGGAAAAATATTTGCAAATGATATATCCGATAAGGGGTTAACATCCAAAATATATAAAGAACTCGTACAACTCAATAGCAACACACACACACACACACACACACACACACACACACAAATAATCAAATTTAAAAAATTGGTATAAGACCTGAATAGACATGTTTCCATCCCCTGAGATCCAAAAAACCTGGAGTGTCCTGAGAGTTTGTATTTCTTACAAGTTTGCAGATAATGCTGTTGCTGCTGCAACATCGAAGGGACTGCACAATGAGAACCAGTAGTCTAGAGCAGTAGAGAGCATGATGGAGTGTGGACCTTGGAGGCAGCAAAAGAGGGGAGTGCCAGGAGAAAAGAAGATTGCTCAAGACAGAATTGCATACTTAAAAGCTTTGCCTGGACAGCCTGGATCCACATAAACTGAGTTTTCCCCTGCTTTATGCTAATCACTCACCAATGAGGCTATACTTTTCTTGAAGAGCAATGTTGTTTGTTGTCATTTTAAAGGCTTTTTTGAAGTCTTTGGTGTTGTAAAAGAAATTTACTCAATAACTAGCCCCTTATTGTTCCAAGAGTAGACATGAATCTTCGTCACGAAAAGAAGGAAACTCAGAGCACAAAAGTATTGATTTTGATCCAGAGAAACTAGATGCTTGGTTTTAGGCAGAAGTCATTCATTTGGATGAATTTGTCTTAGCCACAGAAATCAAAGCCACCTCCCTACCAGGCGCCTGCTAAGATCGAGGGTGAAAAAGGCGTGACTGTTGGAAGGGGTCTCACTCCATTGCATCCAGCCAACACCGCCACCATGGCCAGGCCACAGATGGCGCACTCTCTTACACATTACATCTCCTGAGGAACTGTCTTCCGAAGTCCCAGTAATCACATCAGCTCTCTGCACTTGGAGATGCTGTGGAGTTCACGGAAACCTGGCCCTATGACAGCCCTGGCCTTCCTTGTTTTCACTCAGGCTCCTGAAGGGGGTGGCCAGCAAGCTCGGCAGATAAAAGAAGTAATTTAGGCTTCAGTTTCAGATAAAAGACTTGAGGTTCGTGAAATGTTCCAAAAGCATAACAATGTAGCTTCTGTTCTGTGCTGTGAAACACATTAGGAATACGAACAAAGGAGCAGCACTGTGGAGTCTGCAGGATCTGACCCTGCCAAGGCTGCGAGCCAAGTCTCAGGATCTGGGCGTCCTTGGGGCTAATGAAAAATCCACCTGACAGTCCCCTTGGTTCTGTTCATTCTCCTATCCCCATCCTCTCTGTCTTCTTACCTTCACTTGCACCTGCTGGCATTCATGTTGCCAGGATGGTTATGGACAAACAGTTTAAGGTCAAGTGCAGTAAAATGATTTTATTTATGCATCAACAGGTCCCTGGTTAATGCACTAAGAAGTGTTATATTGTCTCATAAATATTGTTGTTCCACAAATATATTACATCCTTGTTTTCAATAGATGAAAAAGGGCAGGTTTGATAGTACACAGTGGGCATTTATGAAGAAAAATTAATCTCTTTGGTAATATCTAAAGAAGACTTTGTGGCCAGGTATACGTCTGCCTGTCTTTTACAAACTTTCAAAAATAGTGTTAATTTTATGTACTTTTAATCTCAGTATGTCATTATTATTCTCTGAACAGCATTTGTTTGTAGAAGTAACATTAATTAAGTGTCTCAACTGAAATGAAAATACTTTACAGGAATATAGCGAATTTCCGTTCCTCTCTACCTTCCCCCAGCACATCAGATAGGTTTACACACTTGAAGGCAGAATATAGCTGGAAGAAAAAGCAAACCTAATTATAGCCTAAGGATGCCAGGTGAGTTGTGTTCACTTTAAAATGGAGGCATTTAAATCTGTCTTCATCTTGTCCAGACTACAATCCTAGACAGGAAGGGAAGAGCCTGGATGCTTCCTGCCATCTCTAGCTTCTCTAGTTGTCATGGACGATTGTCCAGAGTCGAGCTGTTTCTGAATGAGTGCAATACCCCAGCCAGACACATTCGCCCATTTGGTGGGTCTTGGAGTCCTAAAGTCAGGCTGGGTATGTCTGGCTCCAGGTGACAGTTATACAGGTCTTGGTGGGTCTAGTCCTTGGATAACCCAAGGACTCCAGGCAATGGGGTTGGTTCAGTATTCCTCTTGGAGTCAGGTAACTGACAAGAGTATTGATCCTGTTCGGTTTGGGGTTAAATTGGTTCATGGAACAGAGACAGATGCCATGGTTTCCTGGGCACAGCAGCTTGGGACCCAAGTTTTTCTTTGTCTCTGGTATGGCTCCTCCTGGTTTTTGTAATGCTAACTTGGTGGTGATGTACTCTTTTAGTCTTTTTTTTTTTTTTGTCTGGGAAGCTCTTTATTTGACCATCTATTTGAATGATAGCCTTGCTGGATACAGTAATCTTGGTTTCAGATCCTTGCTTTCCATTACCTTGCATATTTCATGCCACTCCCTTCTGTAGAGTTTCTGAGGAGAAGTCAGGTGTCAGCTTTATGGGACCTCCTTTGTAGGTAACAGTTTGCTTTTCTCTTGCTGCCTTTAGGGTTCTGTCTTTGTCTTTAACTTTTGGCATTTTAATTATGATGTGTTGATCCTCAGCTCCCCCTAATCTGCTGTGTATTTCTTCCAATCTGTTCTTTATTTGTGCTATGTCATTCTTTATTTCCAACTGTTCTTTTTCATAGTTACTATATCTTTTCTCATGCTGTTGAGTATCTTTACCATCATTTCTCTGAACTTGATTTCAGATAAGTTTTTTTTTTTAATCTCTTTTTATTTATCTCTTCTGGAAAATACTCTTGTCCTTTCAGTTGGGGGTTGTTTCTTTGTCTCCTCACTTTGGTTGCCTGTTTGGGTTTGTGACTATGTATTAGGTAGATCCTCTACACCTTTCAATCTCTAGTGCAGGACAGTGTCAAATGTTGTTTCTGACTAATTAGATCAGGCAAAGACTCTAGGCCTCCAGAAACTGCTTCTGCCTATAAGCCAACAGTTCTCATCACAGCAGCAACATAACAGTTAAGAAGTAACAATGAAAATAATTTTATGGTTGGGTCACCACAACATGAGGAACATTAAAGGGCCAGAAGGTTGAGAACCACTGCTATAGACTGATAGGATTCCTCCTTGAATTTCCCCCAGGCAATTGTCCTCAGGTGTGGTGAGAGGCCCCCCCGCCCCCCAACAAGGTGGGGCAGTTGCTTCTGCCTGGAGGCTAATTGTTATTTTTAGTCTCTTAAGTGGCCTCAGGGTGTTTTCCAATAGGGTTGGTGGGTCAACTTTCTTCCCTCCAGGCAAGGCAAATGTCTGTGTGGAAAAGATGTTATCCCACACAGGGAATGTCTCAGGATAGGAAACTGGGGGTGTCTGCCTTCTGAGCTCTAACCCCTGAGTCCCCAATCCTGGCTTCTGCTCACACAGCTTCAGTCCACTCTACCCTCCCTCTGCTGGAGCACAAGGTGGAGCCACAAGGAATTTTGTGTATTGGCCCTTGAAGAGAGTGCCCGAATTTCCAGCAAGAGGGTACCTGAATTCCCTGGCTGACAGCAACCATGCTGCTTTTCACAGCCAGATGTTATGTGGGCACCCTTCTCAGTTTTGGTGCTCTCTGCTGGGGGGCCCAGCTTGGAGATTAGATCCCAGAGTTCTCAGTGGCAACCCCCTACAGCTGAGATATCTCTCCAGAACTTCAATTGCTATCTGTGGACGCCCGGCCAGCCCTTTCTCCCCTCCGCCCCTCCTATTAGTCTTCTATGCGGTTTCCACTTTCTGTCCTTGGGTATCAGGGTTTTCTCCAGTGAGTCTTCTGTTGATTATTCAGGAAGTTTTTCTGTATTTTGGTTGTAATTCCAGTTTGTTCCTGGGAGCAGGTCCTTGCGGCATCGACTCACTGTGCTGCCATGTTTAATCTCGCTCCTCCTGGTTTTTGGAAAGCCCCCAAGGAAGGTTTAGACCCATGGAGTGCTGACTTGAGTCCAGAGGAAATAGAACAGACTGGCAAATTCAGGGATGTCACATTGGTTTTCTGTTTTCGATTCTGTGCTTTGCCCTTTTTCTTAACTAGACCTTTTTCATTTAGGCTAGGCAGCTCTTCTCTCTCCCACTATAAGGAATGCCAAGTTAGCAGTGGCTGTTCTGTTTTATATTAATTAATGTAGTGTGTTTTGTGGCTGCTGTTCCAGATGCCTTTATATATTATGGTATGTGGACTCCTGTTACCCTGCTTAAAGTACATGAGATCTTGTGACTAGCCAGCAAGACCTTCTCCCTTTCCCCTAGAACTCACAGCCTCTTCAGGAAAAATGAATAATATGGAACAGTTCACAGTCATACACTGCTGTGTATGACTTCATGCTAAATTGTGGTACTAATAATAAAAGATGCACTCACCAGAGGAGTCAAAGAAAATGGTATGGAGAGGTAGGATGTGATTGTACCTCATGAATGGAAGGGCAAGAAGAGGCCATTTATTATAGGGAAACAAAATAACTGAGGCAAAGGATCAGAGATGGAAATGAAATGGTATGTTCATGGGGGTGCGGGACATTGGTTTTATTAGAATGGAGAGCTTGTTAGGGGAATAGGCGACATAAATTGGATTAATCTGGGGGACCAGACAATGAAAGATCTCTAAACCTGTAATAGAATTTACACTTGATGCAGAGGCAAGTGAGAGCCTTGAATGCAAACCCATGTATCTTCCTTAGGGATGGGGGCTGCTTTGTACGGGAGAGGCTACAAATTGGCAGTCATGGCCACTCTGGTGCAGACACGTGTTTGGTTTGGTGTATACACTGTTTCGTCTGTCAGTGTTTTAAAAATTATGAATAAACTGCCAGTGTTAAAAAATTAGGAAACTTTATGCTAAGCCAGTCAAATTTCTCTCTTAAAAAATGGGAAGATGTAGCCGAAACTGGTTTGGCTCAGTGGATAGAGCGTCAGCCTGTGGACTGAAGGGTCCTGGGTTCGATTCCAGTCAAGGGCATGTACCTAGGTTGCGGGCACATCCCCAGTGGGAGATGTGCAGGAGGCAGCTGATCGATGTTTCTCTCTCATCGATGTTTCTAACTCTCTATCTCTCTCCCTTCCTCTCTGTAAAAAATCAATAAAATATATTTTTTTAAAAAGGGGGAAGATGTAGTAGCATTGGGCCTGCACTGTCAGTGGTCCATGGTGGGAGCTGAGTGGCACATGGTTCCCCAGGGTCCTTACTGTCTCCTTCACACAGAGGCCAAGTCTTTGGTAGATCTCCCTAGGATTGCCTGTTCTCTTCCTCTCAGCCCACTCCACTTCCCTCAGGGACATCACCTGCCTGACAGCTGGGGGTGAGCTTGTCTGGCACTAGGTATGGTCCTCTGCAAATTTTTGCTGGCCTAATATTTTAAAACATTATTAAGAGCATGGAGGGGATAGATACAGGCAGAGCATATGTACTTGCAGGGATGTGAGTAAACTCAATAGGTATAAAATTGAATTCCTTTCTTAAAGAGTGGAGTTCACCATAAAATAATTTTTAGCATTTTAAAAACAAGAGCAAGTTCTTAAACAAAAAAACAAAGATTTGTTCCACTAAACAATAGTTAGATGCCTTTTTAGCTTATTCATTTTAGGGAAGGCAGTCTCTCATGATAATATTATGTTGCTGTTTTGTCTTTAAAATAACTCATGCTAAGTTCAAACATAGCAGTAGCATCTTCTGGGTCAGCCGACGGTGGCACAGGCACACAGAGCATCACGTCACACGGGGTCTGCACCTCAGGCTAGGATGCCATGTCCAGTGTTCTTGCTATGGTTATTGATTACTATTTTTAACGAGTCTAACATATGATTGCGTAATTACAATTTGGAAAACCAAATTAGCCTTTCTTATTCTCATTAGGGGATTATTTGATTACTTTGGCAAAGGAGGGAATCATATAGTAACATAGCAAATTAGATAAAATTACTAAAAATATTTGAAAGACACTATTACATAAAAGTTCAGTATTTTCCACCCCCCCCCTAATTAAAAAACATCCTGAATAGAGCTTCATAATGTAGAAGAATACTTTTAAAGTTAGATTTGGGCCGTGAGAGGCGTGGGTAGTGTCAGTCTCGAAGAAAGAACACATAGGGATCCCCTAAGTAAAAATTGAGTATTCTGGCAAAGCCAGATCATTCTTCCCAGGAGCTCTGACCTGGAAGTGGTGAATGCATGCGTTGTCGGGCCACAGACAGACACGCCAGTGTGGGCTGAAGATGGCGTCAGTCCTGACTGGCAGCATGCACAGCTGTGCTCCGACACCTTCCACTGTTATCCTAAGATGGATGGATTCTCTGCCTCTTTTGAGAGTGAACATGCCCGTGAGGAAGAGGCTGGGAGCAGTGAGTCACAAGGAGACATTTCCCGCTGCTGTACCTCAGCTCTCTCTTCCCTCAAGGCCCCTAATTCCATGATTGCTTCCTGGGTAGATGGGGTGATTCAGGCTCAAACCTGAGGAGGCACGGTTTCTGCAGAGGAAGGCTTAAGAGACATGAGGTGACAAAGTTGAGCATGCTATCCTAAGCTTGGCTCCCATAGTCACAGTTCCTGTCCCCAGAGTTCCCGCCCCCAGCACTCAGGCTTCTTCCTTGTTCTGTTCCCAGACACCATCATTCATCTATTTGTTCATTCAACAAATATTTGTTAATTGCTTGCCCTAAGCCAGGTCCTGTGCTGGGCATTGGAACTCTGCAGGTCTCAGGATAAGCAAAGTCCCATTGGTCCTCCACAGCTTGCAGTTCATTGGATGAGGTGAGCAGTTAGATAAGTAATCATGGGAGGGTTCTGAATAAGGATCTCCAACTTCGAGGGCCAGGAAAGGCCTTCCTGAGGAAGTGATGGTTAAGCTGGGATGTGAAAGGTGAGTAGAGCGTGTGGGTGAGAGAGTGGCATGTGGAAGTGGAGATCTTGGGGTGCCACAAGGAAAACATTTCCTGATGGGGTTTTGTGCAAAGCTTTGTTGATGGTGTAAAATTAAGGGGGTCCCCCTCCAAGGTCCTATCTGTGTAAGTCTCGCTGAGGAAGAAGTCCAGTCTTGTCTTCAGCAGGGCCAGAATGAAGGCCACTGCCCAGAATTTCTGTCCCATGTTAAAGTCCAGTCCAGTATCTGGTTAGCTTAGCTTGTGTTGCCAGCCACTGTCCATTGCATGTGGGGTCCATTGCTTAAGGCCACATGGCGATGGAGAGAGAATAGGCAAGTGCACAGGCAAGAGCACAGAGAGAGGGAACTCTTTGTCTGGGGATTTAATCAGAAGCGTCTTCAAACTACCTAATTAACCTTTCAAGATTTTGTGCACTTCTGATGGGGTCCACCCCCTAGCCAATCCATTGCTCCCCAGGCAGTCACCTTTCCCATGTACCCCACTTCACCACACATGTGCCCATCTCCCCCTTTGCCGATCCCTTCCCCCCGTGATCTACAGGGAATGGACCCATGGTTCCCTGGGGAGCATGAAGCTCTAGCTTCCTGGTGAAGCTGCTCAGATGACCATGCTTATAATGTCTGGCCTTCCCTTTATTTTTTTTCTATTAATATTAATAAACTAGCTAATTACGCCAATAACAGAAGGAAGGCCTACGGAGAGGAGAAGGGGAGAGAGAAAGCAAAACAGGCGTGAGTGATGGAGTGTAGGTGTGGGTTTGTGTATGTTGGGGGGTGGGAAGGACTGCTGGCCCTGGGTATGGGCAGGAGGTGAGAGGTCTCTGAGGCGGCAGGTGGAGAAGTGTGGTGGAGGTGAGCAAGTTCAGAGCAGTGGACACCGTCTCCAAGAGAGACAGCAGGGAGCTGGACTGTGGTGAGGGCTGGGGGCCTGCAGGGAGCCAGAGTGGGGCACTTCAGGGGGAGAACTAGTGCCCCTCACCACCTCCATGGCCACCAGCCTCCCAGCCCCCACTTCCTGTGCCATAGACCAGGGGAGGCTTATGGTGAATGAGGCCTGGCAGCTGCTGTGCCATTTTCTCTTATGAACAGCATTCTTCCAACGTCCCCCAAATACAGATTCCCATTGGCATTGTGATTAGAGTAATCGTTTTGCTTGGCAAAAGTCACCACTCTTCCTGAGCAACTAGACAAGGGGTATTGATAAATATAAATATCTT
>NW_006290305.1:2199703-2207432 GCF_000327345.1 Myotis davidii | reverse complement strand
AATTGAGTGTCAGATGGCCCCAAAGTAAATTGTATACCCTTTTTACAGGTAAGGAGTAAGATATAGAACTAGTGGCCAAGAAGACAGATCTCCCCTCTGTCACCCAGTGCTTTCCCCGCTCGGCGACAGTGCGCAGGTCTGTGCCTTGTCATGCCAAAGCATTGCATGTTGGTGTCGCTCACTGAGTTTGCAGAGCTCCCCAAAGAGGCTGGGCATTAATCACCGAGGGAGAAGTAGAGTTGTTGCCGTCAATTTATGGATGGCTATTAAGCATCCTTATTTGTCTCCAGCACTGTAATACTGCAGTTTATGGGCATAATTAATACCATAGAGATAATTTATGTTGCTTTCGTGAAGGTTTTGCCCCCCATTCACTGTTGGTCCACAACAGAGCTAATAAAGATATACAAGCACCTAGGGAGGAGTTGAAAATGCATCTGTCCTTCTGTTCTCCAAGATATACACCACATAGGCCAAGTCTGGCCAGGAACGGGTCATGTTGATGTTCCTGGGATGACCAGGAAGGGCTGGCGACCATAAGGTGACACCACGAGGACTCAGAAATACAGAGCTGAATGCAAGCGGCCTGCTGGCAAGTTCTCGGCGGCCGGCACGGCACTCTGGAAGGAGAAACTCGGATTTCTGCCCGTGTGCCTGGACTCTTACAGAATCCGCCTTTCTGAGACGCTTTCCTCTAGCTCCAAGTTGCCTATGCCTGAGGTGACATACTTTTGCTGCCCAGGGTTTCGCTTGTTCCCTTTGCCTTACTGTAAAGGTGAAAAAAAGGGTGGAAGGTCTGTTATATTTGGTATAACGAAAGTGGGTATCCCTTCTGTCCCAATTCCAGCTTGCTGCTACTCGTTCCCTCCTAGTCTGTCAGGAGGAAGGGGCTCCTTAACAAACACCTTCTCCTCTGGCCAACAGGACAGCCTACTTCCCTGAAAAAGACACAACGTGGCTAAGGGGCACTGTCTGACCTTACCCAGGAGCGAGGAAGGGGTGTCTCACAGACTGGGACAGCCTCAAGGAAGGAGTCTCAGGCCCTTTGATCCATTCCAGGAAAATCTTAGGTGTGGTGGCAGGACCCTCTCATGACCCTCTCTTCGCAGAGCCCACCTGACTCACCTCTGAGCTGGATGCATGTCCAGGATCCTAAGATTGAAGATGCCCTGTAGGGGTCTCGCTGCCCCCCAGAAGACTGAGACCTCTAGCCATTGCCAAAGTACCTGCCATCTGGACACCCCTGGGAGCACCAGTTCGGGCCACAGCCCCACCTCCCACTTTCTTCCATCCCTGTGGCTCCCCTACTCCTGCAGTCTCTGAGGAGGGGATATCTCTCCCCAAGCAAATGTCTTTCCTCTTAGCAAAGGGGTGTGGTAGATAGAGGGACATTCTAAAACATAGCCCCTAACTTGACATGCTGCCCACAACCAGTACATTTAATTGTTTCAAACAATTTTAAAACCATTTCTATAAGCCCGCTGATGCTGGGAATGCGCGTGCCCTTCATCTGAAGGCCGGTCCTGACGCACTAGTCTTCCTTTCCGGTTGTTTGAATCTTTCCGTTTACTTGGTTTGCACAACAGCTGTAGTTCTGTGTAAAATGTCATGAAGTTTCTTTTTGCATTTTTGTTACACCACGGAGTCAGCTTTCTGGACTAGAAAAAAATTCAGAGAGAAATTTAGATCTTGGAAGTATTAATCACTAAAAATTAATTTATGTAAAACAAACAAATCATTTTCCTCTTTTTATACTGCGTGCCTCATACTGCTTCTGTCTTTGGTGTCCCTAATGTTCTGAGAAGAAGGGTATTCTTAGTTGGGAATTGCTTTGAATGGTTTGGAAATATTTTCCAGGATTTGAATAGCATCCTTTCATTAACTCATAGAACACTCTGCCTGGCCTGTAACATAAGAGCTTTTCTTCTTTCAGGAAGAAACGCAGGGAGGCCAAGATTCGGTGGTTTTCTGTGCTGAGACAGGAAATCCCAGCGCAGGGCTCAGGACAGAACACAGTTGCTTGACTCCATGCATGACTGGTCCTGCTATTTCCGAGACCAGGAGTACATGGAACAGGCTAAGGGAGGCAGGGTTTAACGCCACAGTCACAGCCCACCGTGGTCCTCAGGAAGAGGAATGCTTGTTAGATCCGGCTTCCCTCCTCCCCTGTTGGACCCTTGCTTCCTCTCCCGTGTGTGCAGGGCAGCGCGAGGTCCTGCTTCCGGAGAAGGCTGGGGTGGCGCCCTGCAGCGGGGAGACAGGCGTGCTGGCCCTGGGAGAGCAGCTGCCATGCTGCCATCCTTGACTGTGGAGGGAGCCCGTCAGCAGTGGTTTCCGGGAGGCGTCTGCCCCTATTGGGAGGACAGCTGACTGCAAACATTACCTGGCAATAAAAAGAGCTGGAGTCGGTTGGAGGGAAGAAGTGGGTTGGTTGGTATTAATCAGGCCGAGATGATGCATTGTGGTTTAAAATGGAAACGGAAGGGACAGATTAAATATTGACACTCACTGTACTCCAACTCTGGTGGCTTTTGGCTTGTCTGACACAAAAGCATATATTCACTGGAAGAGGAAATAAAAACTTCATCTAAATTCTGCTTCAAGGGCCTTTAGTTAAAAAAAAAAAAATAGAGAGACCTTAGTAGGATTCATTTCCAGCCGGCCTCCGGGGAAGAGCTTAGTTACTGAAGTCTGTGAAAGCTTTTCCTTAATGACATCACAGTGCCCGATGGCCACTGAAACAGAATCTGCCTCAAGGACTTCTCTCAAGTCTGTGTCCGAGTTTTATAAGACAGGTAAAATATACTTTCTTTTTAAAAATATATTTTTATTGATTTTTAGAAAGAGAGGAAGGGATAGAGAGATAGAAACATGGACGAGAGAGAAATATCATCCGTTAGCTGCCTTCTGCATGTCCCCCACTGGGGATTGAGCCCATAATCCAGGCATTTGCCTGACTATGAATGGAACCACGAACCCTTGGTTCCTGGGTCCACGCTCAACCATTTTTCTTATAACTCATGTTCACAGTGTGCCTATATTACAGATAATATGCATTAAGTAAATGACATTTATAGTGGGAACTTATGTAACCTCTAAGAAAATATGTAACTTGTAAGAAATTTGGGTATCCCCCACTGCCTCCTAGGATATAGGCTTATCAATGAATGATGAAATGATTGTTACACAAATCTTGTAAAATGATAATTTATAATTTGGTGTCTTCTCTCTGTACATGTCTTTCAAGAAACACTTTTTTCCCCCTGCTGTTACAATAGTGAGAGTGAACCTAATGGACTAGTATTCATTTTAAGGTACAATTCAACCCTTTATAACTCAACCCTAGTGACCCCAGCCTCCCAGCACGGCAGTTACAATAGTTCTTAAGGTCTTATTTGGCATTGAGGAGAGATTTCCAAGTTCACCAAGTTTCCACAGTGAGTAAATCATTGAGAAAATGACCTCTTAATCTAAATGTATGGGACTATTGAGAAGGGCTTGTGTAGTGGAATTCTGAGGAAAGACTATTAAAATTCCAACCTCCATCTATAAATATAGAGTTTCATCACAGGAGTGAAATCAGAAATCATTTGGTCTAATGGCCTCATTTTGTAAATTAGGGAACAGTTTCAATTCCAGGGTCAAAAAAGTGAATGTGGATGGGGGAAGGGTATCTGGAATTAAGGAGGGAATTGAACACAAATCACTTTTGTCCTTTAGTTGACAAACCTCAGAGCTTAACATTTTACTGACAAGTGAAATTGTAGATGTATCTCATCTATTTCTCTAAGCCTGCCTTTTGTCAATAAAACGTTTTCTGTTCATGAACATACCTTTGGTGCTGTCACTTGCAGTGAGTCCATTTATTTATCTTTTACAGGAAATACAGGGTATGTTTTTCTCCTTGGCTGAAGCATGCGTGAGATGGTCTTCTTAAAAGGCGATTGTGACTACTAATGTGGCTCAGTGCAAAGGAAAGAAGTATATCAAGGATTCTGAAATCTTCCCTTAGCTGTTTCTCAGAATTTGGTCAATAATCTTTAGTGTAGTTAAGATACGTCCGGTATGGGCTAATAAAATTGCAAATTCTAGAACAAGAAAGGACTTCTAAGGTCATTGGGGTCTAGCCACTTTCTTTAGGCAATGAAGTTACTCATTTTGTACTGAGATGATAGCTGACACTCCGAGGGATTATATGCCTCACCTAGATCACATAGAAACATCACCAGCACTGTTCTTTTAAAAAATTTAAGCAAACTCAAAGATCTCTGTTCATCTCCTAACTCAGTCACATTGCCTTCGCCTTCACCTGCTGGCCACTTGGTGGAATATTTCCCTGTTGATTTTTCCTCCCTACCAGGCCTTTTAAGATCCCTCTTTTAATTCTGTATCAAACCGCAGGCTCTTTAGATTCTCCTGCCATCCTTCCGGCCGGCCTCCCCTTCTTGGCCTGGAGGATACTTGGCTGTGTCTGGAGGAGCAGGAAGAGTGATCATGCAGAGGGGACAGGCACCAGCTGGTCTGCATCAGAACCAATGAGAGCACGGGGGAAGTGAGCATAGCGGCAGCTTTGACGGTTTAGGTTAAGCATAAGGAAATGAATCCTGAGTCATGAAGACTGCCAGGAATTAGAGTTAGTTATTAAGGAAGATTGTGGAATCTGCTACTCTAGAAAACAAAAGAATCACACCTTAAAAATAAGGCAGCCTCACTGCCCAGAATGATTTTTGTAGGGTCTTGCTTGAAATTGGGGGGTGAATGGGTGACCCTCTCATCCCCCCTCTTCATTCTGTTAAAAGATTTTCAGGGGATGAGGTTTCCAAAGTCAGTAGCATAGTCTAATGTTTAACAAGTCTTCTGTTGAAAATATTAATTCTATCTTTTCATCTAACCTAAATCTTTGCTGTGTAAGTTAAGCCATGTTCCCAGTGGGGGTGAAGAGCAGAAGAGATCAGAATTCAGCCTGTAAAATATCCAGTTAAATTTAGAGTGTTTAGAGTTAGGGAGAGTCAAGAATTGGCACTGAACTGTGTCACAGCATCCGATGGTTTCAGAGAGAAGGACATCATAGAAATCTGACTCTTGGTGTTGGTATTATAGTCAGAGTCTCCATCGGTGAGGTTAATAAAGGGATTAGGAGGTCAGAGGAAAAGAGTGCAATTTCAGGGTTTATGTCCAAACCACTGCATTAACGTAAGCAAATTAAACCCACATAGTATAAAATGTCAGGCTCACACATTTATTTGCTTTAGCAATTCTGAAGGTGGCCAACCTTGCAACTGGTACCTCAGTGGTTGAAGATAGGTAACCAAACAGCACAAAAGTTAGAATTAATAATCTTTTAAAATTGTGTGTTCATAAATATGAATAATAAAATGACAATAACTATGTACCTATCAATACATGTAAATGGATTAAGTGTTGCAAGAGTAGTTGAATGGATAAGAAAACAAGACCCATATATATGCTCTCTCCAAGAGATCCGCTTTGGATAAAAAGACACAGAAAATAAAGGGATGGAAAAAGATATTTCATGCAAATGGAAATGAAAAAGAAAGCTGCGGTAGCAATACTTATATCAGACAAAATAAACTTTAAAACAAATGCTACAAGAAGAGACAAAGGACATTACCTAATGAAAAAGAGATCAATCCAATAAGAGGATTAACCCTTGTAAACAGTTATGCAACCAACATAGGAGCACCTAAATATATAAAGCAAATATTGATGGCTATAAATGGAGAGATCAACAGTAATCCTATGTAATAAAAGCATAGTATGCAAATTGTCCCCTCGACCTGGAGTTTGTCCAGGAGTTCAAACAGCGGGGAGGGAGGGGCGGTGGCTGGGGGAAGAGAGGGAGTACCGGGAGGAAGTACCTAGCAGCGGCTAGAGACCCTACCAGTGCACAAATTTTATGCACTGGGCCTCTAGTACAGTTATAGTAGGGGACTTCAACATTCTATTGACAGCAATGGATAGATCTTCCAGACAGAAAATGAATAAGGAAACAGCAGCCTTAAATGACACATTAGAACAGATGGAATTAGTTGATATTTTTAGAGCATTTTACCCAAAGCAGTAGAATATACACTTTTCAAGTGCATTTGGAACATTTTCCAGGATAGACCACATGTTAGGGCACAAAACAAGTCTCAGTGAATTTAAGAAGATTGAAATCATATCAAGAACCCTTTCCAACACAATAGTATGAAACTAGAACTCACAAGAAAAAAACTGAAAAGCTCACAAACACATGAAGGCCAAATAACATGCTACTAAACAATGAATGGGTTACCAGTGAGATCAAAGAAGAAATAAAAAGATATCTTGAAACAAATGAAAAGGAAATACAGCAAACCAGAATCTATGGGACACAAGGAAAGCATTTCTAAGAGGAAAATTCATAGCAATACAGTCCTGTCAAAAAAACAAGAAAAATGTCAAAATGAACAATCTAACTTTATACATCCAAAGGAACTAGAAAAAGAAGAACAAACAAAGCTCAAAGTGAGTAGAAGGAAGACAATAATAAAGATCATCATTGAAATAAACAAAATAGAGTCTAAAAAACTCACAAAAAATCAATGAAACCAAGAACTTGTTCTTTGAAAAGATAAACAAAGTTGATAAACCTTTAACCACATTCAACAAGAAAAAAAAAAGAGAGAAGACCCAAATAAATAAAATCAACTCAATTTACAATTGTATCAAAATAATGAAATACTGAGGAATAAATTCAACCAAGGAGGTAATAGGCCTTTACTCAAAAAGGTATAGACAGTGAAGAAAGAAACTGAAGATACAAATAGATAGAGGCACATACTGTGCTCATGAATAGGAAGAATTAACATCATTAAAATGTTGATACTACGTAAAACAATCTATAGATTTAATGTAGTCCCTGTCAAAATACCCATGCCATTTTTCACAGAACTAGAACAACTAATCCAAAAATTTATATGGACCCACAGAAGACTCCAAATAGCCACAGCAATCTTGAGAAAAAAATTACAAATTTGGAGGTATCATGCTAGTTGTTAATAAAGTATACTACAAGGCTGTAGTCATCAAAACAGCATGATATTGCTGTAAAAACAGACACATAGTTCAATGGAACAAAATAGAGAGCCTAGAAATAAATCCACGCCTATATCATCAATCAGTATATGACAGAGAAGGCAAGAATATGCAGTGGGGTAAAGAGTATCTTCAGTAAATGATGTTGAGATAACTGGACAGATAGATGCAGTAAATGAAACAACCATCTTTTTTACACCATACACAATAAACTCAAAATGGATTAAAGACTTAAATGTAAGACCTGCAACCATAAAACTCCTAGAATAGCCCTGGATGGTGTGTTCAGTGGTTAGAGCACTGGCCAGCACACTGAGAGGTCACAGGCTCAATTCCTGGTCAAAGGCACATATCTGGGTTGCAGGCTGATCCCCAGCTCCATTCTGAGTGCATGTAGAAGGCAACCAGTCCATGTGTATCTCTCACATGGATGGTTCTCTCTCTCTCTTTCTCCTTCCCTCCCTTCCACTCTCTCTAAAAATGGAAAAAATATCCTCAGGTGAGGATTAACAAAAAACAAAAACATAAAAAACTAGAATAAAATATAGGCAGTAAACTCTCTAACATTTTCGTAGCAATATTTTTTTCTGATATGTCTCCTCCGGCAAGGGAGACAAAATAAAAAATAAAAAAATGCAGCTACATCAAA
>NW_006290305.1:2194260-2199684 GCF_000327345.1 Myotis davidii | reverse complement strand
ATTTGTCCAAAGAGGGCATACATACGGCCAATAGACATATGAAAAGATGCTAAACATCACTAATCATCACAGAAATGCAAATTAAAACCACGATAAGATTTACCTCACACCTGTTAGACTGTCATCAATAAATCAACAAACAACAAGCATTGGTGAGGATGTGGAGAAGAGGGAACCTTGTGCATTGTCAGTGGGGATGCAGATTGGTGAGCCACTGTGGAAAACAGTATGGAGTTTCCTTAGAAATGTAAAAATGGAACTGCCTTATAACCCAGCAATCCCCCTTCTGGGTATATATCTGAGGAAACTAAAAACACTAATTCAAGAAGATACACGCACCCCTATGTTCATTGCAGTGCTACTTACAATAGACAAGATAAGGAAGCAACCTAGGTATCTATCAATAGACGAGTGGATAAAAAAGCTGTGGTACATATACAGGGCTTGGCAAAATTAGGTTTACAGTGCAACAAACCAATAATACAATAATTAATAAATAATACAAGAATAAACTTCCGCACACTCACAACTGTAAACCTACTTTTGCCCAGTTCATATACAATGGAATCATACTCAGCCATACAAAAGAATGAGATCTTACCATTTGCGACAACAAGGATGCACCTAGTGGTTATTACGCTAAGTGAAATAAGTGAGACAGAGAAAGACAAATACCATATGACTTCCCTTATATGTGGAATCTAAAGAGCAAAATAAACAACTAAAACAGACTCAGATGCAGAGGACAGGGTGATAATTGTCAGCGGGGAAGGGGGCTGGGTGAAAAAGGTGAAGGTATTAAGAAATACAAATTGGTAGTTACAGAATAGTCATGGGAATATAAAGTACAGCACGGGGAATACAATTAATAATATAATAACTGTGTATCGTGCAAGGTGGGTACTTGAACTATCAGGGGATCACTTTGTAGATCATGTGGTTATCTGATTACTATGGTTTGTACACCTGAAACTAATGTAAAATAAAATTGAATGTCAAGAAATAATATAATAAAATTGTATTTTTATTAGCTAAACAAAACATTAAAACTGCATGTATTCAGGAAATGCAGTAAGATGAATTAATGAGTTTTAAAGCCATAATGTTCAATTTATTAGTAATTTCCATTCAGCCGATTGCCTGAATCATAATGAGCATTCTTCAATCTAAATAAAGTTTAGGCTTATTAGGGAATTTTATTTAGCTTTTGTGTTTTTTTTTACAACTTACAGAAAGGGTTCTTATAGCATTTTTGATAGGGTGACTACTGTACAATTTTACCTGCCTTAATTGTTACCATTTTTTCAAAAGGAGTTCACTAAGCCCCAAGGAAGGTGCAAGTGGGTTTCATGTCAGAATAGCAGATCAAAACACATTTTGGGAGCCTTACTTTTCTTTGATCACAATGGAAGGAAGCCATTGATATTGAAGAAATTCTTCTGACCACACCTCTTTGTCAGCTGTGTGGAGGAAAACCTCCACACTCCCCTTTCTTTTTCACTCTCAGCTCTCTTTCCAATATTGGAAGCAGCCAGGTTTCCACCCTCCTAATAATACAGAAATCACCATTTCTTGTATCCCCATCTCCAGTTCCCACCTGCTGTCTTCCTGATTCACAGATAATTTTGGTTTCCCATTTAGAAGCACATATCAGGTTTACACATGTTGCCCAAGACTCTGAAACTTGGAAATGTTAGGAATAACTCCAAACTCTTTGTTAACAGAAGGTTGTTTGATCTATTTAACAAATATTCAGCTAACCTCTTAGAGTCACTGGATATGAGATCTTAGCATCTAGCTGGGTTGGGCTGGCCCTAATCAAGCACAGAATAGCATTTCTCTGTTTATTTTCCCTTCTTGGCACATTTGAGTTTTCTCCTGACTCCCTTCTCCAGAGCTCCTCCTTCCTGTGATGTAGATGATGTCAGAGTGAAGAGCTTCTCTCTCTCTCTCTCTCTCTCTCTCTCTCTCTCTCTCTCTCTCTCCAGGTCTCAGACATTCTTTTCTGTTGTTCACACATAATAACTTTGGTGTTTTGCCTTGGTATCATGCATTCTTTTTTTCTTTTTAAATATATTTTATTGATTTTTCACAGAGAGGAAGGGAGAGGGACAGAGAGCCAGAAACATCGACGAGAGAGAAACACTCGTCTGCCTCCTGCACACTCCCCACTGGGGATGTCCCGCAACCAAGGTACATGCCCTTGACTGGAATCGAACCTGGGACCCCCGAGTCCACAGGCCGATGCTCCATCCACCGAGCCAAACCGGTTAGGGCGGTATCATGCCCCCTCCCTGGAATAATGCCTATGGGAGGGAAGCATTAGTCCCAACATTTTGGTGACAGGAATAAGATTGTGAGAGTTTGATTATCCCTTCTAGGTGGTCCTTTGTGAACTCATGTGAAGTTTGACATTCAGTTGCTGACTCCCAGAATAAAAGTTCCATTAAAAAAATTTTTTTATTCATTTTAGAGAGAGGAAAAGAGAGGGAGAGATAGAAACATTAATGATGAGAGAGAATCATTGGTCAGCTGCCTCCTGTACATCCCCTGCTGGAGATTGAGCCCGCAATCTGAGCATGTTCTCTGACCAGTCTGTGACCTCCTGGTTCATGGGCCAACACTCAACCACAGAGCCACACCACCAGGCAAAAAGTCCCATCTTTTTACTGAATAAGGCTGATGTTAGAGACCTCATCCAGTAACAACAGGGACTATTTAAATTAAAGAAGCCTTGAGCATTTCTGTAAATGTTTCTGTGAGATAATATGCTTCAACGTGAATGCCTACTGTTGACAGTAACCAGAGACAGGTCATCAAGGAACAAGTTATGCGACCTATTGGGTATCAGCACCATGGTGCCCTTATGTGTGAGGTCGGACAAAAAGGTCATCCCAAATCAAAATCAATGGTGTAGCAAATTTAGATTTTTTTTTATAAGAAGGGAGATGAGACTATTGGCAATCAATGACATTTCCAAATATTGTAAGTGTTAAGGTAGCTTAAATTGGGCTCCAAGCCCTACCTGCCCCACCCCCCTTCTTCACCCACTCTCACTGACCAGATGAAATGGGGTTCAACCCCAGGGGTTCCAGATCACAGCCACCAGCAGAGGTGTGGCCTGGGGCAGGGGTCTCTGTGCAGCCCTGGTGTGTGAAAGGGGTTGCAGCAGGCCAGCGCTGTGGCTGTCATTGTCAGGGAAAAACGGGGGTGGGGAGTAGAGGGGGAGGCTTACTCTCTTCCTCCCATGCCTGCTGATATGATTTCAGCAAAAACCCTTCCTTTCCCATTTTCAATCTTAAACAGGTAGGGTGGCTAAGTATTAATATTAATGAGCATAATAACAATAATAAAACTGGCAGCAGCGTTAAATGAATGTGGTCTCCTGCAGTAGAAATATTTACCCGATGTGTCCTGCCAGTGAGAGAGATTTTGGCATTAAACCTAGACATTACCTCATCCTCCTGGGCAGACAGCCGATTTAGATGCTAAGCAAGTCTGCAGAAGTGAAGAGCTGAATACCTGCCTGATTAGCTGCATAGCCCCAGACCCTGGTTGGAAGTGATTTCCTTGAGAGTCTCTGTTAGTGTGTCTGTCTGGGTCCTGCCCTTAGTTCCTTTCTCTCTCCAGCCCTCCATGGGGTTGTCATTGTCTGTTTTCAAACTGTGCTGATTCCTCTTTTTTAATCTTGAAGGGCACACTGTGAAAGGTCTGCCAGCCAGGTGGGCAGGTATTAATCCACAAAGAGACCTGAAAGGCCAGATTAAGAGGAGGAGAAGTGCAGTGCCCGTGTGTGTGTGTGTGTGTGTGTGTGTGTGTGTGTGTGTGTGAGTGATATGCACAAATATCCTCACACTTTCAAGCACACATGCGCCTCTCTTTTCGTAAGAATCGGGGGGCAGACGAATGACATGGATTTTGGTTTTTGTTGGATTTGTTTAAATTCATGATAAATACAAAAAAGCATCCCACAGTGAAGGAAGTTTTATTTCAAGATTTTTCACAACTAAAATAATATTGTGGAGCATTTGAAATTGTACTAAAATGTGTTTTTGATGCTTCTAATCTAAGAGAACATAATACTTGAAATCCTTTTATTCCACTGGGCTCAACCCTTTTTAAAATTAGTACTGTACACAGTGTAGAAGTCCTGGGTAAGCATAATAGGCTAATGTGGGTTAGAAAATAAAATATTTGGGTAATACTAAAAATATTACAAAGGCTTTGAATTATTACTAAAGTACAGTACCATATATTCATCCCACAAGTTTTCTAAATAGGGTTTGGAAAACCACTCCATCTGCTCCTAGGACCAGCTTGCCTTATGTTTTCCTTAGCTCTTGATTCACAGTTTCATATCATGTATGTTTTGTGCTATTACTACCAAAGTGACTTACTTTGATTAATTGATGTAAGGTCTTCTAAAATTCCTTCATAGAGCTAAACAGTCTTGGTGTTGGCCCTGATTATTAACAAGCTTTTAAAACTGTATTGCGGTACATTTTGTGATTTTTTTTTTTTGAAATGCTCTTATTTGGGTTTAAGTTATACTCATTTCTTACACACCCATCATTGGATACTGATTATTGACCTGTGTATTATCAAATTTTTGTGTGTGAAGTTTATTCTAGCCAGCAAGTCAGGATTATTTGCTTGTATTAACATGGACATGAGGTGCTGATGGTATTACATGGAATTTTGAGTTTTACCTGTGAAGGGGGACAAAACCATTGACAATCAACTACATTTCCAAATACAAATGTTAAGGTAGCTTGAATTGGGCTCCAAGCCATACCTGCCCCACCCCCTTCTTCACCCACTCTCAGCCAGCTTGTGCCATGGAATCCACAGGGTTGACATTAAAGAGGACTTATACCGAGAAGATTGGGTCAAGCCTAGGAAGGGGTTCTGCCCATGAAACAGATCTTTTTTTTTTAATTAAATCTTTATTGTTCAGATTATTACATTTGTCCTCCTTTTTTGTCCCCATAACTCCCCTCCTTCCAGTTCCCACCCCACCCTCCGCCCTTACTCCCCACCCACTGTCCTCATCCATAGGTGCACGATTTTTGTCCAGACTCTTCCCGCATCTCCCACACCCCTTTCCCCCCCAAGAATAGTCAGTCCATTCCCTTTCTATGTCCCTGATTCTATTACAATCAACAGTTCACTCTGTTCATCAGATTATTTATTCACTGGATTTTTAGATTCACTTGTTGATAGATGTGTATTTGTTGTTCGTAATTTGTATCTTTACCTTTTTATTCTTCTTCTTCCTCTTCTTAAAGGTTACCATTCAGCATTTCATATAATACTGGTATGGTGGTGATGAACTCCTTTAGCTTTTTCTTATCCGTGAAGCTCTTTATCTGACCTTCAATTCTGAATGATAGCTTTGCTGGATAAAGTAATCTTGGTTGCACA
>NW_006290305.1:2171102-2193893 GCF_000327345.1 Myotis davidii | reverse complement strand
TTCATGGCTCCTGGATCTCTAGGGAGGTGCTAATCTAGCCTTTGCCTGAGGCTATTCAGCAAAAGTCTCCCTGCAGGGCTTGGGCAGGGCGGGTAACATGGGATCAACAGGGCGGGGTTAGCAATTATGGCTGCTCTCAGTCTTGCCCTCAGAGGCTCTGCTTCTCAGTGTCCCAGTAATCACTGCAAGCCCCATGGAGAGAAAGCTGCCCTAGGGTTCTGACCGATGCCAGACAGTCCCGCTTCTCCCGATTGAGTCTGGGTCCCTAGAGACTCGCCCAGAACTGGAGCTCAGAGCCTGAGCCTCCCTCCCGATTGAAAACGACAACCGCGCCCTCAGCCACCAGCCCACTCCGCGCACACCTCCGCACCTTTATATTTTCCGCACTGCGCCTCCTCTGAGCCTCAGTATACTGTTCTCTTTCCTTCTAGTTGAAGAATTTCCCCTCAGCCAGCTTTCCTGTGGTTCTGGGTGATGTCCGTTCCGTCTTTTAGTTATATTTTTGAAGTGGTTGTTCGAGGCAGCAAACTCCGGTGTTTACCTATGCCGCCATCTTGGTTCTCTACCTGAAACAGATCTTCTTAACCCATTGTACGCCATAAGCATCTGTAGATGCAGTGGCAGACCTTCCCCACACGCCATGCGCTTCTATAAAAAAAATGTTTTCCCTAAGTGGCAGCCCTGACCAACTTTAAAATCATTTTTCGTGAGAATTTTCAGCTGAAAATCTTTAAGAACATCCGAATTGTGAGTAATATAGTTATTTTTATAATATTTGTTGCAAGTTGATTTTTTAAAAATTAAATTCAAAATATTGTGGCATGTGGGGATGGTTTCCATTTTGGACGCGTGGTAGTTAACTGGTTAATACTTTGGGGTGGATCTTGACCTTTTCACAGCGTCCTTAGAGAGCTCAGCTCTCTGGAAATCATCGCAGGCCTGTGTGGTCATCCATGGAGCAGCCCCATGTTGACAGGCTGAGCTCCGTTCTCATCACACAGCTCCCCATAGGCTATTTGGGGTAGGTGGCGGGGGTGAGGGGATCCTTTCTACCTTTCAGGAACTTTCTGTCCAGATGGTTGTTGTAGGTTAGTGGATGCAACAAGGATTTGCTGTAATAGAAAGAATTTGGGGGAGGAAATGCTTGAGAATGAAGGGCGACAGCAGAGTTTGTTCTCTAAGTCTGGATTATTTGCTTATATTAACATGGACACGAGGTGCGGATGGAATTTTAAGCTTTAACTGTGCCTTAATTCTGTTCCAGCAGAGTTTGTTCTCTAAGTCTGGATTATTTGTTTATATTAACATGGACACGAGGTGCGGATGGTATTACATGGAATTTTAAGCTTTAATTGTGCCTTAATTCTGTTTCTTATGGTTTATCTATGGCCACTATCAACTGATGACATGATAAAATGTTTATTAATTTATATACCTGAAAGTGGAGATTGATACTAAGGGTTTTGTTTTGTTTTGTTTTTACTTAGTTTACTCCATGTTTTCTCCCCTCTCAGTTACATGGAAGAAGTCACTAAATACTGTTGTAGGTAGTATCATTGAGAAATGCATCACTTTGTGCCCTACAATATTTCTATTCTGTGCAACCTTCGAAAGTCATTTTCTACAGATAGTTGGCAGTCTGCCACCGTTTCCAGCGGGCAACATGCTTCCCTGCCACAGGGTACCAGAACAAATGGTGTTATGGATGATCTTCCCTCAATGATCTTCAAGTCTTTAAAAAACTTTAAAGACTTGAAATGGAATTGAGACTTCTAAAAATCTTCTGGATTTTTCTCCTTTAAATATTAAATAAGGGAAATAGATCTGAAAAGGGATCCGAGGGGGGCTTCCTTGCTGTGAAAGAGACGTATGGATTTGATTTAAAACAGCTCAGGATCCAATAGAAGAGTTGTGGATCTGGGAATACGAGCATAGGTGTGCTAGAGAAGCCCGGACCAGCAAAGCGTGTGTGTGTTTTGAATGAGGCCCATTCTGAAGTGACTTTTGATTTATGATGTGAGGGCATCATAGGCTAAAGATCAGGCAGAAGATGAGAAAGGAAGGACCATGGCTTTAAAGAAGAACACCCGTTGTCTTTAAACGTTGCATACTGAAAAATAAGTAAGTAATGTGGAATCCACATATTTTCTTCCTTGAGAGGCAGGAGTGTGAATTATGATTGGTCTGGCCGTTGGTTAATAGTCCCGTGCCAACATTCCCACAAAGATGTTACTTGCCACTGCTGTTTATTATGGATTCTGATGTAGGAATATCCATCCTTCATGAGAGTTGCCGTCCTTCCACCAGAGGACTGGGCAGGCGGTGGAGGGGTGGGCAGAGAGGGTGGCTTGGAGTCTGGAGAACCGGTTTTGGAATTGAGCTCTGCCAAGTGGCTTGGACAAGTCACTTACTCCCTGCCTCACAGTGTTGTCATGCTGGATCGATCCCTGGCACACCCTGGGGACTCCAAGATATGGTGGTTGCTTCTAGTTGAGGAAATGTAATAATGTCTCTTCATTCCCCTAGCTTGTAGGAGCTCATCACCCCTAACCTAAGTTTTAGTTAGCTTCCACCAGAAGTAAAAAGGAGATTTTATTTTAGGTTAGCCCTACTAATGGAAAAATTACAACTGTTTCCTGACCTGTAAACGTTTTTTGTCAAAGCACCAAAAACTCTCATATTTTCAATTATAAACAATAGGGAAATGACAAATAATAGTAAAACTAATACTTATTTAATATACTGTAATTTAAAACATTAGAAACATTTGAGAATTAAGGTGTTTTATTTCTTTGTAAAACTTATCAAGAGTAGTTTCAACACGCTTGCTGTCTTTCTTCTTGTGCTGTAATTTCTGATACGGAACAAGAACTTTTTCTGTGCCTTGATGAATTGTCATACTCCTTTCTTAGTTTGTGTCAGCATCCAACACTTTATCCCTTATGCTTTCAGTGTTGTGAATTATCACTGAGAATTCCTTTAGTGTAAAAATTTTTTATCGGCATCATTTCCTCTGGGACAGCTTCTTCCTTTTCATCACAACCACGTTCCTCCTTTATGTTGATAAACGTGCCTGTGTGTCAGGAGTCTCGAAGAGCAGCAGGGTCCCCATTCCCACCAGCAGCTGTTTCTTTTATACCTCCATTTATGGTAAATCCAAATTTTACTTCCAGCACTATCATTTTGCATTTCTTTGCACCTCCGTTGGCTGGCTGGTTCCCTCTTCTTGTTGTATATGTATTTCTGGGAGATAGGCCACAAACAACTGCATGGTTTGCTGTCTGTGTGTGGATAACAGCTGTGTTGTGACCAATCACCAGCAGATTTTGAAAGAAGTGATGTGATTGGTTACTGATCATGATGCTCATCTGTTCTTTACATAGTGATTTGTGGATGGAAGAGCTAGCTGTAGAGTGTCCACTTTATGCAATTACAGTTAATACATTCTGATAACTGAAATATGAACCATGTTGTGCTGTGGGTGTTATCATTTAACTAATCTGTGGTAACCAAAATTTTTTTCATATTTGAACTGTGTAAAGCAAGGATAACCTGTACACATTTAATCTGGAACAGAACAGGTAATATGTTTTTATGGGAATTAGAATCCATTATTTCTAGTTAAAACTGCATCAGTAAATAGATACAGAGATCAATTGATGGTTGCCCAGATGGGAAGGGGTTGGGGATATAGGTACTAAAAAAAAGTAAAAGGGATTAAGAAGTACAAATTGCCAGTTATAAAATTAGTCCTGGGAATGTAAAGCAAAGCATAGGGAATGTAGTCGTAGTATTGTAATAGCTATTCATGGCATCAGAAGGGTATTAGACTTATTGAGGTGAACACTTGCAAGGTATAAAAATGTATAATCACTACATCATATAAATGTATAATCACTACATAGTTGTACACCTGACCTAAACTAATATAATATTGTATATCAAATGTAATTGAGAAACAAATTTTTTAAAAAAGGAATTCCAACTCATGCTACTATATGGATGAACCTTGAGGACATTATACTCAAGGAAATAAGCCAAATAGTATATGATTCCAGTTATATGAGGGATCTGGAGTAGTCAAACTCATAGAGACAGAAAGCAGAATGGTGGTTGCCAGAAGCGAGGGGGTGGGGGAAATGGGGAGTTTCTGTAAGATAAAAGAATTCTGGAGATGGATGGTGGTGATGGTTGCACAACAGCGTGAATGTACTTAATACCACTCAACTGTGTGCTTAAAATGGCTAAGATGTTAAACTTTATGTTATGTGTACTTTGCCACAATAAAAAAATAACCTGCAGCAGTAATCACATGGGAGACAGTCTGCATGTCACTCAGTGCCTTTGGATCTCAGTTTTCTCTTCTATGAAAGGCCAGATAACCTTGGTAATTCCGCTTTCAGCTTGGAAACCATTTGATTCTGTGATTTGGAGAGAGAGTTCCAAAGAAAGTCATCGAGATGATAAAGGGTTGAGAAAGGAGATGTCTGAGGAAAGAGTAAGACAACATGGCTAGCTTTCCCGACGTGTGATGACTGGATTCAGCACCTTCTGAGGCTCACATCTGGAGCCTGATGAGCGAGCAACTCTCCATCTCTGCTACAGAGTGTGGGAGCCAGGAGGCTGAACCTAGAGAATGAGGGAAAGGTGTTCCAGGGGCTGCAAAGACGTGAAACATCTGAAGAGTATATTGTTATGACTGCTTATGTATTTAATTGAAGACTTTTCTTGGGCATCGACATTTTTATAACAAGGAGTACTTGTAATCTTATCACTAACGTACTTTGAATTTTCTTCTGGCAGTCACTGTGTTTACGTAAGATGGGTTGGAAGACAAGCCATAGTGTTTTGTTGTTAATATAACTTCCCTTGTTTCTTTTGATGGTTGTCTCTTGCATTGGGCTTCCAGGATGGATATAGACTTAATAATGAAATGTGGCTCTATTTTAGCTACACCATTCTTTAAGCCTCTCAGCCGCACATCTTTTGTGGCATGATTAAAATAAGAAATATCCTCCAGCCCGGCTCACATGGCTCAGTGGTTGAGCATCAACCTATGTACCAGGAGGGTGCCATTCGATTCCTGATCAGGACACATGCCTGGGCTGCGGGCTCAGTCTTCAGTGTGGGGTGTGCAA
This sequence comes from Myotis davidii, assembly GCF_000327345.1. Classification (NCBI taxonomy): domain Eukaryota; kingdom Metazoa; phylum Chordata; class Mammalia; order Chiroptera; family Vespertilionidae; genus Myotis; species Myotis davidii. Next base: position 2,188,755 of record NW_006290305.1, on the reverse strand, counting down.
GAGGCAGCTGGTCAACGATTTTCTCTCTCCCTCTCCCTTCTTCTCTGAAATTAACAAAAATATATTAAAAAAAGAAATATCCTCCAGAGTCACAATATGATGGTTCTTTTTAAATTCCTCTGAAATTAATAGCCACTTAATCAGCAATCGCCTTGTTTCCTATAGGTAACCCTGTAAGAAAATATTCTGGAACAGGAAAACCTGCATATGCTACATAGGTTTTTTAAGGCACTTAACAGGAGTTTCTAGAGTGGAAAAGGTTGGGTACTTACAATTTTGGTACCGGGTTCCTTTCAAATGTTGATGCTTTTGAAAGTTTATTATGTTCCTGATAGTTTTGCTGCTTCTGTCATTCACATGGTAGTTTCATTAGGTTCATTGACTAATTTTATGTGGTCCATAATTCCTATGTCAAGTCTCCTTGATCAGTTCTTCCTTGAGTAGCTTTGACTACTACATTGAACTAGAACAAATTGGAGATAGATTTTTCCTAGTATTCTGCTTTTCCCACTTCCAGTTTCTGGAATCTGTTTTGCCTACTGCTTTAGACAGCACTAGACAAGTTGCATTTTCCACACAACTACTGTGATAAACACAAGGTTGTTTTCAGGTGGGAAAACCTTTTCTTCATGAACTTTTTTGCTGTACTTAAATAGTTAAAAGTAATGAAATTACATGCTTCTTTCCCTTCTGTTTTTAGGGAAAATTCAAACTTCGGGAGCTCCAGCTGTTCCCTGGGAGAGTGGCGATACTGAGCATATTAGTACAGCAGCTGGTGGGTGGCTCATGGGTGGGGCATCACAGGCTACACCTCACATCTTCTTGTTCATCAGTTCATGGCATTTCAGTTTTTTGTGAACTTCAAGAGCTTTTGCTGAGTTTTCTTGTCATGTAGAAAATGCCAAGGCCCTAACCTAAGCTTTGGAGATATGTTGGGCTTTGATTTCATTGAAGCATGTTAGATGTTATTTATAAAACACCTGTCAGACCAAAGTAAGAGTAAAAGGTGGATCCTAACCAAGCACACATTAGCCTATCCTTTTTAAAAATAAGATTTTTAAAATTGATTTTTAGAGAGAGAAGAAGGGAGAGGGAGAGAGAGAAACATCAGTGTGAGACCAATACATTGAACAGCTGCTTCCTGCACGCCCCCTGTTGGGGATCGAGCCCACAACCTGTGCATGTGCCCTGACTGGGAAGTGAACCAGCGATGCCCAAGAAAACTCTTCAATTATGTGCACAGAATGACTCCCAACCACTGAGCCACACTGGCCAGGGCAGCCTATCCTTTTAAGTTTGCAGCATATAAGAACGTTTAGAAGTCCAGTTGATGAAGACTCTGGTTTAAGTCAGAACTTGGAGAAATTGCAGACAGACAAATTGAGAATTCTCGGCAGAAAGTAATAAAGGCTTTTTCAGGCTTGTAGCATGTCATTTGGGATAACTGCAGGCGACTGGGATGATGAAAGAGGATGATTCAGACCATCTCAGACAGCGTTGTCTCTTGCCTACACTCTGTTTAAGGTTTTACCACTTTCTAATGGGAAAGTGGAGAGACTGGAAATTACTATTGTACTTCATTTGTAGTGTGTTGCGCATACTAACTCTTACATTTACTTCTAGTAAACTGTATATAGTTCTCATTCTATACTATAGACCAGGGGTCCTCAAACTACGGCCCGCGGGCCACATGCAAATACAAATATTGTATTTGTTCCCGTTTTGTTTTTTTACTTCAAAATAAGATATGTGCAGTGTGCATAGGAATTTGTTTATAGTTTTTTTTTTTAAGCTATAGTCCGGCCCTCCAACGGTCTGAGGGACAGTGAACTGGCCCCCTGTTTGAAAAGTTTGAGGACCCCTGCTATAGACCCACCTGTTTTCAAAGAATCCATAATACTTTGGAGTGCTGAAGTCCTGGGTGAATCCTGACTCCTTTGACCATGAAAGAGTTAACCTAGTTTCTTTAAACCTTAGTTTTCTTATCTGTGCAATGAGATATTACACCGATTTCATGGAATTGTTGTAGGAATTAAATAAATGCAAATAAATCACCTACCACAGGGTCTAATTTGTAATAGATACTAAACAAATATTAATTCCCTTTCCTTTCTTTTTTCATAGTTAAATAACCCATTCTTGTATCATTAAAAATAGATATTTAAGTCTGGTGGACCTAGTTGACAGATGAACCAACATTTCGGGCCCAGAATAGAGACCCACCAGCTAATGATATGCCTGTGGTATCCCTAACTGAAGTGCTACTTGTTACATAGTCTTTACGACTATTCAGATTCAGTGTTGCGTCTGTGTGTATGTGTGCTCATTTGAAGAAGCTCTCAGCCTACTGGCACTTTAAATTCTGCCTTGAGCAGCTGTGTCTCGGTGCTCATTCCAGAATCAGATTTGGCCAATGCCGATCGATGATCCAAGCACACATAAATCCCAAATGAAAACCAGGCCTGTGTTGCTACCACAGCCTCTCCTAGTGGGCGGGTGAGAGTTCCAGGTTCAGTGACTCTGCTCCAATCGGCGTAATCTCGTTGTTTGTAAGGATGAAAAGACTCTCCTTAAGAGCAGAATTAAACTTCGCTCTGAGCTGTAACTGAAGGGTGGATTAGCCCAAACACGACCAACTCGACACCACTCTGGGCTAAACACTGAAGAGGTTTTAGCGGGTGGACAACTTTTCTATTCATGGACTTTTCTTTTGCTGTATTTACATATTTAACAAATAGTTAAATTACATGAATGGTAAGGGGTCAACTGTTGCTGGAGAAAGAACATGAATGGTGGGACACACTGTGAATTGTTCTCTGAGGAGATGGCCCAGAGGGCCCTGCCTCGAACAGAACACTGGCAGGCACTCTGCTGATTCATGAGCGCTTGCCTCTGTGCTTAGACCTGTTTTAAATAAACCCAAATCCTCAAGGAGCTGCCCGTGGACATGAGGAAGGAAACATGAGTAACTCTGGCTTTGCTTTATGTAAAGCTTCCAGATACATAGCAAAGGACAGGAGACAAACAGGGCCCTGGTCCTAGACATGGTGGTCGCTCTTGGGCTTCAGTTTGAATGTAGCTATGAAAGCTAACTTTTTCCTAGAAGCCGTGTGGATATAGGACAATTGTCTTTAACAAACCGAAAACACATCCTGCCCAGTGTGGCTCAATTGGTTGGAACATGGTCCTGTACATGGAAAGGTCATGGGTTCGATTCCTGGTCAGGGCACATACCTTAGTTTCGGGTTCCATCCCCTGTCAGGGTGCATGTGGGAGGCAACCGATTGATGTTTCACTCTCACATCAATGTTTCTCTCCCTCCCTCCTCCCTCTCCCTCTCCCTCTTCCACTCCCCCATCCCCTCCTTCTTCCTCTTTTCTCTACCTCTTTCTTCTCCCTCTCCCTCTCCCTCTCTTTCGCCTCAACCTATGAACCAGGAGGTCACAGGTTCGATTCGCGGTCAGGGCACATGCGCCGGCCCCGCTCCGGGGGCGTGGGGGGGGAGGGGGGGGGCGTGCAGGAGGCAGCCCATCCATGATCCTCTCCCTCTCCCTCTCCCTCTCCTTCTCCTTCTCCCTTTCTCTCTAAAATCAATAAAAGCATGTCCTTGGGTGAGAAGTTTTAAAAAAGAAACCGAAAGCACATAGAATCAAAGATAAATACACTTTAAAATGTCAGATAAATCAAGCCATTGAATAGGCATTTAGGTGCATTTTCAGAAAAGCACAGATAGCTGTCCTGCACAGCATTAATGGAAGGTCCCCTCAGGTTTTAGCAACCTCTTGAAGAAATCTCAGTAGACTTACAAATTCAGATTTTAATTCCCATCATTTAATAATGGTTTCCACACTTAGTTTTACCTTTTTAAAGACCTAACCAAAAAAAAAAAAATCAAGCAATGATATAAAATCTCTAGGGCTAAAAACATTTCTAAATCATATTTAGATCACTAGTGCTTGAGGCATTTATTTGCATTTTATGAGGAAGCTGAAATGTTTTGATTCCTAAAATTCTCTCTGAGAGAGGGGGGGGGGAATATTCTGGATCGTTGGACCTGCATCAAACATTTACATGTTTATATCTCTTCTTCCCTGCCCCCAAAACTAAAGGTAGAAAGATTGAGAGTGTTGCAAATACATGTTACCATAACGAAGTTCTAATAAGATTCCCGACAGCAGCAAAATCGTGAATGATCTCCTTTGTTGATGTTCCAAAGAATATCTCATTCTTTACAGAAAGTTCTAGACCTCTGTGCTGCAGTGGGCATTTCCATCTTGGCTCACCTGTCTGCTCGGTCTCCTAAGCTGAGGAGGCTCCTCTTCTCCCTGTGAGGTGCAAGTTGAGGGTGTGATGTGTGTAGAATCCGAGGATGCAGACAGAACCTTCTCTCTGTGGCAGCGGGGATCTCCTCAGACAGAAGCTTACATAGTTGGGCTCTTGGTTGTTCGGGTGGCATTCTAAATGCCAGTTGTTCCTAAAAACCAACAGAGCAGCCCTTCAAATTGACACTATTTTTGATTCAGGGATCAGCGTCTCAGAACATCAATGTATTTTAATTCTAAAAAAGCTTTACAAACCCATATAAAACGAGTTTGGATTTGTTACTTCGAACGTGGCAGCTCACTCACTGGGAGAAAAAGGCCCCAGCAATGCATCGCGATTGGCGCCTTCATTGAAGGAAAGTGGCCTGGTGTCAGCCCGTGATCCTCAGGCAGCTGGCATTCCTTAAAACATGGGTTCTTAGAAGCAAACATTCTTAACATATGTGTGAGGTTTTAAGAAACATCACAGTCCAGTGGACACTCATATTCCTGTGACCCAGTCCACAGTGGCTGCACCACTTTACCATCCCACCAACAGTGCATGAAGTTCCCTTTCTCCTCATCTTAGCCAATACTGTTGTTTGTTGGTTTATTGATGACAGCCATTCTGACGGGTGTGAGGTGATATTTCATTGTAGGCTTGATTTGCATTTACCTTATGACTAGTGATGTTGAGCATCTTTTCATGTGTCTGTTGCCATCTGAATGTCCTCTTTGGAGAAATGTCTACTCATGTCCTTTCTCCATTATTAACTGTATTGTTTGTGTTTTTGATGTTGAGCTATAAGAGTTCTTCATATATTTTGGATATTAACCCCTTATCAGATATATCATTTGCAAATATCTTCTTCCATTTAATAGGAATTTTCTCAACATCATTTATTGAAGAGACTGTCTTTATCCATTGTATGTTCTTTGTCATATATTAATTAACTATACAGGCATGGGCTTATTTCTGGGCTCTCTATTCTGTTCCATTGATGTGTCTTATATGGCATTGATGTGTCTTATATGGCAGTACCATGCTGTTTTGATTGCTATAACCTTGTAGTATAGATTGATATTAAGTAGTGGGAAACCTCCAACTTTGTTTTTTCTCTCAAGATTGCTGTGGATAGTCAAGGTCTCTTTTGGTCCCATATACATATTCAAATTATTTGTTTTAGTTCTGCGAAAAATGCCATTGGTATTTTGATAAGGCTTGCATTGCATCTGCAGATTGCTTTGGGTTGTAAGGATGTTTCAATGATAGTGTTTTCAATCCATGAGCATGTTATATATTTCTAGTTATTTGTGTCTTCTATTTCTTTCAGCATTGTTTCCCAAGTACAGATCTTTTACTTCCTTGGTTATATTCCTAGGTATTTAATTCTTTTTGATACAATTGTAAATGGAATTGTTTTCTTCATTCCTATTTCTGATAGTTCATTATTGGTATATATTTCATTGCTTTTCTTTATAGATATCCTCATATGTGCATATTCCTAAACAATTTGTTTTGTTTTAAACTTTATATGATTAATCATATCTGCTTTCTTTTGCAGTTTGCTATATTTTAAACATATTTATGACATCTAGTCATATTTCTGCATGTGTAGTGTTCTACTATTCAATTATGCCACAAAGTAAATATATACATTCCTCTATGGACAGTTGAGTTGCTTTAATGCTTAGTTATTGCAAACAGTACTGACATAAATTTTCTTATTCAGGTCTTTTGGTGCATGTGTACAAGAGATTTCACTAGTCTTATCTACCTATGAATTATATTGCCAGGTCATGGGCTATGAACATCTTCAGTTGTACTAGAAGGCTAATTGTTTTCCAAAGAGAGTGTGCCATTTTACACTCTTGCTAGGATTGTTCTGTCCTCACCAGCACTTGATATTGTGAAAGTATTCCATTCCTATCAGACTGTTGAGTGTGAAATAACATCTCATTGGCGCTCTAATCTGCATCTACTTGATATGGTTATTGGCTACTCTGGTTTTTCTTCTGTGAATTTTTAGAAGAAGACCCATTAGCAGCTTGCAGAACATGCATGTTCCATGCAGTTGATTGGGAGGAGACATTGTTTGAACCACTGTTCTTGCTTTCAGTTTCTCATGCTGCCTGATTACAAATGATGAGGACATTCAAACTTTGAGTTTTCTGGGACATGAGTATTACAGATGAATTCCAGTGTGAGAAGGAAACTAATCAGTGTCCACAAGGTGCCCTGCCCTGCCTAAGAGTTTTCGCAGGTGCCCTCTCTTAAGCCAAACTTGGGATAACCATTCTGTGTTCTCCTTTGTCCTCCTCTCCAAGTATCCCTCGTCACCCCGCTTCATCTGCCTTTAACGCAAGCAGAACCCAGACCCTGTCCTTCCTGCTCTGCCTTTTTGGAGTCCACTGTGTCTCTGCTGTAGTTAAATAGCAAATAGCAAGTGTGTGTGTGTGTGTGTGTGTGTGTGTGTGTGTGTGTGTGTGTGTGCTCTGAACCTCCTCATTGGAACTGTTCTGTCTTCACTATGAATGTTTGTTTGGAAAATTTGGTTGAGACAATTAATTATCTTCTTGTTAAGCATATTTACATGATTAGACTATTTTGGAATTTAATCCAGGTGTAAAATCGGCCTGCTGTGAAGATATTCTAGTCATTAAGAGCTTTTATCTCTTGCTCTTGTTAGATATGGGATACAATAAACAAACCAGGGGATTTCAAATTATGACAGATGTCAGAGTACCTTTATTAACACCCCCTGTGAATATCTGTGATGGATTTACTGCCTCTGGGATGAATTTGGACGTGGTACCAAAGTCACAAGATTAGGGACACTGTTGATCAGGGGGGTGTTTTATGATGAGTGGTGTGAGAAGGAGCTTCCGTTTGGAATCCATCCTTGTCCCAAGGTCCACTGCAATGAGCATCCCACCAGGAGTTATCCGAGTTAAGCCCTGTGGCTTACTTGCTCTGTGTTTTGGAATTTAAATATGGGAGATACATAAAATCGCATAACAGCAAAATCGCATAACAGCCGAGCATACACCCAGCAGCGCTGCTGATGCCTGAACGGTATGTGGAATGAAGTGGGCAGGCATCGGGAGGCCACTATGGCACGGGGCAAGCACTATGGGCAGTCTATCTGAAGTGTACCTGGCGTATAAGACGACCCCCCACTTGGAGGCATATTTTTAGTGCCAAAAAATCGTCTTATATGCCGGCAAATACGGTACTTGCTCTGTGTTTTGGAATTTAAATATGGGAGATACATTAGGACAAGAATGAGAAATATGAAAAAATTAAATTATAAAATAGTAATTGTCATTGTTGGGAATATAATTAGAAATCTAAGAACTATTCCTGTTTTCTCTAAGGCCGGTGAGTAATCGGCTCTGATGGTTGGTTTTCTTTATGTGACCAAGTTATTGGGCTTGCAGTGTCCAGGTATCCTGAATAGCAGGATAGATAATACTAGTCCTTACTTTACTGGACTATGGTGAAATCACTTACCTGACACTTAGTTAACTCCTGCTCTTAAAATGTACCTAATAAATGTTACTTGATTATGTTTGCTTATATCATTTCCCCCCCTAAAGCAGAATATTGGAACAGGAAAATATTTCTGATCTGGTTCTTTTGTTTAAAGTCATAAATGCTTCCGTATTTCTGTCTAATCTTTTCAGCATTGGCTGTGCCAGGCTGAGTTCTTGCTCCATGGATAAGCTGCATAATTCTCTGAAACTTTCTTGAGAGCCTTACTGTTTGTTATGTAGAACAAAAGGGTCTCTGATCCCACTGCCCAGCTAGTGCCTTTACGTGGAACATTATCCATAAACGAGTCTAGAACATCTTCTACAATAGACTAATATTGTACATTTGTGTAGAATTATATTGTATCCTGATCATGTAAACATGATTAATTTAACAACATACCTTTTACACATCTTATTTTTCCAGATACTTGGGGAGAGAAGCCAGTCTTCATGTCCTAAGGGCTTAATTCCATCTTAAAAAGTCCTATGCAGCCATAACTGGTTTGGCTCAGTGGATAGAGCGTCGACCTGCGGACTGAAGGGTCCCAGGTTCGATTCTGGTCAAGGGCATGTACCTTGGTTGCAGGTACATCCCCAGTAGGGGGTGTGCAGGAGGCAGCTGATTGATGTATCTCTCTCATTGATGTTTCTGACTCTCTATCCCTCTCCCTTCCTCTCTGTAAAAAAATCAATAGAATATTTTTTTTAAAAAAAAGTCCTATGCAAATGTGTTTTCTGATATTTGACTGACTTACTAAGCTTCATGCCATGGAATTTGGCATTTACCCGAAATACTCAACCGTCCCGTCCATTTCGTTCAAGTCAAAGATAGCACATTACACAAAGGAATCAGAGTGATGTGACATCAGCCACAAAAGCCATTTTCTGAAAGTTTAGATTTGTCTTCTTTATCTGGGCCAAAGGTCTTTTCCTCTTTTTAAGGAACCCACGTTCTTAAAAACTTAGTGGTATGTCCAGCAAGAGTGATTTTGTTTGTTTTTGGAACTTTAGTATGAAACTCATGTATTACCAATGTTTTTATAAATAATATTTTATAGTGCTCTCAGATTTATAAAGTATATAAATATGTATTTAATACATTTATTAGATGTTTAAAGTTCAGAAAGCATAAAAAAGAAAACAAAATGGCCTCTAAACCCCCATTGCTCAGGTAAAGTTCTTGTAATTGACGAAGCAGGACTCAAGGTTTAATTAGAAAACATTTTGTTTGTCTCCCATGGAGGTTCTTCACCCTTCCTGCTTAAACTTAGGCATTCCCCTGACTATTCATTTTTGGGAAATAAAAAGTACCTTGGTCATAGTCACAGCCAAGTAGTTAAAATTTATAATCCTCCCTTGATCCCTCCCCTACACACACACACACACACACACACACACACACGCACCTAGCATCTGTGCTCTGTGGGCGGGAGTACAGGGAGCAGGATTGTCATCTATCCTACCCACTTCCTGCTTCCACCCTTCCTTCTCCAGCATTTTCATCATGATCAAATCAAACAGGGAGTGGGGTGAGGGAAGCAGGACTGTGAGGCCTGCCTGGCAAAGCCTCGGATGGTTTGCACTCTTCGGGTCTTCATAGGCGGACTCTATTTGGTGCTTTCATGGTGAGCGAGGCAGAATTCTGAGATCGTCTCCAACGTTCCTGCCTCCTGGTTTGCATGCTGTCCTGAGTCACTCCTGTGACTGGGTTTCGTTATACGGCAAAGGAAAAGGTATTCGGCAGATGTGATTAAGGTCCCCAATCAGTTAATAAAAAGGAAGATGATGCTGGATACACCTGATTCAACCCAGTGGGTCCTTAAAAGAGATGAGCAGCAGCAGATGCCTTTCTGCTGGCCTTGAAGGATGAGTTGCCGTGCTGTGGGAAGAGCAGGCCAGGCTGAAGGAAATAGGGACCTCAGTCCTACAGCAGCAAGGGACTGAATTATGCCAGTTCCACTGATGAACGGGGAAGAGGATCCCAAGCTCCAGGTATGCAGGCGCCTCCCCGCGAGACCCTGAGCAGAGAACGCAGCTGTGTTGTGCTGTGTTTCCACCCTACAGAACTGTGGGCTAGTCGTCAGCGGGTGTTGCTTTAAGCCACCAAGTTGTGGTGGTTGGTTGTGCAGCAGAGTACACGTGTTTGACCTGGGTTCTTCAGAGTCACACACGCAGAACCTCCCCTGGCACCTCTTTTCAGTGCAGGCACGCACTGTCCTTCCCTGGCCACCCCCCTGCTATTTGTATGACCCCTGCACACAGACCCTTTCTGTTGGGATCCCTTTGCAGCTGGACTGTTTGGGGAGGATTTGAACTGACTTCAGTGGGCTGTCCCTCAAGGTCCATATCCTTGTTTTGCACACTCCAGGAAACCCCTCCATCTCCACCCCACGCAGCAGGAGCAGCTGCTCTCCTTCACGGCGTCACTAGCATTGCACCAGCGAGGCAGCCTATCTCTTTGGTCTCCAGAGTTTGCAGGTGGGACTCAGGCCAGAGTCCAGTGGCCTCCCTGTCTTGTTTGAAACTTTTTGGATGGTTCTGTGAACCTCTCGCTGCCTTGGCCTGAGACCAAGGGAGAAGCACCGTTTGCCCCAACTCCTGGCCAGGAGTCCTAGTGAGAAGCACAGCACAGGCTGCAGAGAAGTGTCCGTCACAGTTCTCTCCAACGTCAGGGCCCCTGGATCAGTTCAGATCAGACGCGCCTCCTCTCCCCATGGCCCTTCTGTATTTCAGTTTGGGTGAGCAGTAAAGGGTTTGTAACTGTCTGGTGCTGATTATTTTTACTTTATGCTTTCCTTTGAAAATACGTACTTCATCTACTCTTGCTTTTGGTATATTTATTACATCTTGATGCTTTATTTGAAACTTCCAATTTCTCATTGTCATACCTGTTTAATTTTTTTCTAAAGAAAAATAATATATAGTTTATGTTTAAAATCAAGTTAATTAAATATCACCATGTCTTTTAATCTGTTTTTTTTTTTTTAGGGGGGAAAAATAAGCAGAATGGTTACTCCATTGTCTAGTAATAGAGTTTGAGAAGGGCCAAACCCAACTTTCCCAGTGGTCTTAATACTAGAAAGGAAAGTTACTATCTGTATCAGTTAGCTAGAACCTCACTAATACTGTGTAACAAATGACTCCAAAAACTCAAGCTTAAAACAGTAACCATTTATTATTGCTCATTACCGCCTCCCCCCCAATCTGTCTTTGCTCCAAAATCTATCTGCACATCCCAGCCAAAGCCATGACGGTCAGATCCTGTGGAATGAACTATATGTGTTGACGCTCCCACCAAAGTCGACGTTGCTAATGCGGGATCACTGTGGGTAAAGCCCTGCGTTCTTCCCCGGGTCTGAATGAACTAAGCCCATGATTTTATTCTCAGCCTCTGAAGGTTTGCTAGTGTGACTTGATCTTAAAAAGAATTAAAATGCCAATTAATTTGGCTTGTTTCACTATCCATCTCGGCCCCGTTCTAAAATAAGGCTGCCCTAGTTAAAGCTACTTGTCCTCACCATGCCTGTGTATTAGAAGAGCTGAACCCTTGTGCTTGGTTTGTGTGTCTGCCTTTGCATTGGTGCATGCTCACAAGCAAACACAGACACATGTGTATGCAGGTACTCAGGTGCACTGAATGGCATTCATTTGGGAAACAGTATTTGATGATGGACAGAGAGTGGTTTGGGAATTGGAAGACCTGCATTTTGAGAGGTGTGTGTGTGTGTGTGTGTGTGTGTGTGTGAGAGAGAGAGAGAGAGAGAGAGAGAGAGAGAGAGAGAGAGAGAGAAAGAGAGAGATTCAGCAAACAATTTAACACCCAAGAGTTGTAGTGTCCCTATCTGTAAATAGAGATACAAACTTCAACTTTTTGTTTTGCTGGAAAAATAAAGAGCATACAGCACGGCGCCTGCTGGCACCTGGACACAGCCAGTGCTCAGTGCACAGGAGTTCCCCTGCCCTTTGAGTCTCTCATTCAGATCTTACATTTAGACATTTTGAAGTCCTCCTTTCAGACCATAGAGCTTCCTCTAGGTCCTGGTAACCCTGGACAGCTGGAGTACCAACAGTCAGGATCCCCAGGAAAGCATGGGTATTCCCGTAAACCTGATTGGTTGTACAGAATTCCCCACCACCATTGAGGTAATGAGCCTGCTTCAGGTGCAGGGGTCTCGAGTCTACACTGTGCCTGGGAGGGCCCTGAAGTCTGGTGGGATGGTCTGCTTACAAGGGGCCCATCCTCATTTGGCTTGAGGAGCCTCTGGAAGAGAAACTCAAGTAGGGGCCACTCAGGTTCGCAGGTCACCTCAGGAAAGGCACCAGGCATGTTAAGCTGGGCCCAGCTGTGACACCGGAGTCATTTCTGGAGAGCAAGAGATTTGAGCCCAGCGTGGGGACCAGCACTCCAGCTTAACTGTGATGGGTCCCAGGGAGCATGGTGCCCTCTAAATGAAAACTTGAAGACCTGTTTTTCCAAGCTATGTAAAATACTCTAAAGCAGTGTAACAAAACGGAGGAACTGCCACCCTCCCTCTCTGTACCCTGGGCCACTAGGAGCTGATGCACTAGGAGGGGTCAGGGCACTGGTGACAGGATTGCAGAGCCCAAGTGACCACCATGATGTAGCAGAAATTCTCAAGCAGAGAGAGACTTTGGAAAGGCAGGAGGGGACACAGATCCCTGGAAATTTCTGTTAATGTGATTTCATTAGACTCTAGTTGGTACTCTCAAATATTTTGGGTGCTTCCTGGGGATATATCCCATGTGCCCACAAGCAAGTTCACTCTGTGTTGCCACTACCCCTCTCTGAGATGCTCTGAGTCCTGACCCGTAAGCTCTGCAGTGGTACCCTTCCATCTGTCTGACCTGGAGCCCCATCTGGGGCACTTCTCTACCCAGGCATTGGCCACCTGCTGTCATGCCCACGTTAGTGAGGCCCAGCGAGGAAAGACCAAGGCCCTGAGGCCCAGATGATAACAACAGTGGTATTACTACAGGGTCACCGCATATTAGTCAGTGGCTGCTACACCTTACCACTCTCTTCTCCTTAAAGTACTGTTTCTCTATGAGTAACTTGCCCCCTCCTATGTATGTGTGTGTTTTCCCCGTACCTGTAAATTTTGAGCAGTTTTACCCATTTTAGAACACTTTAAAATTATTAAACGTGCTTGAAATCTCATGGACTCTATTTCAATTTGGGAATATTATTTGATGGGGGAGGGGCTGATTTCCTGTGGGATTTTTTTTTATGGTTCTATTATAAGCAAACACTCCCATCGGAAATGTGTGGAATATGTTCTCTGTGCGTGTTCATTTCCCTTCCCAATTTAGATGAGCAGTGCCTCTGGAGCCTTCAAAATTCCTGCAGGAGCCTCTTAGGCTCCGTCTTGTCAATGAGCCTGTAGTGACTCCTTGATCTGCATGTGGTGGGAAAAGCATCGCCAGATCATAAAGTGTGTGGAAGGGATTTTCATAATATTGGAAAACCTATGGTGCACTCCGAACAGGGTTATGCGCTTAAAATACAAAAAGAGATGCATGTGAGAGGGGAAGTGAAGTTAGCTGCAACCATGAAGCCGAACGTATGGAAGCCCCCCCCCACCGCCCCCATACACACACACACACACACACACACACACACACACACACACACACACACACACACACACACACACACACACACATTTTCTGTATCCTCAGATCACTTGTGATTGAGCCATACTTTTAAAATAATGGACAAAATGTTCTCAGTTGTCTTGAGCATTAAGCACCATTCCTATCTTACTGTGGTGTTATTTCATTCTAGTCAGAGCAAAAATAAAATGTAAATTCTACAATGATATATAATATACAAAGTATTTTCCATGTATTATCATGTTATCTTTACCAAATACTTGAAGGTTTTTCATGTGCATCTGAATGAACTGAGCTGAGACTCAGGGAAGGTAAGAGACTTGCTGTAGAAACCGGGACTTCCAATAAATGGCAGACGTGGTTGGTAGTAAGACTTCTGAGACCTGGTCCAAGGTCCCCTTTCCTCCCTTTACCTCCTTCCCTCCCTCCTTCCCTCCCTCCCTCCCTCCCTCCCTTCCCTGAGTGTCCTCATGGTCTCCTTCTTTTTAATATTTCCATCCACCCAATGAATGTAAAAGGTCATTTGGGTGGGTGTTTGCAAGGCATGTTACCGTTATGTTTGTATTGTGTAATGAAAAGCATCTTTGTCATTTGCAGTAGCAGAGAGAGGCAAGTCTGAAGGCAGTGATGACAGGGGTTGGACTCTTCAGAAGAACTTGAAAAACAGTGGCCCTCATGACCTGATGCAGGTTCCCTTAATTAGAGAGCATAAGGTTGATGGTGATGGAGGAAGCTCTAAGGCAGAGAAGCCAAATAAATGAATTAATGGTGCTCAAAAGTGTCATTCCTACAGACACTTCATGACAACCTGCACAGATGAGGTTTAGAAAGCATCGCATGATAGATGCCTTAATCTTGCTGACAGGGTTGCCATTTGGCTTGTGAAGTTGTCCTTTAATGAGGCCTTTTATGTGCAGGCCGGCCTCCAGGCTGATGCGTGGGCTCATGTGGTCTTCTGCAAGCTCGCCTTTGGGGGACTGGGCTGTTGGCCTAACTGGGCTATGTGCTGGGGGAGCCTGCTGCCTCAGGACGGCCGGCCGCATTCTTCTTATCTCTCTCAACCCCACCCAGGTGATGCATCCGCTGCTGGCCTGTGGACCACACTTTGAGTAGTGAGGGTTTAGATCCTTGGCCGTAGTACTGGCTTTGGATTACAGGAAGGCAAGAGACACCAGAGCCAACTGAAGTCAGACTGATGGGAAATCAGCGTAGCATTACCTACTTGAAACCCTTGCTTGGAAAATATGGAGATTAAAGAAGTGTAGGGAGAGTTGGGTCAAAGACTGCACTGTCTGGTTTTGGCTCTGAGCAGACCAGGGCTTGTCCCCACCCTACCCCCTCCACTCCTGCTCACTGGGCTGCACTGGCCCTCCAGATGCAGGCCCCAGTCCAAATGCCCACTGTGCAGCTCTGACTTATTTCGCCCACATTCCAGATAGAATGCCACCCCAGAAGGGCATTCTGATGATGGCCTTCGACAATACAAATGGGTAGTGATTATTGCAAGCTACCTGGCACGCTGGCTCCTTTTAAAAGGAGGCCCTCCACATGTGGCAGATGGTAAGATGCATATTGAGACTTTGGCAGCCATGAAGGCAGCAGGCTGTCGCGGTGCGGCACTTTGAGAAAGCCCTGGAGGGAGCTGGGCCACTGCAGAGTTCAGAGCACGAGGCACAAGCAAATAATACCTGCTTTTATGATGGAATCTATCAAGTTGCTTTGTAAAGTGTGTTTTTCATATCCAGAGTGGATGTGCCAAAAAAACCCCCACAAAAGAACAGGAATTGAGCTTCCAGCCATTCTGTTGTGAAAAATAAAAGCACTGAGAAAGAAAAACGAATCTTCAGATCAATAGAGAGCCTTTATCTGAATATTGGCAGGACATTTGAACATACAGTACAAAGAAGCCATCCTGCTGATGTAATTAACTTGTACTTCGTCCATGAACGTTGTCCGCACACATTGCATCCTATTGTGTCACAGTTATTGTTCTTTAGAGACATGCCGGTACCATCTCCCGGAGATGGAAGAGATTATAATTTGAAGCACTGTGATCCTTGGTTAGTGTTTTTCTGTTTTGAAATATCTAGATAAATTAAGGTGACTTATTTAAAATACGCGAGTCTTATCCTCAAATACATGACCTTATGGTTCAAGTTATAGAGAAAAGGATTGTTTGATCATAAAGTTCACATTTAAGTCAAAAGGATGACGTTTGCTCCCACCTGTGATTCCAGCCAGGGATCTCCAGACTCCTTGAAGGATAATTTGTGGGGTCACCAAGTTGCTGCAATAAAAAACATAAAAGTCAATATAGGTATTGAAATGTACTGTGTAGCTACAGACTTTAAAAGTAAAAAGAGGAAGAAACACATCTCCCAGAAGAAAAACAATCTTTGGATCTAAAAGAGATCACCCTTTAAAAAAATGTAACTGAATCCTGTAGCCATTTAATGAACAGTCTTAGAGTAGGTTAGAAAATAGCCATTATGTTTCTAGATAGGGAAAAACATGACTCTAACAGTGTTTCATCTTCTTGGGTAAAGTATTCTTCCAGCACAATTCCAAGAATATCCTGGCCAAAATAAATAAAATTTTAGTAACATCTACAGTACCAGCAAACTGACCAAAGAGTAACCTCCTGGTTCAGAGGAGAGCTCTCATTCCCCTCACATAACCAACATAGGTTCTTGTTTTATAAATATATTTTTATTGATTTCAGAGAGGAAGGGAGAGGGAGAGAGAGAGAGAGAGAGAGAGAGAGAGAGAGAGAGAGAGAGAGAGAGATCAATAATGAGAGAATCATTGATCGGCTGCCTCCTGCAAGTACTCCACTGGGGATTGAGCCCGCAACCCGGGAATCGAACTGTGACTTCCTGCTTCATAGGTTGATGCTCAACCACTGAACCATGCTGGCCGGGCAAACATAGGTTCTTAGTTACAGTTTGGCAACATGTGTGATGTGCAGGGACTCTGCAGAACTATCAATGAATCTCCAGAGAGAACTGTAAGTCCTGCCCTCTGGAGGCTTATAGTGGAGTTGGGAGGAAGAAGTTGGTGTATAAGGAGCGTTAGCTGGAGCACAATGTTTGGTGAGTGGCACAGACAGAAGTCCCAGATGTATACTCATGTGGGCCAGGATGGTGCCAGGCAGTAAGTCTGTGTTGTGAAGGGGCTTCATTGGAAACACTAGAGCAGAAGCCCTCTTTTCGCCTTGTGCTCCCTACTGTGTGATGGCAGAGTTGGCTCTGGGCCTTGAGTCCTTCGGGTTCCAAAGCTGGGGGCCAGTGAACCCCATCCTGGGCAGGAGCAGTAGAAGGAACCCTCAGCCAGGAGCTCAGAGACCCAATGTCCAGTTCGCAAGCTGGAAAGCAAAACAAAACACAAAATGGAGGTGAACCTCCTTGGCAATAAGTAGTATGTATCGTATTTTTCTTGGTTTTTGGTTGATAACAGCTATTAATCCATCCATTTTATTATTTTCTATTAATTCATCCATCATATTTTTTGAGCACCTACTATGTGTCATGACAGTATCCCTGTTCCTCAGAACATTCTTTGTTCTAGTTAGAGCTTCCAGTTTAACATCAGCCAGAGAGGACCCTATATGAATACATTGTATACATTAATCTATGAAATGAGATATTTTTCTTGCTCTAATTGTTTTTTTTAGACTGATAATACATTCATTGTTATATTCTTCTAGTCCCCTATTGTCAAACATTTGACTGTTGAATTTTCTATTACTTAGAAAAAGTAAGAAAGGGAAAATAAAGAAAATACCATTGAAATGAGGAGATCTTGTGCTTGGAGAGCATCTTAGGGAGAAAAGGCTTAATGGTGATGAAAGTAGAAACAGAACTAAGGCTTTACATTTAGGTCATGATCTCAATTTTATATAGTCTTTGCACAAGCTACAGCATTTTCCAATATGCCTCGTAGGAATTTGGTTTTAAATATCTGGGTTTAATTTAAATATGAATTTTATTTATGAATGGTACCCCAGTTGCTCATTACTATTCATATTTTGGAAGTGATTGTGACTCTTACCATAAACTAGTATTTCATGTATCTGAATATATGTGTGTGTGTGTGTGTGTGTGTGTGTTTATGGGTAACTGAAGGGACTTCTGAGTTTCTTTCTCTCTTGAATATAATGTTGCATTGAACTGCCCAGCTCT
>NW_006290305.1:2164840-2171008 GCF_000327345.1 Myotis davidii | reverse complement strand
TCTTTAAACTTTATATCTCATCATTATTTGTACACGTAACTATTAAAGCACATTAAATGCTATTGGATAATTACCTTGTGTGTGTGTGTGTGTGTGTGTGTGTGTGTGTGTGTGTGTGTTTATGGGGAACTGAAGGGACTTCTGAGTTTCTCTCTTGAATATAATGTGCCGTGCATTGAACTTGCACAGCTCTCTTACTTGATAAAAGGCAAAATGGAATGATGCTGTGAAACTGTGTGAAATGCACTAATTTTAAATGCAGTCTTAAAGTGTATTGCATTTGAATGGGCCGTGAAGCTGTTGCCTTCCTATTTGTATTTCTGTTAAATTCCCTGGAATAACATCGGTGTGTCCCTTGGCTCCAAGCTGCCTTCCTGCTCGTGCTTCCTGTGGATTGTTCGAACCAGCCACATCCTTCGCATTTCTGCCTCTGAAATCCCTTTATATTTTCTGCCTTCTTTAGACTTTACGGATTACTATTTCAAGACAGTTCTTATCTGCACTTTCATAACTCTCTCTTTTTCTTTAATACAACATCCCATGAATATATCAACACTTTTTGAAATTAGAGGGTAATTAGCTCACTGCACAGTCTGGTATGTTTGGTATTTGGGTTCCTCGGTGATGCTCTACATGTGTCAAATTTTATTTTCAGAAAGCTGGTTAACATTTTAATGGGGCCCTTAGTTAAATCTCCCTGTAATCAAAGCTTTTTTCTTTTATAAAGAGGAATGTTATTTGTAAATTTTAACATTGGAACAGGGAATGTTTTAAAAAAGAGGGCTAGAGAGCTTTCTAATTTCTCTTGAACAAATAGCAAAAATACTCCCGCAGCATTTTCAGGTGGTTTAGGCTAGAGTCAGATCCTTAGCTCTGACCAGGTATTTTACCTGGGTAAAGGGTAGAAACACAACAGCATGAGGGATTGCCAGGCAGCGAGCCCCTTGGGAATTTTGATTTTGAGTGTCCTGTCTCAGTGGAGGGGATGTTAGGCCTGCTGGATTCTCCTTCATTTACTTATATGTAAGTTGGCTCTGTTTTCATTTAAATTTATCTTTATTGTTGAAAGTATTACAGATTTCCTCCCCCTTTTCCCCATTGACTCCCTCCACCCCACACCTGCCCCTCCCAGACCTTCACCACACTATTGTCTGTTTTCATGGGCTATGCATGTATGCATATAAATTCCCTAGTTAATCTCTCCCCATCTACCTCCCACCCCTGCCTTCCTTCTGAGATTCATCAGTCTGTTCCATGTTTCTATGTCTCTGGATCTATTTTGTTCACCAGTTTATTTTGTTCATTTGAGTTCATTGGGTCAAATGGCAGTTCCATTTTTAATTTCTTAAGGAACTCCATAATGTTTTCCACAGTGACTGCACCAGTCCTGCATTCCCACCAGCAGTGCATGAGGGTTCCCTTTTCTCCACATCCTACCCAGCACTTGTCCTTTGTTGATTTGTTGCTGGTAGCCATTCTGACAGTTGTGAGGTGATACTTCATTATTATTTTAATTTGCCTCTCTTGCATGATTAGTGATTTTGAGCATTTTTTTTTTATGTCTCTTGGTTTTCTTTATGTCCACTTTGAAGAAGTGTCTATTTAGGTCCTTTGCCCATTTTTTAATTGGATTGTTTATCTTCCTTTTGTTAAGTTGTATGAGTTCCTTATATATTTTGGAAATTAATCCCTTATCAGATGTATTTCTCTCTTTGATTCTGTCTACTTTTGCTTTGTGTATTTTGATGCTCTGTTTTCAGGCACATACATATTTATGATTCTTACTAGAGGCCTGATGCACGATATTCATGTAAGAGTAGGCCCTCGCAGCCCCGGCTGTCTCAGCCCTCGCAGCCCAGGTTGTCTTGGGCCAAGGTAGCAGCCCAGCAGTTGCCTCGGCCCTTGCAGCCCGTGCTTCGTCCAGAAGTTTGTCCGGAAGGTCATCTGGACAATCGTTCTGCTGTTCAGCCGTTTGGTCGATTTGCATATTACACTTTTATTATTATAGATGTCCTGATGAATTGATTCTTTTGTCATAGAAGTCCCTTTTTATCTCTGGTGATGTCATGAAGTTCATTGTATTTTATATTATGTTGCCAATCTATCCTTCTTATATTTACTCTTTGTACTGTATATCTTTTCAATCAATTTACTTGAAGCTATTTATTTCTGAAAGGTAATCAAAGGATTGGGCAAGGGTATAGGAGAAAGTGAAAAGTGTTTTATTAAAATGGAGACTGATTAACTGCCTGGAAACCCAGCAAACTAAGGATCAGCAGTGTGGTCAAGGGTTACATATTACCGAGTCAATCACTGCCTGAGTTGCAGCCGGAATTCAGGTCTCCTGATGGTTGCAATCCAGGCATGGGTAAATATAGTATGTACAACCTTGATCATATTAGCAATCCTTGATTTCCTCATCTGTGAAATGGGAATAAGAATACTTTCGTATTTATCTCACTCCACATTAATTTATGTGGACCTTTCTGCATATGACAAAACACCATTAAACATTTTAAAGAGTGGGACAGTGTAGTATACGTGGGAGCAAAAAGCAGCTTTCCATCATAGGTGGGGTTTTTTATGTGAAGGGCGTCATTTAAATTTCTGATTTCTTCCTATGACTCTTACTGTCACTGTGAAAAAGCCTCCTTTGGGGAGTGTTTGGCTCTGGTTAGTGTTCAAGGCTCGTGGGTTTATGTCTACTCAGTGAACCTTTGAAGGCATGGTGACTAAACGTTCTCTTATCTGTCGCTAGGAGGGGAAGTGAAGCCAGTATTTTTGAACCCCTTTGGTTCTTAATGAGAAATGCAGTTTCCTTCGGTGTAACTTTTGATTTTGGCTTTAATTCTTCCTTCATGACAAAGAGAAAAAAACACACACAAAACAGAACACAAGTGCTTTCTGCCAAGGCCTGTCTTTCTCAATGTGGAGCGATTGCTCCTACAGGCTTGCTGGAGTGGAGAAAGCTCGTTGGGAAATCATCTCCATGCCTTCCCAGCAGCGCTTTATTCTGAGGCCTCCACAGAGACTTGGGGTCCAGAAATGGGTGCGGAGCATCTGATTGCTGAGCACGGCGACCACACACCACGGAGCAGGAGGTGCCCGAGTGAGACCGACCAGCTGCAGGAGGAATTTAGGAGAGTGATTTTTCAGTCACTAGGTGTAGGTCAATTTCATTTTGTTTTCTTGGCAGAGTTGTTCACGAGAGAAACCAGAACTTGAGGTCAAGCTCAAGTTCTGCCAACAAGAAAAACAGATGCAAGCTCTTTTTGACTTTGTGTTCTTCATTATAAAAAGCTCTTGTGTTTGTGTGTTGTAGATAAACATAGATTATTTTCTACATTCCTTTCACCTCTTTTAAAAATATATATATATTTGTATTGGTTTCAGAGAGGAAGGGAGAGGAAGAGAGAGACAGAAACATCAATGATGAGAGTCAAGCCAGCAACCTGGGCATGTGTCCTTGACTGGAATCAAACCTGGGACCTTTCAGTCCACAGGCTGATGCTCTATCCACTGAGCCAAACCAGCTAGGGCGCATTCTTTTCACCTCTGTAAAGGCAATCATACTTCCCTCCCTACCACTGCCTATTTTAATATTCACCACTATTGTGTTTGTTTTTTCTTCAAATGGGAATAACTTACTAGGTATGATGGCTTTGTCTTATTGGAGGAAAGAAGTTACATTAGAAATGTATGGGTCTAACATAAGGATTGATATTTGCATGTTTGCATCCATGCAACAGATAAAGAGTATACTGTCAAATGTAATTTTTATTTCAAATAGGAAATCTCCAGTGTGTGAAAGCGAAGTATCATACCAGAGGGAGGTAATAGATGCGTAGCTGGCAGACAAATGACCTGATAAGGGGCCAGGTGGCTGCTCCCTATGCTAGCCATGGCCTACTGGGCTCTTGCAAACCATGGCTAGGCCCACCAGGCAGTTCTAGAGGCCCTGACATTCCTGGGGGGGAGGAGAAGGCAAACTGAGTGTTAGGCAACAATATACTAAAGCTCCTTCTGGCCCAAGAACAAGGAAATAAGTAAGATGCAGACTTGAAAATTACATGACCAGTAGCCAGTGGAGGTTAGGCAAACAAGTTGGTTTTCTGGTTTTGATTCGTTTTGATTTTTAGTTTTGTACCACCCTATTTATCTGTATTTGTCTTCTGTTAAAAATACAATTAAAAAGAAACTGGTAAGAGACGAGGGCCAAGAAACTCAGAACTTCATAATTCTTTGTTTAGTCTCTAAGGCAAAGTAGATTTGTATCTAAAATTAAATGGACATTAAAGTCAATATGTATAACAGCCCTAATGTTTGCAAATGTCTGCGTTTGCTTAGGGCCAGGATAAGGAAATCAGGAAGTGCAGGACTTGTATTTTTTTCTGGAAGAAATAGGCATTTCAGATGTGTCCTATAGAGCCTTTTTTGTTTGTTCAGATATATTAATAACTAACAGAGTTTCTGAAAGGTATTCAATTCCGGTTGGGAGCTGGAGACGTGTTTATGCAGTGGGTTGTTAAGTATATTTACAGCCTTTTTAGAGAGTTCAGTAGGGGTCCTACAGTGGTTATTTATGAGTCTGGCTGGAATTAAAAATAATAATCTATCCAGTGTGATTCATAGAAACATTATAAATTGCTTCAGATTATAATGAGTGATAGGAAAGGTAATTTAAAGGAAACTCCACACATGTATAGCATGTCAGGAGAAAGAGCTGCTGTGAAATACATAGATAATCAGTGTCTGCATATAGCAGTTTTTACGATGGAAGACTCTGTTGGTGTCCCAACAGCATTTTTTTCTTTATTCTTCTGGGATTGCCCGCTCTGGTCCTGTCAGGTCTGTTGACACCTCCACGTGGGGAGTAAGCAGAGCCAGTGCCTGGGCCCTTTTCTGTGGGCGCTGCCGGCTGTCTCTGAGTGGTGTTGAACACGTGAGCGCTTAGACGCATGGAGGCCTTCATGTTCCGCTCTCCATGATGGAGTTTTTGTGTGGCCAATGGGGCCCCATTAGACGGCAAGTAGCTGAGGTCTCTCCCTCACCTCCAACACCAGCCTAACCTAACAAGGCATTCCCATCAGGCTATAAATTGGGGCTGCCATATTGGAATGTGTTGGGGAAAACAAAATATTAAATGTGCATATCACTCTACTCAGCTATTCGGTGCATAAAGATACACATTCAAGGATGCTCAGTGCAACCATTAAAAACGGTTCACTTTAAATTGCTTGTTAAAATACAGAGAACTCGGATTCACACTAACCAGTGCCAACTATGAGGACTTGGTTTAAGAAATTACAGAGAGAGGTTCATCATAGATTGAGTGGTGGTGATGGTTGGGGTGGGGGGAGGGGAGGAGTGGGGAGCCTTTTGATCTTTTGTGTAAAAGTGTAAAAAAGAAAAGGAAAAAAGTGTATGTGCACACATGTGTGTGGGTGTGCAGAGATGTAAGGAGGAATAACCACCAAACTGTGAATGGTGGATTCTCACGTGGTGGGATTCCCAGGTTCCCTTTTGAGAGCTGAGCTGGTTGAGATTAGAACTGCTGTTTCCTGCCGAAAGATTGTAGCGTCCAGCAGTCTGCATGTTTCTGGTTAATACTACGTATTGCTAGCTGTTGAGATGCTTTGGACTTTATTCTATGTTCCCAGTTCTTGGCGATGCTCTATATAACTGTCAACTGTGACTTCCCTTTGGACTTTCTCTGCTCTGAGAACTTTAGTACAATGAATGTAATATATGAACAAATTTTGAACTTTAAGTGTACTTCTAACCATAGTAAAGCTCTATTCATGGAACCGATACGTAGTTTACATTGGGGATTCAATATGTGGTTTAAAGAGTTGTGTCAATTTCGTGTGTTTTTTTGGAGAAGTTAATATCTGCTTCTGGACTAGGCCTTGCTGACTCGGTAAATATTTGGCTCTTATGTAACCCTGAAGTACAGGCTCACCACGTGGCATTGCCTCCTCCTTACCCCATGTCTGACCACTTCCTGTGTCGCATGCCCCAGGACTACTGGCTCATTCACACCTTCATGCCTGGGCTCACCCTCTTTCCTCTACCTCCATGCATCTTTTCTGTCCAAATTAGATCAGTGTCCCTCCTGGATGAAGCCAGCCCTGACTCTCCCGGCAGAGTCTACTGTTTTCCCTGCGC
>NW_006290305.1:2151241-2164811 GCF_000327345.1 Myotis davidii | reverse complement strand
ATGTCCGTTTCCATTCCCGTCCTCTCAGCTCCTCTAGGGAAGGTAGGCTTGCAGCCCTCTTTGTGACAGTCCTCAAGAATAGTGGGGATGGAGGTGCTGTTCCAGAAACACAAAACCCCCCTTGGTTCTCCTTTTTATTTTGCTTTTACTTGATTCCTTGGTGCGGTTTTTAAATGTTTTTATTGATTTTTAGGTAGAGAGGAAGGGAGAGAGAAACAGAAACATCAATGATGAGAGAGAATCATTGATCGGCTGCCTCCTGCATGGCCCCTACTGGGGATCGAGCCTGCAGCCCGGGCATGTGCCCTGACTGGGAGTTGAACCCAGGACCTCTTGGTTCATGGTTCGACACTCAACCACTGAGCAACACCGGCCAGGTGAGTCCTTGGTGTTTTTAAACAGATCCTCTTCATTGAGTTTGTTTCCCTGCCACTGAAGCTATTTCAAGCACAGATCTCTGGTTCTCCAAGTTTACAAGGAAAAAGTGTGTCCAAATTCCAAGGGACAGGAGGCGCCTTCCCTTTGCCTGTATTGTCTCTGGGAGACCTGGTCATCCAAGTGTTCAGGGAGAATTACCTCTCTGGCTGAATAAGGAAGACATGGTCTGCACTTCCTGCCTTTGACAGATAACAGTGTGATTGGGCACAGAGGCCCACTCCCAAGCCGGAGGCGCATCTGTTGTCTTAGCAGGGGTGCTCAGACAAAGGCAATTTAGGGATCACCTGTTACATTTCTTAAGGATTTATTGAACATGGTTCTTCAGACTCAGTCCTGCCAATGAAACCCCAGTCCTCCCCTCTAGGTGTGGGTAACAAGTGCACCGATGAGCAGCCAGCTTTGGGTGAAATTGTTTGTGCCTTCCTGTGTCTAAGTCCAGCTGGAGTTGAAGGTCCTAAAATTATCTTCATCCTCTCTCTGTACCCTTCCGCTAGGGTACTCCCAGCAGCTGCGAACTTCCTGGGTGTGGAGCCATCTGAGTTTTGAGATCATCAGTCTCTTCTCCACGGTTTGTTCCTGTGCTCCTGAGCCCTGGAATGTACGCAGCAGTGCTTTGGATTACTGACCAGTGTGCTGGTGGGAGACGGGGACGTGGACATGTGTAATTTAAGGGTCTTAAAGGTCTGACCTTTTTCAACTGGAGAACATTTGCTCTGTGGCATTATTATTAAAATGAGCATTCCATCTCTTGACAAGCATTTATACGTTATCTTTGTGCATTGACCCTTTTGGACTGTCTCACATTAGGCCTCAGAGCTAGATTGGTGGAGTCACCTGAAGTTCGTTGGTGAGTGAGAGGCAGCCTGTTTGGTCAGCCAGACTCTAGTTCAAATCCACACTCCTCCCTTACCTGTTTTGTGTCCTTGAGGAAGTAGGTTAACCTTTCTGCGCCATAGTTTCTTGAGAGCTTGTTTGGAGGTTCTAGCAGGGGAGCGCAGCTACTCATATACCCTTGACCGAAGACCGGGCCTCTCCTGGGGGGCGGGGAAGGTCGTCCTCTTCGACCGAGCGCGCAGCTTCGGGAGGGACGCACATGGATCGGTGAGGGAGGAGGGGGACACCTGCCTAGCCAGCCAGATCAGCCGAATCAACCCTGGCGATCAATGGGGTGACAGATGTCGCAGCCAGATCGCCCTCACATCCTAGTTTCTTTAATAAGGACCTAACAGTTGCCTAAAACAGGACTGCTGGGTGGTTAATTAAGGAAATGTAAGCGAGGGAACCAGCACAGGCTCTGACATGGAGTGGGTGCCCTGGGACACTAGGACAAGGCCCACCCCACATGCACACCGCGCATATGTACACACATACACACAGTGTGAGTCACCCATGGGACTGAACCTAGCAGTCACAAACTCTTAGTCCTGACACTAATGTCTAAATTCCTGGGCCTGCTATGGAACCAAGCTGCTTTTCAAAAAACAACATGCAGAAAGACAATTGAAAAGGTAGAGAAAATGTGATTATTGCCCCAGACACTCCCCTGCTTTGGGGCAGTTTTCCTGGACTGTTATTTTCCGACCAGGGTGCTGCCGTGGGCCAGGGACATTTTTAGGGTGCCATGGAGTTACAACTGTTGATATTGTTAATAGGGTAAACAAACATTCTCGACACCATAAATAGCAGAAGCTGTGCTTTCCTTTCCATCTCCTAAGCAGGGAAGGTATTTGAAGCTGGAAGGAGTTGAGCCCTGAGCTTATTACAGTTGCAGACCCAAAAAGAAAACTATGTGCAAAGAAGTGTTTTCAGGAGACAGAAACTGTGAAACCAGCCCCGCAGTAGGCCCAGAGATTAGTTTACCTTGCGTGGCTTTTGGAAATACAGTCGACTGGCACTCTGTATCTGCACGATTCAACCAAACATGGATCAAAAATTTTTGGGAGGAAAACGTTACGTCGTTACATCTGTACTGTACACGTATAGACTTTTATTCTTGTCATTATTCTCTAAACATACAGTATAAAACTATTTACATATAATTTACATTATAAGTAACCTCGAGATGATTTAAAGTGTATTGGAGGATCTGAGTAGGCTATGTGCAAATATACTACGCCATGTTATCTAAGGGATTAGAAGCAATCCCCCGTGGATATGGACGAATGCCTGTTATTGATTCTTGATGGTGGTAGCCTGCATGGGGGGCTGTGAAAGTGAAGTTTGTGTGTAGTTACAAAGCACCTACTTAAACACATTGATTTCCCTTAAGTAGATGAGAAGGGAGGGTAGTCACAGCTCACAGGTAGACCTAACCAGGGACTTACTGACATTTAACCTGAAGCCTGACCACACCAGCAAATATTAAGAGGGCAGAGATAAGCCACCTTTATGATAGGGATGTTCTATAGACCAAAGAGAGGTTTATCGTTCAAGTTTCAGATGCTACCTAGGAAAAAGGGTTCAGCTCCCTGAAATACTTCAGAATATTAAAAGTAATGGCGGGTGACATTTATTTGTCTCTTTTTTATATGCTTCTCTGTGCTTTCCAAATTTTCTACAGTGAGTTATTCTTTAGTAACCACTGATATTATTAAATAAGGAATACATTAAACTTCCTTAGAATGAAAATCCATTGTACGAAGTCAGCCCTGAGGTTTTAATGGCCAGACAATTCCATCTTACATATCGAGGTTCCTCAGAGCATAAGGGAAGATGGCTCCAGGACCCCAATAATCTGTGTTTCTGACCTGGCTCTCCAAGACTCATTGCCTCTTTACCACATTATTGAGCTACCCACTGGCCTTGCATGTTCAGGTCAGATCAGATGCCTGGAATCCAAGAACTCTAGTTTATAAATATAGAAACATTGCTCTATCATATCCAAATTATATGTAAAAGAATCCTTTCAGAACCATAATTCATGCTGAACCCTTAGTTGAAGGATAGGAAAATATGGATTTGAGTAAATGTTAACTTTCGGGGATTAGGACCTATTCAGCGACTCTAAGTATCCCAGTGCCAGAAGAGAAGTGTTCTGTGTAGTCTTGTCTTATCACTGTTGGGATTCATTAATGGGCTTTCTCTTTTATGAAGTGATGTGGTTAAAACCAGAAGTAACTTTGGTTGCTCTCTTATGTGAGTTCCATGCAGTGGTCCACCATGAGCAATGGTGTAGCTACAAACGAGTTACAGAGATGGTGTCGGGCAATAAACCTGGAAGGGCAGGAAAGAGATGGGAGATGTAATGGAGTGAAGAAAGATAATTTGTTACACCAAGGCACTTAGTGAGTGTCTTTTGGGTTCAGGTCTTACTGGGGTTGAGTCATTAAGCAGTATTGCTTCTAAACATTTCTTGAAAGGCAGGGAAAACCAGTCAAGCAGGACTGGGGTTACGAAGAATTCAATAGGTGAGAGTTAGTTGACTTCATTTGGGGAATCATAGTACTGGTGTTACCTTAAGCCTAAAGCTGAGATGGAATTATTTAGTAGCAATATGAGAGGATGGAGTCCTGGTCAGTTGCTGTAACTGTGGGTTCACAATCCCATTGTTTCCCCCTTTTTGTACCCCCGCCTGTGAAATGAGAGCATTTGCTTCGGCGCTGAGAGGGCTTTCAGGATTAAGGACAGCCTCTGCCCTTCTGTTGGGGCCTCAGGTAGCGGGGTACTTGAGAAAGCCAACAGCAGTCGAGGCAGGGAAATAGGTTTCCATGCACAGGTGGGTAGGGGGGTGCTCTCCATCTTTGTCCAATGCTCATAACTCATCAGGTGGAAAACCATGGGGTTAGGGAAGGGAAGTCAGCGAGGAAACCTCTGCAGGGGAATATTGCAGGCTCACTCTCCCGCCGTTTAATTACCATGTGTTGCTCTGAGAGTGATTTGTTTAACAGTGAAGCAGCTCAACAGCCATCTTCAATGGCTGAAGATGGTGATTTTTTTTAAAAAACAAACGTGTTGCTCTGAGAGTGATTTGTTTAACAGTGAAACAGCTCAACAGCCATCTTCAATGGCTCAAGATGGTGATTTAAAAAAAAAAAACCCACAAACCCCACTGCAGTTTGATGTAACTGAATAATATTGGTGGGTTTGCTCAGCATCCTGCTGTCACACGTGAAGAGGGCGTTTGCTCACTGGGGCTTATAGGTCAGTGTGGTAGACACTTACTGTGAACTGATTAGACACGATGCTGTGGAGGGGTACCTCCCCACCACACCGCTCCCCTGGCGAGTGAAAGCGCCGGCAGGAGAGTGCCGCTCCTGGTGGCTGGTGGGTTCACCCTGCGGATAATGAAGCAGCAGGAGGCGTTCTGGCCGGGTTGTGAGACTGCAGTGGGGAGAGTGAGCTGACTTAGAGGGACAGTGTCACTACATCCTCTTCTCTCTAATGTATGCCATTTAAAAGGATAACATTTGAAATTCTGATTGGTGAGGTAAGGCTGTGCAGCTGTTGTAAATTTTTTGCCATCTTGAAATTTATTGATGTTAGATAAGATTACATGAGCCCAGATGTTGGCATTTACAGTTCTCCTGACTGTAAGAATTACATATCTCCCTTTGTTAATCTCCTCTCGGTTACTGACGTTATTTCAGTTAGATCATCTTCTGTGGTAAAAAGGAAGGAAATATGTAGCGTTGCCTCATTTACTTGAGTAGCATCCATTCAGAGCACATGGTTTTTTATACCCTCAACTTGGGTTTGCAGAGTCTGGGTTTCTTTGAAAGCTAGAACTATTCGAAAAATTAATCTTCCTGCACAAGCTACTTGAGAGTAAGAACAATGCTTTAAACTTGTTAGAAAACCCATCAATGTCTAGCAATGTGGGTCCACTTTATTAGATATTTAATAAATACTAGATGGCACAATGTATGAATACTGATTGCTTCCATTTTACCATCTCAGGGTGAGGCTCTCTTAATACTGTCACGAATTCTAAAGAAACTTTTAAAATGTCCAGCTCCCCAAAGGCAAGCAGCTACTTAGTTGAGATTCACTTTTGTCATCAAGTGATGCTGGTATGCACCTTACAAAGACATGGTCACATTGGGGGAGGGGAGGAGCCTGGCTGGGGTGGCATCATGATGTTTCAAAGAGCTGTATAAAGATGAGAAATCTTTGCATCCGGGCACAGAGGGAGGCACCATGCAAGCATCTAATTTGCTAAGCTCCCTGCTGGCAGTTTTTAATGCCCTGTTGATTTTATTAAACATTCGTAATAAGGAATCAGAGTTTTGTTTAGGCTGGAACCATAATAAAAACACTGTCATCATTTCTCAGAAATAGTGAAAATTACATGGTTGAGGAATCAACATCACACAGGGGAGCCTGTGCAGGTCACAGGCTGAGATGCCGCTTCTGGAAGGTGGGGTGGAGGGTACGTCTGGTCAGAGAGCTTAAGAGCACAAGGGGGTTTTGCGTGTAAGATTCAAAAAGACCGCATGGTTCTGTTAAGTTTATTTTATTTACAGAAGCATTTAAACTGAAGAACAAATGTATAATTGTGTTTTATATACGGGGGTGGGCAAACATAGGTTTACAGTTGAAATACAATTAAACAATATAATAATTAATAATTAATAATACAAGAATATGCTGTGTTTGTGCACTCACTACTGTAAATGTTTGTCCACCCCTGTATTTAGAGAAAGGAAACCGAACCTGAGTGCTTCAGCCGTGAGAGGGAAGCATGAAAAGTCCGTGCCCACTGAGAGGAGGACTCAGAGTCCCCGTAGGAGGCCAGAGGGAAGAAACTTAGAACAACCAAAGAGCTAAAATTAGCCCTGGACCCTGGTGGGCCCCAGACAGACAGTGGCATGGGGCACATAGGACTGTCTTGCTTTAGTCTGAGGAAGTGAACAGCTTCTGGCTGGTTGTTCTTTCTCTCTTGTTTTTCCTGGTGAAGCCAGCAACAGAGTGATCACAAATGAGGTTCAGATTCGGACACCGCCAGGGGAACTTGAGCAAGCTTCTGCATCTTTGTGAACTGCGTTTATCCTATACAATGGAGACGATGTTACCTGCCTCGTGGATTATTCTGAACAATTGCCATCATCCAGCTAGTATACTTTCCATTCAACAGAGCTTTGTTTAAGTGTTGGCCGTATTCACAAAGAGAAATCAGGCATAGTTGCTGTTCGCAGTGGGCTTATTGTCTAGTTAATATAAGATTTGAAAGTATATGACTCTAAATCAGAAATGATGACTACCACACATAAGATCCCCACAAAGTGTTCTAGCAGTTCTGCAGAGAGAACAGGGGTGGCTTCACATGGAGTATATAAAAAGTGCTGAGCCGTGAGCGGAAACTCCCTTCAAATGTAATAGGAAAAGTGTTTCATCCACAGAATTTTAATTTCCATAATAAAGGGGAAACTAGTATGAGAAAAATCTTCACCTGGTTGGTGTTAGGCAACTTGTGATGGATGAAAACAAAATTCTAGAACCCATAATGGGTCTGTGGAGATATTTAATTCTGGGAACAACAAAGGATTTGGAATAAATCAAAGCTGGTAGGTATAGAAAGGGTCTGGGTTCAGTTATATTATGAAAGTGTGCTCTGATAATAAGAAAGGAAAATGTCCCTGATAGCAGTGATAAGGAAGGTGCTAGGTGTGGTGGGTTAGACTGGCTATATTGAGGCGCCTGCAAAGATTGAGTACTGCCAAACAGTGTTCTGTAATATTCCCGAATAATGACTAAACAAGGATTTACACCGCCATCAGGTTAAGAAAAATCAGAGAACCAGGAGCAGACTGCAGTCTAGGTGCAAGCCAAAAATATCAGGTGTTCCTGCTGCCATCCTCCAGCGGCTGCCCAGATCAGGAGAGTTCTAGGAAGGGCAGCAACCTGAGTCACATTGAAAATGGTGTCCAGAGCCAGACTTTTGCCCCTCGTGTCAGCATGAGTCCCTTCTTCAGTGTGTAGCCAGTGCTGATTTCCAATTAGTTATGTTGCATTCTTTACTTCCATCAAACCCCCTGGGCCAGGACCCATTGGCCACACTCCCCACCCCCCACCTACCCACACCCTCCCTGCAGAGGTGTGCAGTGCGGATGTGAGTTCTTCTCCATTCGTGCCCAGAGACTCAACCTCTGGATCATGAGATAGCAGAGTGCTCAGCACTTCTAATCTTCCAGGGGCCTTGCCAGCAATTTTCTCTAAGTCTCTGGATGCCACCACCATCACTTCTTACAACTCTTAGCAGAACCCAATTTTTGACTTCCCCTCCAGTGATTGCAAACAAAGCAGGGTCTTTCATCTGCCATTGTTGGGTGCCCTGCCCAGTCCAGGGTCATCTTGGAAAGACGCATTGATTTAGCGCTGCTGTTGGGTTCCCTTCTATAAAGAGTCATTTCATGTGTTGTATACATACAGACTTATTTGGGTCACACCCCTGGACCAGAATCGCATACTGACACAGTGGGAAGAGCAGGTCCTACAAGGTGTCTGAAGCCTTAGCTATCAGAGAGCACATGTGACAGAGCTGAGGGCATCCTGGTTTGCAGGGAGCCTGAGAGTGACAGAAGAAAGACAGGGATTGATTAAAATGATGTTAAATTGGGGAGCAGGACAGCATCACAGAGCCCCTGACGGGGTGGGGGGTGCAGTAGAGGGCCCCAGCTGAAGTGGCAAGCAGGGAGAACAGGGAAGAAACCGCTTGCAGAACAGACTGAGAAGACCCGGACCCCTGGTGCACTTGGACTTGTGAAGTGGGTGGATAAGCAGAGTGAGGCACAGTGAGCGCCCCAGTCCTGCGGTGCCCAGTGACTAGCCAGGGTGAGAACCCAACTCTGATTTCCCAGCAGCCCTTTTCTGTGGCACGTCTGTCACTTCATTGCTGGGGGAGTGCGGATGGAGAGCTGCTGTTGTCATGGAGCCCCAGAGCCGCTGGAAGGCATGTTGGAAGGTGGTTTACTTTGTCCGTGGTGCTTGCGTTTTATGTGTCGCTGTCTTCTCTGCGTCGGATGAATTTGTGGGATTGTGCACTATCTCTAGACCCTGGTGTCCTCATCTTTGAAATGTCTTCAAGATTCCTGTAGCCCCGGTTGAGTCAATGCTGCAGCCCTGCCGTGCTTCCTTCCCTCTGCGCCTCTCCCTAATTCTTTGCAGTTTCGTTTGGGCCTTTGGTTGGTGGCCAGGTGCTCATCTTTCTCCCATTACTTTCTAGTGATGGGGGCTGATGGTCACTGGCTGCTAGGGGACTTTTTCTTCCCTGATGTGTCCCAATTTTAGAAGATACTGCTCCTCTAGAAGGCATGGGGAAGGTGACAGAACCTAAAGTCAGCCAGCTTCACTCTCCATCAGCTACATTCATGCAGAATGCGAATGCATTTATTTACTGAGTTTCAGTTTGGGGTTGTACATTATTTATGAGTGAGAAATAGATGGAAATAAATTAAAAAGACTTATAGTTGGTGATTTGTTTGGTATCACTTAGCAACATCAATATTTTTGTCCACAAATAAAGGTCTCCTGTTTGGTGCATGTTGAAAATATTTGTACACTTACGTGTTTGTGACCTTGTGTACACATTATCTGAGGCACAAGGATCATTTTGGTTGCTGCTGGGTTTATAGTACTTAATTTGGGTGTCTAGACACTGGGTATAGTGACAGAAAAGTGTCTGAAAATGTGAGATGAGATTTTAAAGAATCGTACTCTTAAAATACGTCTGCAACTTGCCTCTTAAAACAAAATAAATTAAAGAGTTAGAAAACCCTAAATCCAAATTATTGGAGGTGTTATTTACAAATATCTTTGCCTGTTTGATGGGTTGCTTTTTTGTTTTGTTGACAATTTCTTTTGCTGTGCAGAAGCTTTTTAGTTTGACACAATCCCATTCTTTTTTATTTCTTTATTTACCTTTTGCTTTTGTTTTTGTTTCCTTTGCCTCAGTTCTTGGACCAAGGCCCATAAGTTTAAGACCTATGTTTTCTTCTATGTAATTTATTGTTTCAGGTCTTATATTTAGGTCATTAATCCATTCTGTGTTAATTTTTATGTATTGTGTCAAATAGCGACCTAGTTACATTCTTTTGCACATAGCTTTCCAATTTTCCCAGCACCATTTATTGGAGAAACTTTCTTTTTTTCATGGTATGTTTTTGGCTCCTTTGTTGAAGATTATTTGTCCATCTATATATTGGTTTATTTCTGGGCTCTCAATTCTGTTCCATTGATCTGTGTGTCTGTTTTGATTATTGTTTCTTTGTAGTATAATTTGAAGTCAGGGAGTATGATACCTCTAGTCTTGGGTTGTTTTTTTCCTCAGTGTTGCTTCAACCTGTTTGGGGAGTTTTATGGTTCATACAAATCTGATGATATTTTGTTTTCTTTAAAAAATGCACTGGGGTATTGATAGGATTGCATTAAATCTGTATATTGCTCTAGGTAATATGGTCATTTTAACTATGTTGATTCCTCAAATCTATGAATATCTTTCCATTTCTTTGTGTCTTCTTCAAATTTTTAAAGAAATAACTTAAGTCTTAAGTAAATGGTTATTGAATCAATAGAGAGATGAATGATTCATAGGCAGTACAAGCATAACTGTTTATATTCCAGCTCTTTGCTTAATGTCAGTTGTAAACAAAAAAAATATATAATTCCCAAACCATATATGGGATATGAAAGTATTACAAGTTATGGCCCAAATCCAAAATTAACCCATACTATTATATATAACTGAGAACATAACTAATTAGTTGTTTTTATGTTTTTCTAAGTCAGAAAGTCCATATTTAGAGTTGTTTATTTTGGTAGTTCTATTTCATGCATTAAACTTAAATGTGGCTTTAGATAGGGCCTTTTTTGTTAATATTTCACCTTTTTATGGCCAAGTCTACCTGGAAAGGGTAATGTGTAGAATGTGTAAATGCCAAATCTGCACATGAATGTCTAGACATCAAATACTCAGAGTCCAAATATTCTTTCAAATAGATCTACTTAATGTTCTGCTACAGTAACTATTGTCCTTTAATATTTTTATTTCATTGAGGTATAACTAATGTTCAGGAACACTACAACGTAATTTAAATTTTAGTGATTTCCGCTTGTGCATATTTTCAAAAGGTAATCAACCATATATGTAAATATCCACTCCCAAGGAGGAAGGGGGAGCCTAACTCCCACTCCGTAGGTGTGGGTTCTGCATAATGACTGCCTTCCGGGTGTATAGTATAAAAGGGGGAGGGTACCTTTACAGTAGAGAAACCTGACAGATACTACCACAGCCAGATGGTCAGTGATGAGTCATGTAGATAGTATGTTGTCCTGAAATGGTATGACAAAAATGGCATTATACCTTTGTGGTCTTACTCCCGAAAACCAACTTCCTTAATCTAATATCATAGGGGCGGGGAAGGGGGGAATCAGACAAATTCCAATAAAGGGAAATTCTACAAAATGCCTGAGTGTTCTTCAAACAGTCAAAGTCGTTAAAAACAAGGAAAGTCTGAGAAACTGTCACAGCCAAGAGGAGCCTAAGGAGTCATGATGACTAAATATAATGTGATATCCTGGGTGGGATCCTGAAACAGAAAAATATCATTATGTAAAAAGATTAAGGAAATATAAATATACTATGAACGTTAGTTAATTTTTCTTTTAATTGTAGTTTGTAAGATGAAAGAATTTCATACAGTAGAGTCATTTTATTTGAACACTACCTTTCTGGATTAGTTTGGGAACAAAATTTTTTTTTATTCTTTTTTTTATTGCTTAAAGTATTACAAAGGGTATTACATATGTGTCCATTTTTGGGAACAAAATTTTAAGTGCAATGCAATAAGATAGGAAGTCACAACTTGCTTTCTCCCTGTTTCTCATTGCAGTCCCTTCCTGTTTTTAGAAATTATTCAGCTAGATTACTTATCTATGGGGTGAATATTAGATAAAGTATCAATTTTCAAATTATTATTTTCATTTGAAATGGGCTAGAAGACTGCAATCAAACTATAAGTATCTAAATTCTGTTGAGTATAGCAGTTGTTACATCAGGGTACAGAGAAATGTAGATCAGTTGGTTCTTGAGTTGAAAAATTACATGGTCTGTCTTAACAAGTAAGCCAGGTGTGCCTCAATGAAATTCAACTATAGCTAGACAAAGACAAAATTACAAATGGGAAGAAGTTTATAGAGTATATAATTAAATTATCAGGTAGATAGAGTAAAACTGGGGCTGAGATTCTTACTTAGAGCTTATTTCGGAATTGTATTATTTTCTAGGAAGTCTTTTGTGTGTGAATTATTCTCTTCATCGGTGTTTTCCTTGTGGCTTCATTATTATAGAGAGAATGCAAGTTTATATTAAGCATTAGATTTATTATCCATCTAGCATGAGGTAAATGATCATTTTGAAATGCATTCTTGCCCTTCAAGTCAGTCACTGAGATATGTAATTTGCATACTCATAAATTGGATAAATAAAAATCATCTTCCTTAGCATTAGTGTATGTTGTTTTTGTAGGTCTCAAAACTTTATTTAAATGAGTTATATATTGTCACTTTGAATTTCTAAAACTATTGATTTTCATTTCCAGGAATTCAGGGAACATTTTTAGGGATAGAGCTTACCTTCTTGTGATGTCATCATTATTTCTACATGTTATTAGTAGGCTACGGGACCTCACTGGAATGAGAAAGTTTGAGTTGAAAGAAGTTAGGCAGGTATAAACTCTGCTTTCCAGAAATTTGCAATCCAGTAAAGATACATGATTACGTGCAATATA
This sequence comes from Myotis davidii, assembly GCF_000327345.1. Lineage (NCBI taxonomy): Eukaryota > Metazoa > Chordata > Mammalia > Chiroptera > Vespertilionidae > Myotis > Myotis davidii. The sequence goes on along the minus strand of NW_006290305.1, from coordinate 2,152,650 downwards.
CTGTATATGTCTCGTTAATCATGTGAGATACATAGGTGAGGGTTAAAGTGGGTGTATTGGGAGAGTAAGGCATGGTGCTTTGGCTATGCCTGAACCTAGATAAGCTTTTTATAATAAGAGGAATTATGAGCCTCTGTCAAATAGCCACACAGACAAAAGGGAGAGTAACAACTTCTGACTTTAGAGAGCAAGGACATCTTCATGGAAGAGGTAGCGGGTAAGCCTGGTCTTGTAAATATGAGTAAGTTTCTAGAGATAGGGGATCCATTTGAGGAAAATGAATTTCAGCTGGTAAAGAAAGACATGCCAATTGGGAAAAGTTAGGATACATTTGGAAAACTCCAAGATAGAAAGTTAGTTGTTGCCGATTGACTCCTAGTCTTTGTACATCGATCAAGAGTACATACTGCCAACATGACTTATGACTACTAATGTTGGTCTTTATCACCTGGCTAAGGGGGTATTTATCAGGTTTCTCCACTGTTAAGTTTTTCTTTTTCCCCCTTGTCTAAAGGGAATCACCTTTTCTTTTTAAAATCCTCACCCAAGGACATGTTTTTATTGATTTGAGAGATAGAGGAATGTAGGGGGTGGGAGAGAGAGAGGGAGAGAGAAACATTGATCAGTTGCCTCCCATATGTGCCCCAACCAGGGATCAAATCCACAACCCAGGTATGTGCCCTGACTGGGAATCCAATCTGCCACCTTTTGCTGTATGGGACGATGATCCAACCAACTGATCCACCTGGCCAGGGCAGGAACCACCTTTTAAAGGGTGATTAGTGCTCTATAAAATAGAAACTTGTCAATGTATTGTTATAAAAATTATGGCTATTTCAGGCCATTCATCAGGCATAATAAAATAATAAGCAAATACTAGACTTTGCCTAAACTTTGAAAAAGATCCTAATCTAAACTTGACCTTCTCTAAAACTACTACCCTACCTGAGGTGGTTTCCTTTAGACAAATTTTTTAATAGAGAGACAAGAAGTTGTTAAGAAATGAATTAAGACACTTGTCTTAGCATCTGGCATGTGATGATGACCGTATGTTAGCCATCATTTTTTACATCATCATCATCATTATCATCATCATTACTTTCATTGAATAGCTGAAACATCCAGATACTAGACACCATTATACCCAAATTCTTGATGATAAATTTTATTATTTCCACTTTGATTTTGAATTAAAGAAAATTTTTAAAAGAAGAGCTAAATCTAATCATTTTTCAAGGTATAAGCAAAGTTCACATATTTTACAAACTGATTGGCACTTTAAAAAAGTGTTGGAGTAGGAAGCGCTAAGAAACTGCCTATTGATTGCACTGTTGTCAGTTCCTAAGCAACCATTGCCAAATTTATCTTCACATCACACAACTTGTGTGTTTATCCAAGCTGGTTGAACT
>NW_006290305.1:2135117-2151155 GCF_000327345.1 Myotis davidii | reverse complement strand
CCCACACACACTTTATATGTTTCTGGCTAATTTTCCATATCAGTTAGTGTTTGCTCAGAAATGCAAAATAATTTTGATATTAGTTAAATACACCATAACTAAGAAAAATGTGTAATAGTGTCATACATGAATTCCCAAAGAATATATATGCCAATGTTACTTTCTATTAATAGGTATAATTAAGAATAAATGCCATAGTATAATTTCACTTATGTAAAATATGAGCACCTCTAATTTTCCCACAAGTAACTCCCGCCATCTCCAATATGCTACAAGAGAAAGTTGGAAACTGGCCATCCCATGATCTTGGACAAGTACAGGATTATGAAGCACATAAACTCTGGTTGATACAAGTACAGGATTATGAAGCACATAAACTACCTGGTTGATATCTTTGTTCTCAGGAATGTCTTGACAATTTTCAGGAACTTCAGTGTTGGCACTGTCACTAGATACATCACTGCTGTTACTCTAGAATGCAGTAGCATCCACTGTCTGCAAGACCAATATGAAATTAATAAAAGTAATAAATGAGTCTAAATTGTGAATTACCATGCTGTAAAGGTCTCTTTAAGGAGAGAATCCCAACTTCCATTTTTCCTCACAGTGTTGACTAATTAATAACAAAGGGATATTTCAGTTCCTAGTAGATGATTAGAACAACATCTGCACAGCTGTTTCATCCTAGGGGTCTCTGAAATGTTACTAGCTACATTTTTGACTCATCTATCTGGACATTGAATGATTGAATGAATGAATGAATGAATGAATGGCAGAGACCTGTGAAATGGTACCTACCTTAAAATAGCATTAATGGAAAATGTCTAGCTATTTAAGCCAAGGTATTTTTATAATTGTTAATTACTTATAAAGCCCAATTCACTAAAAAAATGCAACATGATTATTAGCCTCTTTTTGTCTTTGGAATTTCTAATATATGTGTGCACATATATGTATGTGTGTATATATGTTTATGTATATGTATATATATGTGCATATAATGTATTTTTAAAATAATTTTTAAATGTTTTTATTGATTTTAGAGAGAGAGGAGGGGAGAGAGGAAAAAAACATCAATATGAGAGAAATATCTATCGGCTGCCTCCTGCTTGCCCCCTACTGGGGATTGAGCCTGCAACCATGTGCTCTGATTGGGAATCAAAAAGCTGACCTCTGGTGCATGGGACAAGGCTCACTAACTGAGCCACACTGGTCAGGGCATAATATATTTTCTATTTCCTCAAAGTCTAGAGACCATGATCGTACTGCTTGAGAGTCAGGAAATGAGGTTTTGGTAGGCAGCTGCACAAATTAATTTTTCAGTGACCTTACTAAAATCACTTCTCTTCTCCTGGCCTTAACTTCCCTATCAGAGGAGTTGCCTAGAGACCTGTGAGGCCTCTTCTACGTCAAAGATTGCAGGGTTTGCAAGATGGCTGCATGTGTCTGGGCACTGCCCATGCCCTCTAACCAGGAGGCATCAGTCTTCTATTTGTGAAATGCTTGGTCTTCCATTTCATAGTCTATGAAGTTGGGTGTTAAAACCTAGCAACAAGGAATTCCTAGTTCAGTCCTTTTGTCTCATGTTTTTAAGTATCTTGGGTACTTTTTAGCTTTTAGGCTCACTGCTGGAAAGAGTAGAACTCCTCAGTTTTGCTTCTATTCTTTTTTCTTTATAAATTCATGTTGTTCAGTAGAAGAACTGGGGAATTATTTTCAGGGAATCGAAGCCCTCAGGAGGTAAGGTGATTACAAGAAAGGTCCCTTTGCTTTTGCATCTATAGTCATGAGCCAGCTCTATCCCCCAAAATACTATAGATGAGACTGCTAAAGGAAGGTATGCTGACAACACAGGTCACTAAGAGTCTGTCTGGCTACTGTGCTGTTTTTCTGTGCCTTCTGAGCAAATATTTGAGAGTGAAAGGTAACTTGGCAAATCTCAGAACCCAAGGGAATTCTGGGATCATAACTTCCCAGGCTGTGACTACTCTTTGGGCCAGCCCTGGAAGAGATATACTATCATGGTCTCCATGCCAGTGGGAAGAAGTAGAACTGACACCTTTTCCAAAGGGCCTCAAGCACTTGCATTTCACATGACTCGGTAGGATTCTGAGTGACTGATTTAAAGATCTTAAGATTTTTGAAACCCAAATTCTTCTCCTTATCCATGATTTTTTAATTGAGTCCTTCCCTACAAGACAAGAAATCTGAGTTCATCTTATTAGCTTTCTGTGAAAGGGTCTCAATTAGATTAAGCTTCCTTTTCAACCTCAACCTTTTATGTTAAAAATAATAATTATAGATGACTCTAATTTCAACATTGAATATTCAACAAGCAGTAGCTTTTGTTGGTATGGTTGATAAGAACATAGGGAATAGAATGCAGAGCTGTGGTTGAAATTATCCATTGAAGAGTCTGCAGGTGGTAACTACGGCTCTCTCAACAAAAAGGAATGTCAAGTCTGTGTGGAATAAAGGAAACAATGAGTTTAGTCCTGCATTTTCCACATGCCATGTATGTGGCCTTAGGAAGGTCTCCTAAGAGCTCTGATTCTGTTTTCTCACTTATAAATGGCTTATGATTTTTGTCCCAGGACCTTAGGGGTGTGTAAAATTTCCCAGTTTCCAGATCATATTGTCTTAGGGAATATATCAAATAGATATTAAGGGCCCTACACTATAGCTATTCTTCAAGTTCTGTGTTTTAAAAGTTGAAATATTTTAAAATTTTTAACCTGAAATGAACAGCTAAAATTATTTGGGTGGACAATACTTAAGTAGTTTTGCTTATTCCTTTTTAAAATGGGCTTCTGTAAATGTATCCTATTGTCTCTTACCCCTTTCCTAGAATATCACCCAGTAATTTTTCCTCTGGTCATAGAATTCTGAAAATTTCTCAATGAGAAATAGATGCCTACTTCACAACTCCTTAAGATTTTGCACTTTGTAATTAAAATTTTGAGCAGCATTTTTATATTGGAGTAAATGAGATAATTAAAAGATTTTTCAAGAAGGAGAAGTATATGAGAAAATAAGTGGTTTCTGCCGTGTGATTAAACACTGCAGCTGAGATGCTTGATGAGCAGCGGAGTCATCGTTGGGAGTGTACTTGATCATCATGAGTGGGATCTTGATTACAGTTCAAGAAGCATGATCAGAGACAAGAGTGTGATGACATCCATTCGCAGACACATGTCCTGAAACCTACTTCCACTTGATGCAGGACTTTACAGATGCTTCTTGGACCTTGTGAGAGATCAGGCACTGAAATATACATTTGTTTACTATAGTGACACAGCATGAGGAGGATGTACTGTGAATCTGAAACAAATTTAGGAAAAGCTGAACCCAAAGGTTCTCCTGGTTGTCAAATCCTCCTGCAATCATAAAATCATTGTTTTATTTATACTCGAGAAAACATAAAAACCAAAGATCTGTAACAATGAGCAATGGTAAGAAAAATGTATAAAGTGTAAAATATCCTAGAAGGATTATGTAACTCCTTAATTTTTCCTCAGCCACCTGGCATCAGAAACCTCCCTCACCTCTGGCATTGCAGAGAATTAAGAGCTGCAGGATTAAGGAGATCCAGAACACACATCATGACTTTGTCACTTTTTTAAGATGTGTACCCTTAGGCGAGTTGTTTAATGTCTCTAAGTTTCAATTTCTTCCTTTGTAAAAAGGTGATAACCATACCTACTTACTTTATAGGTAGATGTAGATTGTTGTGAGCGTAAATGGTAGCGTACACTGTATTAGTTCAAGGGACTGTCATGGATAGCATCATCCTTGACCCCGAGGGCCCAGAGGGGCACACGGAGACTGTTAACTTTCAGCCATCTCTGCTGACCAAATCAGTTCAATCTGAGCCTTTCCCACGTCTACACCCTCGTAACTAGGTTCTTTTCTTTTCAAATTAATTTTCAGTAAATGTCAAGAAAAATTCAATAAAGGCTATTGATAGGACATTGATGCACTTAGGAGACAAGAGAGTTCTGAGCTGGCGCTTGCCTGCCCCCCACCCCAGCAGTCTCTGTGCTTTTCAGGCTGGGCCCGCATATATGATCTGAAGTAGGGAAGTGGCATGCTAACTTTTGGAAACATTCAGCTGCCAAGTTTCCTCTCCTCAGACTTAAAATAGATCAGACTGAGAAAGGAAGGTAGAATGTAAACCAACTGTTACCCTCTATACTGAGACTGTTTTGCTTGATCTAGTGTAATTAGTACAGCTCTGTGTTAGGAGGTAAAGAAACTTAGCCCCAATATCCCATTCCTGACTATTTGGAGACAGACCTGATGGTTTAACATGGGTATACCTGAAGATTTACTGTTTCTTGTCACTCTGTCTTTTTAAATAAAAAATTTATATCACCAGAGATGACAGATATCTTTTCTTTTAGGGATAGCCAATGATTCTTTTTAGTAACATGAGCATGTTCACAACATCTGATTAATCCTTAAACCAGAATCCATAGAGCATTTTTTTTAGGTTGATGATTAGATTCAACTTAGTGTTGGATAGGTGGCAGAATTACAGAGATGCCCTCCGGGTATTTCCAGCCATGCCTGCGGATGCCAGTAGCAAAAGGGCTGTATTCTGTATGGTTGGATCATGGGCAAACTTAAAGAATTGTTGGTGAGTGTACATTGAGTGTCCTGACTCCCAAAACCTGTTCACACAAAAAAATGGCTTTCCAGATATTGTGGCATAAGGAAGGAGGAGGGGAAAGGGCGCTAGTCCTCATTTAGGGATAGTTGAATCTATGGAGAGAGTGGACACTCTGTGGCTTTTCCACATTACTTCTTTCAATTCAAGAGAAGAATAGAGGGTACAGAGCTTCCTTGTAGAATGTCTTGATGGTCATAACATTAGCAGGTCAATAGGGATAGATGGTCCTAGCTACGACTGCCGATAAACAGGATCCATAGTTCTCATACATCAATAAATACTTATCCAATACCTAGCCCCATGGGAGACAGACAAACCACAAGACAGATCCCGTCTCACAAGAATCTTTAAATAGATGACCTTAAAGACCCCTTAGCGATTTCCCGAGTCATGGTTTAAACACAGATAACCAGATCATAGCTGGACCATTTTCAAATGGCTTTCCAGATATTGTGGCATAAGGAAGGAGGAGGGGAAAGGGTGCTAGTCCTCATTTAGGGATAGTTGAATCTATGGAGAGAGTGGACACTCTGTGGCTTTTCCACATTACTTCTTTCAATTCAAGAGAAGAATAGAGGGTACAGAGCTTCCTTGTAGAATGTCTTGATGGTCATAACATTAGCAGGTCAATAGGGATAGATGGTCCTAGCTACGACTGCCGATAAACAGAAGGATCCATAGTTCTCATACATCAATAAATACTTATCCAATACCTAGCCCCATGGGAGACAGACAAACCACAAGACAGATCCCAGGTCTCAAGAATCTTTAAATAGATGGCCTTAAAGACCCCTTAGCGATTTCCCGAGTCATGGTTTAAACACAGATAACCAGATCATAGCTGGACCATTTTCAAATGGCCAGATTCCTCCCCTTTTTATGCTTTTTGTTGGTAGTTACAGAAATTCTTGCCCCTCTCTGCCCCCAATGCAGCAGTATTCTGGATTGAAGAATGGCTGTTATTCAAGTAGTCCTTGTCAGAAGCAAGGACAAGTTATGTCTGAAGGTAAATTAACATCTCTGGCACGTTCCCTCCCCATGTGTACACCGAGGCCAGCAGCCACACTACCCACCTCTGCCGAGTGGGCCAGCCCCTGAGGTTGGGGTTGCTTGTCTTTCCCTGTCTGACAAGACCGGCATGGTCTGCGCTGAAAAGCTTTTCCTCACCTGCTCTCCTTGATTTGTGTGGCTTTGAGAATGTAAACAGTTCATTTAGATGTTCCCATTTGCTTAAAAAGAAAAGAAAAGAAAACCTCCAAATCCAGAACTTTTGTGGGGACTCAGAAGCCACAGCAGGCAAGGGACACCAAGGCCCCCGTGACCTTTCCTCTGCTCCTGCTATCTCTTCCCTCCCTCACCACCTCCCCTTCTCCTGACTTGGAAGTTTGCCTGGAAACCATATTTCTTTCATTACAGTGGCTGCCCTCCAACCCTCCCTTGCAAATTTCCCTGTAGCTTGTGGGGTCTTTAAATTGTTCAGGTGGATGTTATACTTTAGGCTTGAATCTCCTAACTCCTTGGAAGAATTCTTTCTGTCTCTGCTCTGCCCATACTACCCCCACTCCCTCAAAAAAAGAAAAGAAAAAAGACAGATTAAAAGTGAGACTCAGCCACTGGGAATATAAAGTGAATATCACTCCACGCCTGTCAGTTATTCTCTTACATTGCTATTTTTTTAAATATATTTTATTGATTTTTTACAGAGAGGAAGGGAGAGGGATAGAGAGTTAAGAGAGAAACATCAATGAGAGAGAAACATCGACCAGCCGTCTCCTGCACACCTCCTACTAGGGATGTGCCCGCAACCGAGGTATATGCACTTGACCGGAATCGAACCTGGGACCTTTCAGTCTGCAGCAGACGCTCTATCCACTGAGCCAAACCGGTTTGGCTACATTGCTATTTTGAAACATAGAGTATACCCTTCTCTAAAAAGTAAAGGTAATTTAAATCCCATGTCACCATAATTTGAACTCAAAGCAACAATGTAAAACAACGCCATGCCACTAAAATACTTTTTTTTTTTATGACTATAACACCCCATTAAGCATAAAGTGTCCCTGGCTAGTTATGTCTCAGAGAGCTTTTATAAAGTAATAATGCATTGTCTTTTAGGTCTACCAGTTGTCTGTAATAGAGGGGTGGCAAAGGGTACCCAAGGGTGGACCAAAGCCTTGCTGAAGAGAGTCTTCCATGATCTTAGATGCCCCTCTGACAGGCCTTTGCATGGGGAGAAGCCCACGCAGCAGAAAAGAACAGAGCTGTCTCCAGCACCAGGCTGGTGGGCTGAGTCAGGGCCCACCAGAGCTGCTCCAAGAACAGCCGGGCACCTGTGGGGTGAGAGACGGGGGGGACTGCAGATTCCCCGACACACAGCCAGGGGCTGCTGTCCACCAGGGGTGGGAAAGAACAGCCTCTTGTCGTCGTGGGGTCGTGACATTGGCATGAGCTGCCCTTCCCAGCTGGGCCATCCTGGCACCCAGTCTCAGGCTAGAGAGGGAGCCAGCCCAGCTGTACTGAAATACTCATTCTTTTCCCCTCTCCCACTCTCTTGCCAACAAGCAGGCAAACAAAAGAGATGACACTGTGGTTCATGCAGTGATCAGAACCTTCCTCAGCCGAGGGAGAGCAATAGCTGTACTCATTTATAGCAGAATGCTTCACCTACACCTTATTTTTGTGTGAAGAGGGGAAATTTTAGTAGCTTTGTTTTTATCTAGCTCCTAGGAGAGTTACTCTTTACTTACGGGGGTCATACATTTTGAATGGAGCCTTAAAGGGCCTGTATTTGTTTTTGAGGGAAGAAATCATCCCTGTCCATCAGTTGTGGCTCTGAAGAAGAGAGAGGTTCTGTGCAGCATTCATCGTCATTTCATTCACTCACCATTTAATAGAATGGTGTGCCTGGCATGCTTATTATGTATTAAATGACAACAGGTTGTATTGACCCAGCAAAAAGCACTATGTGGTGTTATACTGTGGTTTTATGACTTTATGCTATCCTTGATACATGAGTCTGCAAACCTGTGTTGCAGATCTCTTCCAGCATAGGCCCTGTCCCCTCATGGGGGTACAGAAATATACCTGCACAACCCCTGCTGCCGGGAGTGTGACATCTGTTAGACATGGGAAGGTCTGAGATGGGGACGAGGGCCTTTACTAGTCACATCTGTTTGATGGGAACTGATAGGACCGAGGGGCTCAGGGTAGGGGCCTCCAGCCAGTGAAGAAGAGGCCCTGGGGAAGGCATGGAGCTGGGTGAATGCGGTGTTCCCTGGCTGCTGCTTCCCTGCCCCTTGAAAGCCAGCCCGCTCCTAGAGAGGAACCCCACTGCTTTCAGTCCCTCTACCCCAGGAATGTCTTCTGCTCGGCACGGCAGGATTTTTCTTCTCTTTTTTAATAGAATGGTGTGCCTGGCATGCTTATTATGTATTAAATGACAACAGGTTGTATTGACCCAGCAAAAAGCACTATGTGGTGTTATACTGTGGTTTTATGACTTTATGCTATCCTTGATACATGAGTCTTCCCCCCAAAAAACAAGGAGCAGTTAAAAATATATTTTGTTTGTTTGTTTATAAACATCTGTGCAAAAGAATATGAGAGTGTCATGGAAAGTGAAAAATAACTTAGATTTATTGACCATCTGCTGTGTGAAGAGCACTGTGCTGGGAATTTAATCAGTATCCGTCTGAAGGGAGTGTTACTGTGCCCATTGAACTGACGGGAGCTCTGTAGCCGGCACGCTTAAGTAACTTGCCCGATTCACAGTGAATGTGGGTGCCATGGAAGACCCCAAGCCTACGCCTGGTCCATGCTCCACAGGGAAGGGAAGCTGCGAATGCTTCTCAGAGTTGTTCCTATTTCGGATTCACTGACCTTCTCCTCTTGCGTTATTTTGGTCGATATTAATCATTTCCCCCATCACCCAGCCTCACTGTTTTAGCTGTGATGTGCACTCCCGTGGGTACAATAAGCCTTCACTGAAGTGGCTGAGATGAATACACGTAAGGAAGAAAAGTATGTACCTCGCATATTCCTAATTCAGAGGTATCTGGAGTGCTTGAAATTCCTGGGGTAGATGGGCTGAAAGCAGACAAGAGGCCTTCTTACCTGTGCGGGCTGATTAGCCCAGGAGCTGTAGTAGCTATTTCACTCAACTGAGTTACGAAGACGTGGACTGCGCACTCGTGGTCCCCATAGCGCTGCTCACAGGAGCACTGCCTTCCTGTCATGGCAGCAGCCCCGAGGAAGCCGCTCTTTTGCAGAAGACCCAGTCGCCCAAATAAAAGTAAGAACTCTCCAATTGTTTACAGCTTTAAAAACATTTTCCCCGCATGGAAATTCTCCGAAGATTTGAGACTATTAGCACCAAACCAAGAGTTTTCTCGTGGCTCCTTCTCTTTTTTCCTGAAAGCAAATGAATTTCCTCTGCTGCTTCCTGCTCATCTTACTTCCTTAATTGTTAAGCTGGTCAAATAGAGAAGGTTCTCCCTTCTAAAAAATGGAACTATGAGAACTTTGTTTGACAAAAATATTAGACTATTTGCTCATTTTAAAATGAAAATAACACAATGATAAATGCTGCTTTTAAATTCTAGCTTGAAAATGTTTTGGTTTATTGAAAAGAGTATATGCACCCTATGTACATGGCAGCATTATTTACAGTAGCCAAGATATGGAAGCAGCCCAAGTGTCCATCAATAGATGAGTGGAGAGAAAAGCTGTGGTACAGTTACATAAGGGAATACTACTCGGCCATAAAAAAGAAGGAAATCTTACCTTTTGTGACAGCATGGACGGACCTGGAGAGCATGATGCTAAGTGAAATAGGCCAGTCAGAGAAAGACAAATACCATATGATTCACTTATATGTGGAATCTAATGAATAAAATAAACAAAACAGAATCAGACTCATAGATACAGAGAACAGACTTACAGCTGTGAGAGGGGAGGGGATTTGGAGGGCTGGGTGAAATACTTGAAGGGATTAAGCAAAAAAAAAAAAAAAAAAAAAAACCCAAAAAACAAAATCATAGACACAGACAACAGTATAGTGATTAACAGGGAAAGGGGCATGGAGGCAGGTAGAAGAGAGCAAGGGAGATAAATGGCTTATCTTTGGGTGGTGAACACACAGTACAATATACAGATGATGTATTACAGAACAGTACATTTGAAACCTATATAATTGTAATAACCAGTGTAACACCAATCAACTTTCTGCCCTCCCACAGCTGTACCATCCTCCTACAGGCTCAGACTCAGGCCTAAAATATTAGCTCAATAATAGAGCTGAGCTATCAAGGGAATAAATCATTGTATTCTTGCTTGCTTAGGGAAAAAATGCTTATCAGTTGAAGGATTAGTCAATTATAATTGATTTTGGGAATCAATCTGTTTCATAAGTTGGACTCTGCTTATATTCACGTTATTTTAAAAGGAATTTATTGTATATCTTTCAAGGAAGAAATATATGGGGTTTTTTTGGTTAATCCTCACCCAAGGATATTGCTTGCAATTGACTTTTAGAGAGAGAGAAGGAGAGAGAGAGAGAGAGAGAGAGAGAGAGAGAGAAAGAGAGAGAGAGATGTGAGAGCTGTGAGAGACACATAACTTGGTTGCCTCCCGCACATGCCTCAACAGAGCCTGGGAATGAACCTGCAAACCAGGTACGTGCTCTTTACTGGAATCGAACCCACGGCCCTTTTATACATGTGCTGACACTAACCACTTAGCAGTACTGACCAGGGAGGAAGAAATATTCTTTTAAAAATCTGTTGTGCTAATGATTAGCTTTACTTTGAGTTAATGTCCCTTTTGATATTAACTGATAATTTTACCAACAATTTGGTTGAATTGTATTAAATTTCCCCTGGAGGGACAGGTACTATTTATCATTATTTATTTGTTTTCTTTGTTGTGCATGAGTGAGGCAAAACAGCTGTTCTCCATCAAAATTCAGATGCTGGACTTAAGGAGTGTTTGGCGGGGAGGGGGGGGGTGCGCATGGGCGTGTAGCAGTGATTATATTTTATTTTGCTGGTGGATTTTTTTTTTTTAAAGAAAATCATTAGGCCTATAAAGGACATTCTCAATCTAATTGAAGCAAAGCTAAAAGGCAGTGATAGAAGATGACATTTTAGTTTGCTCAGCAAGCTGACCCTCATAAAACTTTGTGTCTTACAACAAAGAATTACAGACTCATGACCATCAAGGAAGGTCTGAACAATAGGAAGTGGGAAGTCTGACTGATGTGTTAGCCTGCAGCAGGCAGGTCTCCTCAAAATGCCACTACGAGGCTCAAGACATAGAGACGTTGTTCTGCAGCCTGTTGTCTCAACTACTGCCAAATGGGAGCCCAGACAGGCTGGCCTCAGGGGTGTTAGAGCCAGCGGGAGGCAAAGGCTCCAGTGAGAATGGGGGAGCTCACAGTCGCCCCGAGATCAGCCAGGTATCTTCCTGCCTCCTGGGTGGTGAAGAAAGGCTGCCGTCTGGCAGCGGAGAAGCAGCATGGCCTTGGCCACGCAACTTCTTAATTGGGTAATGAGGGAGTGGAGAAACCCCGCTGGTCATCCCAGCTCTGCATACACACGAGGGGCATGCTCCCTGGGAGAGGTAAACATGAAGGCCCTCGACTCACTCCATGTCTGAGGTCCCTCGCAGACCTCCCATGATGAGATTTAGCGGGCACGGCACCGGGGGTCTGCCAGCTCTCCTGTGCCCAGGACTATAAGGCACAGTCTCAGACTGCCTTTTTGAAATGTGGACGTGGTATGCATATCTCCACTTTCCTCCAAAAAGCAGTCAAAAGCTGAGAGCCAATAATTCAAACAGAGCTTCCATTTCCCAGTAGCTCCCAGTGCCTCCAAAGCCCCTATATAAAGCATCTGAACAAGGCCCCTTACATTGTTTCTGGCCCTCCATCTGTAGTCCCTGCAGGTGGGGAGTACCAAGAAGCCACGCCCCCGCCACGCCCACTGCCGGCACTCTAGCCAATGATGTGAAGACCTGGGCTTAATCTTCATCAGGTCAGAGAAAATGTGTCCTTCTAAAACTGTAGATGATTGTTTCTGGTAGCTCCAGGTTGCTTGATGCCACTTACATGCCAGTGTTACTCAGAATTCTAAACAAAAAGGTAGAACAATTATTCATAAACTGTAATTAATTCATTAACCATTGCTAACGTGGGTGAAGCATATACAGGATTCATTTTCTAGAACAGCCCACCATGCTAATTGGGGGAATAGTTCAATAAGTTTAAAGTGATAGGTTTCTTGATGGATTTCAAGTAACTTAAGAAATCACCCCCCTATCACAGGCCCTCCCTTTGGTTACCTTCTCAGCCACGGTCATTCTGAAGTTGCTAAAAGATACTGTGAATTCCATCAGTTCCCCGACTCTGTCTGGATGCAGACAGTGCTTGCAGATCTGGAAGGAAAGGAGATTCTGTAGCCTTTTTGCTCATTTTTGTGTTTGCCTTAAAAGATTTAGGGACCCCTCAGTACTTCTCAGGAGGCTTCTATATCGTTTGTTGTGCCTGAATACATATAGAGTAAGAAGCCTCGGGAGGAAAGCAGAGAAGGAACTATCAGTGGGAGCAGAGTAGGTGTGCTCAGCTTTGCCGTCTGTTTTCTAACTTATGTCTCCTGATAGTGCTTCCCAGTGCCCACGATGGCCATGTTTTAGTTAAATCGGGGCTATTAAATCCCGGTAATTGTGTTTTAGGGTGGCTCATTTGAAGCATTGCTCATCTAGGAGGTAGGAGCGATCATTTTTACATGAATCCTCATAGAGTTAGGCGTTTTTCACCAGTTCCAGTGGAAGAACTTCTACCTGAAGGACTTGCATCTTTCTGTACTAATATAGGAGCACAGAGGGTACGAAACAGCATAAATCAGACCTACAGATCCCCAGTGAAGTCCGGGGTGCACGTCTGCTTGCTCTGCATGGTAGAGCTGCTCCTCTCTGCACAGGGTACTCCTTATAGAAAGGACAGTGTTCATTTGGGAGGGAATTGTTGCTTCGTAAGGTTTGCTTCACAGTGATTCTCCTGTAAAATTTTTTCTCAAAATTTTCTTAGAAGCCCTAGTAGTATGCTGGGCTAGAATGAGGTGTTGACAAGACTATCCATTGTAAGCGAACAAACACTGGATTGCAATTCATTTTCCATTAGATTGGGGAGGAGGGTAACACTTTTTGATAGAAGGAAGCGAGACAGAGAAGCCAACTGAGGGTAGAGAGACTGACGTCAAATTTAATTTTAGATGTTTAGAACCTTCTTGGGTAATGAAGGTGAAACCACAGCTTTAGAGTTTCTGTAGGGAAGAGAAACCAAATATTTTATGGTTGACATGCTCCATCTCATATCCCCATTTCGATATTTTCTGGTCAGTAACTTCTTGAAAGAGAGGCTGCATTTTTTCCCAGGCTGGTATCTATAGCCAGTGTGGGCTCTATAGGGTACATGCCTAGCCTTGGATGGACACTGGTGATGAGGACACTGGTGATGAGAACACCAAAGTAAGCATAATTTGTTGACCATCGATTAGAAGTCTGTAACTTTCAGTCATTCCCAATGCTCACTTCTCTTCATTGATAATCAAGAAAGAAGACTTTAAAATGACCAGATTTGCAAAAGTACATCTGTTATGAAATTTAGTAATGGCTATTCTATCATCCATTATGCTTACTTGATTATTTTTGCATTATTAGAAAGTCTAATAGGAAAGAAAGCAGCTTTAGGGTGAAGCCAGCCAAGACAGCATTTCTCTGGCTCTGTCCACAGCTCTGGGCAGCGTGACTACTCGCCTCACCATCCACAGTGTGCCATCCATACTGCGGTTTCCATCCTCGTCACATTATGATTAGTACACCTAGACGTCTTCTTCCCACAGCACTGGCTCCTTTGGGGCAGAAACTATGGCATGTTCATCTTTGTCCTCCCAACACCAGTAGCTAAGCCCTCTGAAACATATTAGAAGTCCTAGTAGTATGCTGGGCTAAAGTGAGGGGTTGACAAGACATCCGTTGTAAGCAAACAAACACTGGATTGGAATTCATTTTCCATTAGATTGGGGAGGAGGGTAACTACAATGCACTGCAGAATCACAGGGTGATGTGGCTCTTCCCAGGGTTCCCTTCCCAGGGTAACCTTCCTCTCTCAGGGTTCCCTTCCCTCGCTGCCTAAGAGTCCTGAGCTTTGACAGCGCTGGAGCCCAGGCTGGGTGTGATTGCTTCACAGACCACTGCTCTCGGAAATGCCACAACTTAGAAGGGGCTCTCCCTATGACAAGTATCCTCAGAATTTTTATAAATTATTGTGAAGTTTTAGAAACAAAGACCTTCCTGCTTCTCTTGAATCAAGTTCTAACAGATTCCAGGCAGCAGTCAAAAGGCAAGAGTTCAGAGCTTGAAGCTTGTGTTTCTGGTGGGAATGTTTGTATGGGAGGTTCCTCCCTTTTTTGTCTCTTGCCTCCCCAGAGCACAAAGCCTTTTTAGACAGAAGAGGTGATATACAATCCCAGCTTCTTTCTTTTCCAGGTGAGACATGCTTATACCTTTAAAAATAAAACTCCCAGAAATACAAAGAAAAGCTTAAAGGTGGGAGGTATTATGAAAAAAGTCTTTGGGAAGGATATTTTATCTCCTAAAAGTTACTGCAAGTGTCAAGAGAGTGAATTTCTTGATTGCTTTATAGCCCATAATTTAATGTTCACAAAATCATGTTCGGATAGTTCTGATTTCAAACCCTTCTGATTGGAATTAAAAATTGTTTTCACTAAGCTTATGAACTAGATGATAAACGTTGTCCTGGGTTAGTTAAATTAAGTCTTCATCCTCTGGATTATTTGCTCTCTCTATGGCCCTCTAGTAGGCCCTTTGAGCTCAGGACTTTCAGACTTGTTGGGTGAGAAAACAAACACATGACGAGTTAAATCATCATTCATGGCAGTAGCAGGAGGATGTCTGGTGGCAGTGGAAAGTGGAGTGTTAAGTGAGGGATGTAGACAGTGGGGTATCCGGAAGAGGCCCTCAGGGGTGGCCCTTAGGGGAACCTGCTGGCTTGGTGACTTTGAAGAAAGAATTGACAACATTAAGAAAAATGATATGTAGCTTTCTGTGGAAAGGAATTCTTAGCATAAGTTTTAAAAATATGAGATATCATGACACTTAATTAGTAAGTTCTGCATTTAATTTCCTGGTAGCATTTTTTAATTTTATTTTGTGGCTTAGCCTTTTTATAAGTATCTGCATTTACATTAAACTAGTTTCATATTTCAGCAAGTTTTAACCCGTGTGATTTGAAGCAGATGTGATAGTAAACACAAACAGGATTCATAATGGGAAAGCAAACTGTTGGGCATGCCGTTCATGCCTGCATTGACTGGGAAGAAATTTGATTACTTTGGGAAATGAGACTAATATTTCAGTGGTTGTGTAATGGGCAAAAAGGTCATGTTGACCAGCCGTTGAGAACTGAGGTTATAGCACTGAGAGTCTCAGAGAGTGGCTTGTATTGAAATTGCTTTGCAGGCATCTGGGGAGCACCTAGAGATGCCAGTGACAAGCTCTGCTCATCTGAGGCCAGTCTTTTCAATGTGGTGATATCAGAGACCTGGGCAGAGTAGTTATGTCAACTGATGGTCATTGGCACCAATTCAACACCAACAGGAATCCCCAGTTTGGTGTGCGGTGAAGAAGGAAACTTTGTTCACTGCGAAACAGCTCAGTTGTGATCTAGCATGTAGAACAGCTTTGGGGCCTGGTGGCCCAGGCCCAGGCCCCTCTCCAGCTAGACAGCTCTGCTGTGCTCCTTGATGCTCTGCTCTGCTCCATGCCGCATGCTTTGTGCTGTGCTCGTCCGGTCTGCTCCAGCGAGATATCTTCAGTGTTGCAACTCAGCCAGGGAGACACAGTCTTCAGTCTTTAGTGGAAAGGGAAAGGGTGCTCCCCAAGCCAGAGGGGAGCTGGCTTATATGGATAGGAGTCCCTGGTGCTGGTCCCTGATTGGTCTGTCCTCATGCAAACAAGGACTCCATATCCTCACAGTTTGAATGGTTCAAAATGCACTATTAGAACAGAGCTGCTCTGATTGGCGAGAGCGGCACAGCTCCAGTCGGATGGGGGAAAACCTCAGTCCTGTTGGTTGAAATAAGATTCCAAAAACTCCTGGCTCAGGTGGGAGAAGCACAGTGTAGGCGGGCAGTGCAGCACTGGCTTCTCTGAGAAGTGCAGGCTGCGTGACAGGCCCCCGTGCAGAAATTGCTGCTAGGCTCTGTGTTTCATTGTTTCTGGTGGGAATGTTTGTATGGGAGAGTCCTCCCTTTTTTAAATTTGAGCCCAATTAGGCACCAGCCCTTCTT
>NW_006290305.1:2074808-2135042 GCF_000327345.1 Myotis davidii | reverse complement strand
CCCCCCCCCCCGGGTTCATATTTATGTTTCTGCTGATTATAATTAGAAAAAAAGAGCAACTTTTGAGAAGAATCCTAAAAGAAAACATAAGAAATGGAGATCTTCTTATTCTCCAAAAACTAAATAGAGAAAAAGTGAAAGGAGAGGGGGGCTTTTGTGTGTAATATCTCTGGCATTACAGAAACCCTCTTTAATGAATAAATGGAACCTTAATAAGGAAAACTGCAGGTGTATTATCAGTTGCAATTGATTTGCCGTAAGCTACTTCTAATATAATTTGGTTGTTGAGGTGTGCCGCTTAAGAAAACAAAATGACGTTACCTGAAAACAGACTCTTTCAAAGTGGAAAAGCTCTAATGACATAGCACAGTTTTATTCTGAAATTTTTACTTGCTCTTCGGTTCTGGGTGGGCTTTTCTATTGTTAACTGTAAAAATTAAGCTACAAATTATATCTTTAAATAGAGATTATGCACGCCTTCCACACCCAAGTGAGGCTGGAGTGGGGGTAAAGAAAGGGGATCAGTGCTTTTCTATTTCTTTTCTGTGGAGAAAGATCGAATGGAGAGAATCGATCCCTAATAACCCCTTAACCTTTGAGAACGTGATGCAGGCCAACAATTCCCATTTTAGAAGAATGAAAATATTCCAAGTTTCATATAGTTATGGGTTTGCACACCCCCAAAGCCCCCCGTGGACTTTCAATTAACAGCACTTGCTGCAAACTCAATAGGTGCCTCTTTTTAAAAATTTTTAAATGAAGTAATTGGTTGCATCATCTTCCTGATGAATGATCACTTTACTATTATGTTTTCCAATTTCACCAGCTATTTATATTCCTGTGGAACACCTTGAGATTTCCCCCTTAAATTAGATTGACTAATCTGGGGCCTGCTTGTCCCAATATATGAGAATGACTTCCTAGTCTCACTCTATGACCTGCCAGACCAACATTTCTATTTTTTCTCCTTTTCCTCTTCCTCTCCTCTTTCTTTTCCTCCCTCTCCCCACTTTCCTCTTCTTTTTCCCTCACTGACCACCAGTCACCTCCTCTCCTGGTTGACTGGGCCATGGCCTTGTCCAGAGGCAGGGCTCTGGACCTAATAATGGTCTCTAAGGATTTTGTGTTTTCCTGGTTTATGAAACCATAAAAATGCCTTTGAACTATAGCTCTCTTTTTAAGAAAGCCCTTGGCAAAGAGAAAAGCAGCATCACTTAATTATAACAAATTCACTTTTTAAAATAACATAACTTTTAGTTATGAAATTGGATAATTACAGGGTTGCCCATTGGTTGATACCTAGATCTGTGCTCTGTATAATACACTCCTCCTGGTTTGTTTATCTTGTAGTGCAGTTTTTACAGAGGCTTGTCTCTCTGGTCTGTCTCCCTAGTAAACTGTCTAGAACAGTCTAGCATATTTCCAACAGCTGAGCTGCTTGCGTTCTGTCTTTTCTGGGTAGACTCTTCTAAATTCTTTGGAGCCTTCTCTTTGGGAATATAGAAAAGGGACTTAGGCAGTTATAAAAAGAAACTAGAGATCATCCAGCTATAAAATTGTATCTTAGCATTAGCCTCTGTTTTGTCTACCACTCATTTTCTATTCATCCTTTTCTAAAGTTTTTCCAGCAATTTGAACCTGGTAATTTTAGTTCTGTGGTTTCTGTTGGCTCCCAAACCCTTATCCAGTGGTTAAAAATATAAACGGCAAACCCGGCTTGGTGGGTGTGTGAGTAGACAGGGGCCGAGGACTCACTGCACTGCTGGCCCCTGAGCACTGTGAGCTCGGCTGCCATGTGTGCCAGGACTGTGTGCATGAGATATGTGTGTGCATGCATGCTTATATGGACATGTGTGCATGTATGTGCACACATGTGCATGTATTTGTGTGTGTGGCAAAGGATTAGTAGGGTGCAGACCATAGTACTTGACAGTTTAGAACTTTTTTTTAATCATGTATTTTTTCGTGATTTATTCCACACTGAAATGAGCATGGCCTTTGAGGATTGAAGTCACTGTCACATGCTGGCTAGCCATTCAGCTTTAGTCAAGTAACATTCCGCTCAGCCTCAATATCTCCCTCTATAAAAAATGGGCATAGTGATTTCTGCCGAAAGTTCAGGGAAACACATAAAACAGTTAGGACAGTGTGTGGCAAGAAGCACCATTGAGTTGCCTAAGGGGCAGGAAGCTATTGGGAAGAGACGGAGAAGGGATAAATATGTGTCCATCTCAGTTCTGTGTGTCACCACGCTGAGCCCCGAGTGGGCATTCTGGGCAGCGTAACGGTAGTTGCACAATCAAAGAATTATATCTCAACCTGCCTTTGAATGTGAATTCCAAAGCCAATGTAATTCTCTCTCAGGTGGTTGTCCTAAGACCAGCAGTCAGGCCCGGTTAAGATAGAGGTCTAATGGTGCAACTTGTCTGCTCTGCTCTCTTTGGTTACTGTGAGTGGGTGTGATGAGGCATTTGACAACATGTTGTTTTCAATACCCTGCACCCACTGGGCCAAACACCTGCATGGCAGGCAGCAGGCACCAGCCTGAGCCTGTGTACTTACCAGCCTTGCCCCTGTGCTTTGCTCCTGAACAGCTCACCTCCCCCATGGCTTCATTCATCTCCACACTTGTCTAAATAAAACTTGGGTATGTTTCACTGCCAAAGAATTCTTTTGGATTTTTGTTGTTGTTGTTTTGTTTTTAGATTATTTTACCTGTACATAGACTGAGTTCTAACTCTTATTTTAAGATTTACTAACTAACCAGAGTGAGCTAGTTGCTATCCAAACACTAGTTACTTTTGTGATATTATCATTGAATTATGTAAATATACTATATATAACTTAAGATTGCAGAGTGTTTCTTTGGTATGATCCTACTTTTTTAAAACAGCTCTATGAAATAGGTAGAGGAAATACAGTTTGTCTACCTTTGCACTGTGAGGAGCAGACAATATGGCCAACTGACTTCAGCATACCCAGCTCCTGGTGCAGGGCTGGAACAGGACTCCTGCCCTCCATATGTTTGGTGAGTGCCTTTTATTGCTGAGGCCTCTGGGAAGGATGTGGTCCAGGCTCTGCCTTTCAGATGCTTAGAATCCAGTTAGTAGTTCTGGAAAACATAGGCTTGGGAACCTAAATAAGTTGCAAAAATAATGTTTTATTGGAGTTTCAAAAATAAAGTAGTTTGGCCCCTGAGATATGTAGGGGACATATTATTATTATTATCACCTTTAAAAAAAATTATTATCACTTTTAACTGAGAATGAGATTTTAAGAGACACTGTTATTTGCCCAGAGAGACACAGAATACAAGAGTAGATGGCATGACCTTAGTGTGGTTTTCATTTATTCATTCACTTAATAAGTGGTTTTTGGATGCGCATCATGTGCCGGGAACTGCTTGTGTCATTGCGGGTACAGTCTTGGCCGTCACATAAGTCCTTAAGCAGACCATGCCTGAGGCAGGTACTCCTACCTCGTGGCCTTGCTGGCATCGTTTTGCCATTGTTTTCTGGCATTGCTTTGGCTTTCTTTGGGGCCTTCTCTCAATTCCACAATTCTAGTGTATCACTGGGCTTCATAAATGTTGTGCTTAGAGAGAATTCTACTTGTAACCATTTTATGCCATTCTCTGACAACTGGGAATCCTTTCTAATTCCTGTTTCTTACTCCCTGAATCCTGTCATTGTACTTCCTGTGTATTTCCATAACCTGCCCTCTCTACCTGTGGCTCATGGCTTCCTCTCCTCTTCCCTCTAGTGTTGCTATAGGCTACTAACCCGTCTCCATCTTCTTCTCTAGTCCATTTTCCTCAGAGCCCATTTTAGACAGAGCTCAGCTGATCTGATGCCCACACTGAATCCCATAACCCACAGGATCTGGAGTCTGCAGCCACCTTCTCTAGCTTTTTTGTACTAATGCCCTGACCACATCCCAGCCCTTAGAGTTGCCCCAGACACACCATGCTTTTTGTCATCTCTAAGCCTTTGTTTCATGGTAGTCTCTCCCTTTGGAACCCTGTATCCTTCTCCCTCCTTCTGTGTCTGGCTAAATATTCTTTACCCCTGATCAGGTTAGTGGCCACCTTCTCTAGGGGGCCTTCTCAGCTCTCTTCCTCCCACTAGCTAGGAACTTCTCTCTGTTC
Organism: Myotis davidii; assembly: GCF_000327345.1. Taxonomy (NCBI): domain Eukaryota; kingdom Metazoa; phylum Chordata; class Mammalia; order Chiroptera; family Vespertilionidae; genus Myotis; species Myotis davidii. The sequence goes on along the minus strand of NW_006290305.1, from coordinate 2,130,895 downwards.
CCATTGGCGACTGCGATATCTGAATTATGGTCTTTGCCGATTGGTTTTAGCTATCAGCTCATGCCCTCCTTCCACAGCAACTCCACGTTTCTCTGCAGAGAGGAGCTGACCCTGTTCTCCCCAGTGACTAGCCCTGTGTGGTGTTCATGGAGGTTTAATGAATGGGTGGCTCCCTGGGTGGCCAGAAGGAGGGATCCCTCCTCATACCCATTTCTCATTAACTCTGGACCAACCGGTTACATATATCCACTTCTTTCAATTCTGTTTAATTTAGATTAACTTTAAGTTAAGAGTATGCAGCGGGGAAGAGAGTAAAGAACGTGTCTGAGGATAATACTGCAGCAAACGCCTTAGGATCTGTCTCCCCGTTCATTATATAACCAGTATACATCATCACTGTCTGTCTAAATCCCTCCGAGCTTTCCTTCCAAACGAAGTGATTAACTTCTGCTATAAACTTTCTCTTGTTCGGGCTTCAGGCTTTGTGCTGGCCTGCTGGCACCGCAGCTTTCCTGCCCATGTGGGCACTTAGATTGTCCTTATCCTTCGGTTCTACTGCCTGGTGAAAAATTAGATAACGAGGACAGAGCTTATCTTGCACACGTCTGAGCTGACAAATATGGCAGCCTCTCAGCTGAAGGCGAGTGCAGACGCGGCCGCTTCCCTGGCTGGAATAAGAATGAGCCTCGAGCTTGTCTGCTTCTGTTGCCGATAGTCAGATGCACATGGCGTGATTTCCATAGCACCCAGACAGCCTGCGTCCCTAATACACCTGTCTAGCCAATGCTTCGGCTCTGCAGGAGAGAGAGCAGGAGTTTGCCATGGGGTTCATTTCTAATGCATCAAGAGCCCATTTGTTACCCGCTCTCATTTATATCTTTAGTGGTGAATAACAGTGCCTTCTGGATTTAGTTTTTAAAAGGGGCCTGCCTAAGCTTTTCATGTCAGGTTGAAGAGAGGAGAGAAGAAACGGATTATGCCTGACAATGGGGATTAGCAGCCTGCTCCAGGTGAGGGATGTCCACACTTATTAACGCACTAATGAGAAGGAAGGGTCATTTTGATGATTAGTCTTTTTGGCAACACAACTTCTGCCCAGATTTGATTAAGCCTCTGTACAGACTTCCTCTTCCAGGAGATTATCTTTCAAAAGCACATTTGGTTTCCCTCCCCCTTCAAAGCCCATTAGGAAAATTAAAACATTTAATTTTAGTGATGAATTTTACTGATACAGACAACTGCTCTCCTAGATTCTCTCCGAATGTAAGCACAATTGCTGCACCAACCAGTCTATCTGTTACTTAACACAGGCTGGTGTTAGGTTATGTGGCGATTGCAGATTCCTGGTAACACTACATGACAGAATAATAAGTTCTGTGTTGAAAGAAAAATATCTCAACATTGAACCAAGCCAGGGGGACAAATCAAATAGGGGAACTGAAAGGTAGCTAATATCTGCAAAATTACTTCTTTCTGAATGAGCTTGTCCATCAAACCATCACATTTCCCTTGCTTCTTCCCTTTAAGAAGCTGATCAAAAATGTGTGTAATCACAAGCTAGTTAATACCGAATAGCTGATGAATTAAAGTTGAAAGTGTGACAAAGTCCTTGAGGCTGAAATTACTCTTATCTAAGAGGTAAAAAAAAAAAAGAAGAAGAAGAAGAAGAAGATATAGTAAAGATTAAAAGCTGAGAAGGATTCTGAGTCACAGTTAGCATTTTGTCTTTCTCCCACAGCCAAATGAAGTCAGATTATGATAGATAGCGATTTTCCCATTATAAGGGGAGCCTCAGAACCCTGAAATACACACACATACACACAGTCCCCTTCTTTCTCCTTTTTCTCTTTCTCTATCTAGATATTACGTAGTATCTCATTTCTTGTGGATTTGTTTGGCCTCTATTACTATTTGAAAGAAAAAGAAAGATGCTCACTGAGTTCAGGCAAAACAGGCAATACAAAGTAAAAAGAGAAGAAATAAGAACATCAGCCAAGGAGAATTATTTTTCAAACCTAGAATGTAGAGAAAGTGCTTTTATATTTCATTTCAAAGTTCTAAAAGCTAAAGATGTCAAGTAGGAAGGTTGCAGTATGACTTCAGATAAGAAAAGGGTTACTTTCTTAAAAAGTTCTCAGTCTCACATTGCACATTCGACTGCACAAGGTGGAAGCCTGGGAGTTTGTGAGATTTATCTGTTAGGACTTAAATAGACCGTTGCTTTTTATATCCTTCAGATATGACAGAATGCAAAACTATGTAACAGTCACAGTCTAATGAAAATATTATGAAGTGTATTGGAGTGATTACTAAAGAACTGGCTGGTTACTTTAACTAAAATACCAGTAGGAGCATTAAAAATAGAAAGTTCTTTTCCCCCCTTCATTATTTATCATTACCTCCTCTAGCACCGAAATGCCCTTCTGACCACAGTTTTTCTGTGACATTTATGCTGGTTTTGAAATGATGTAAAGAGGAACTTCATTCCCGCAGCCAAAATTACATGCAAGGGGGTACAGTGTGATCAGAAGTAGCATTTTCTTTCAATCCTTAAGATATTTTGACTCGATATTCTTTTTAAAAATTTCTTTTTCATTAACGTGGATATATGTTCTACAGTCTCCCTTGCGGGTGAAAATGAATGCTGAGTCAAAATGGAATGTAAGTAGGAAACTCAAATACAGAATGATCCACATGTCTAGTACTATCAGTGGAATTCTTGAAAAAAATTAGACCTGCAAATGAAATGAGCAGAAATGAGAAATGTTAAAGAGAGAAGAAATTAATTCAGTCACAATATTAATTTTAAATAGTAGACAGCTAAAAAAAAATGTTAAAGTGCATCAGAAAGAGGCCCTGGTTAGGAACATGGGCTGTCTTTCATTGGCGAAGGCTTCCCCAGGTCTCCGTTCCCAGACAGCAATGGTTTTCTTCTCGGACTCATCAGAATCAGACTTCATGTGACAGGGTTGTGATTTTACAAGGGTCCTTTTCAGGAAATTATTTCTCATTGTACAGGGTTTTTGTTTTTTCCCCAGAATGGGTTAGTTGAAGATACTGTATACTTTCTAATTCTGTGTTTATTTACAACACAACTACACACTCATGCACACATGTGCGCACGCACAAATGCACACTAAAATACTCAAGGGTCTAACTTTCAAGTCAATCTTGAAACAGCCTAGACACCTAAAAAATTAGGGTGTGTACCTATATGCATATGTGTCCCTGTAACATTGCATCTACTTCAAAAGACAACAGGGATTGCAAGTCCAGAGTCATGGGAATGAAAGATCTAGAGAAATCCAAGTGCCCAGGAAGCTGGTAATATCAAAACATTATGTGTGTATTTGTTTTCTTCTTGGAGATTTTTTCACTCTTAAAATGCCTCAACTTCCCCAGGTCAACAGTTCTCAAACTCTAACATGCACTAGAATCTCCTGGAGGACTCCGTAAAAGCCAGACTGTGGGCCCCACACCCAGAGTTTCTGATTCAGTAGATCTGAGGTGGGGCTGAGGGTGTATATCTCTGACAAGTTTCCAGGTGATGCTGGTGCTGATGCTGATGCTGCTGGCCCAGGAACCACACTGAGACGCACTGCCCGAGGCATCATACTCCAGAATTCTATTCGTGTTAGATGGTCTTATGCTCATACATTTTGCACATATTTATTAAGTGCTTACAGTACCAGGCACTATGTTAGTGGCAGGGAATCTGAGAAACTTACTGTCCTGGCCTTTATTGAGAGCAGTCAACTGTTCATCATCCATCAACCGCATTCACCCTCAGCCTGCCTGCAGGGATAAGGTGAGGACTAGCTAATTCCCTGGACCTTACTTAGCTTTTGGGGTGGAATGGTTCAAGGCACAGAGGGCTAAACAGTTCCGATTACTTCTGCCTTTCTGTGTTAGACCTCGTTCCCTCCTCCAGTAGACATGGAGGTTTTGTAGAGTAAACTCTCCCTTGGATAGCTGGATCTTTGGACAGATCTGTAGGTCCTCGAATCCCTTCTAGGGCCAATGCCCAGGCCAGGTACACAGTGGGATTATTTTTTGCCAATATTTAAGAACTGTCATTTATGATTGAGCCTAATCTTGTTCATAATTCTGTTTCCTCCTATCAAATCCAATGTACATTTATTTAGCTTTCCAGTGCCTACAAATAAATAGGGTCACTTTCAACCTTAAAAATTAGTCCCAGAATACATTTAAATAATAATAGTTGGCTCTCTTTTACATAACTTAGATGATGTTCCTTGAGTTACCGATCATTTCTTTATTTTAGACTCATGGAACACCTGAGTCCAGAAAGCTGTTGATACAGATTGCATCATTTTCTAGGTTCCTGAGGAGGACATGGTCCAACATCATTCACCTGTGAAATGATATTGTCAAAAGAATAGTCCCTCATATTCCCCTCCCAATGAAACCTTTATGAAAATACTGTGAGAAGACACACTCATTCCTTGCCTGAGGTTAAAACCACTAGTGACATTTACACCAGAAATGTTTGGGGCCACACCTGTGCCTTCTCTTTCCCCCTCGGCCGGAGCTTCCTTCTTCCTCTTTGAATATCATTTTGAGCTTCTCTGCTCTGAATGAATCAGGCAGATCTGTATGTTTTTACACAAGGATTTTATAGATAAATAATTTTTGGAGGCTGGGTAACAAACCTACATATCGATTTCTCCATTTTCTGGAAATATTTGGATTATTATTCCTTATTTTTTAATAGAATATCAAAAATCAATTCACAAATGGAGCTTCAATAAGGAATATATTTTCAAATATACCATCAAGTTGATACATTATTTTTAAGTCTTTAGTTTCTTTCCTTTCCTTAGAGTTTTTTTTTTTTTAATATAACATGTGGCTGTTATCTCATCAAGGGAAGGAACAAAAGGCATGTTTTCTCCCCATGATTTGGTTTGTAGCAGATGTACCTGGTGTTTTTGTAAGCAGCTTCAATTTTGGAAGACATTTTTTAGATCTGTCTCTCTGTTCAACACAGTCTCCTCACAAAGAATATGTGATCCCCATCAGTTCCTTGGGACTATCTTGACCCTATTTTATTTATTTATTTTTTTCTTTACTGATTAAGGTATTACATATGTGTCCTTACCCCCTTATTGCCCCACACACACACTCATGCCCTCACCCCCTGGTGTCTGTGTCCATTGGTTAGTCTTATATGCATGCATACAAGTCCTTAGGTTGATCTCTCCCACTTATGCCCACCCTCCCCTACCTTCTCTCTGAGGTTTGATGGTCTGATCGATGCTTCTCTGTCTCTACATCTATTTTTGTTCATCAGTTTATATTGTTCATTATATTCCACAAATGAGTGAGATCATGTGATATTTATCTTTCTCTGACTGGCTTATTTCACTTAGCATGATGCTCTCCAGCTCCATCCATGCTGTATCAAATGGTAAGAATTCCTTCTTTTTTACTGCAGCATAGTATTCCATTGTGTAGATGTACCACAGTTTTCTAATCCACTCATCTGCTGATGGGCACTTAGGCTGTTTCCAAATCTTAGCTATGGTGAATTGTGCTGCTATGAACATGGGGTGCATATATCCTTTCTGATTAGTGTTTCTAGTTTCTTGGGATATACTCCTAGAAATGAGATCACTGGGTCAAATGGAAGTTCCATTTTTAGAGTTTTGAGGAAACTCTATACTGTTCTCCACAGTGGCTGCACCCGTCTGCATTCCCACCAGCAGAGCATGAGGGTTCCTTTTTCTCCCCATTCTTTAGGAGTGAATTACTAACCCAGTAATCATGTGTGGGTTGTAGTTGCCTTTGAAAAGGGAGCTGTTTTGGTCTTTGAACAATTAAAATATCTAGAAGAAAAAAGACAACTCAAATCTTGTGCTGTTTCTCACTGTAGAATTCTACTTCTCTTTCCAACAATTTAAAAATAATTCCATATAAATAAAAACTCTTTAGGGATTTTCTTGAGAATATCAAGAGTAATAATTTGTCTAAATTAAAGATTTTTATTATGGAAACTGGTTTGGTGGCAAAGATTTTGTGTTTCACATTTAATATCACTGGGTAATGGAATAGGGATGAAGAAGTTGAGTAAATCAGCCTTAGCTTTTTATTTCTTTCTGAGGTCAGCTGCAGTATGAAAAAATGTACTCCAAAAAGATGTGTGTGTGTGTGCACGCGTGCGCACTTGTCTGTCTGTATTTATAGAGAGAAGTAGACAGCAGACAGAATTTTAAAAATAAAGCAAATGCAGCAGTAATCCGGTCTAGGACAGTGATTCTTAACTCCGGCTGCACACTAAAATCACCTGGGGAGCTTTAAAAACTCCAGACGCCTAAGTCCGCCTCTGAGGCTTCTGATTTAGTCAGTCTGGGATGAGGCTGAGCCATTGGTATTTGTAAAATACCCGGGCGATAACATCTGCAGCCTGCCGTGAACCACTGCTCTAAAGAATATCTGCAGAGTTGAATTCAAGGATTGGGAGCAATGGAGCCAATGCATTTGTAAATGAGGCCAATGAGAGTGTATGCCATGTACATACATACATGGTTTTATTTGATCTTTATGACTTACTTAGGGCATTTAGGGTTGATGATGAGGAAACAGACGCGAGGGGAGGTTACGTGAGGAATCCAGCATCACAAAGTTCACAGGTGGGGGGGTCAGGTTCCAGCCCAGGACCTTCAACCAGAAGGATATCACCTGGTGTCCATGTGTTAGTCTTCTGAATTATAATCACAAACCTTAAAAAGACCTTCACTAATGAATTGCTAGTAGTTCCTGATGAAGAATGGACTTTTGTGGAAGATAATTTTCCTTATATAATAGGGGGAAATGAAATATTTGAATAGTCATTACTCTTTCAACCACTGCCTTTCAAACTTTTTTAACCCTGACCTACCGTGAGAAATACAACTTACCTCATAACCCAGCCAAACACAGGCCTGGACATGCAGAACCCAATCAAACCTTCTCATAGTGCTTATCCTTACTACTTGCTCTCTAATATTTTCTGTTCTACCCTGTTTCTTTAAATGCTGGTTGCAGTCCACTGCACTAACTGCCCTCATGGATTGTGACTCAGGACTTGAATACACTGTACAGCTTTCTTCTCTCTGAAGGCCAGAAAAGGGTAACATCGTGATTAGGGAAATGAATGGCCTGTCTGTCTGATACGGCCACATGGAAAGATCTGCTGTAGGCTAAAGAAGGAATACTATTAGGTAGAGTGTATAGGATATTTATTAGTTGTAGTCTTGGTAGGCTTGGCGCTCTGTAGTCAACCAGGCTTTTAACCCTTTTGAGGAAAAAAATCTTAACACAAAAGAGTGTAGGTATGATATTTCCAAGGCAGATTAATGAATGTTGGCAATCTTACATTTAACTCATAGAAATTCAAGATGAGAACCAGGGACATGAAAAAAATAAAATTTATAGTCTATAAATATTTTAGAAGGACTTTGTAAAGTCTTGGTTCCCAATTGGGGTGTAGAAGGAAGCCCAAACTGGTGAAGGGATTCAAGTTCTAGGAATTTATTATCTGACACTCACATTTTAAAGTTTGATTATATCAAATGAATGTAGGAATATTTTTAAATTTATTAAGTGCCATTTGCAAAATAAAAATACTACTTTAAAATTTTCTAATTGCCTTTGTGGGGAGGGTATTTGTGAGGTTTTTGTGAGCTCCCTGGGCATGGATTTCTCTTCTTTCCTCACAATGCTTTGCGCAGTGGTGTTTACATAGGAGCTGCTCGGTGATCATTCGCTGCAGGGAAGCTCCACCTGCACCTGTGTCTGACTGTGGCTTAGGAGCGGAGGAGCGGGTGCTGAGGAATATGGGGATGGGAGTTTTGGGCAGCCTTTATAAATTTCCTTTTCCTCCTAAACTTTCTTATATCCTGATTTTCCATCTCTATCCTTATTTATCATTATCATCTATAATAATAAAAGTATAATATGCTAATTAGACCAGACCTCCTTCCAGATGTCCTTCCGTCCTTCTGGATAAAGCCAGGGCTGCGAGGGAAGCCCAGGTGCCAGAGGGAAGCTGGTGCCAGCAGCTGGGGGAAGGAAGGCCTACTCCTGCACAAATTTTGTGCATCAGGCCTCTAGTGTATTCATATGTACACATCCATAACTACACTGCACACACAGCATGTCCTGAGGTCCTAGAGAGAGTCTGTGTCTCGGAGAGGTGCTCTGAGGAGCAGCTCCCTCTCAGAGGTGGCATGAGTGCGTGCCCAGGAACTCGCCTGGTGAGAGCAGGGCTTAGAGGAGGTGGCTCCAGACTCAGACTCCTTGTCAGTCTGCCATCAGCTCACATTGCCAGCCACCATAGTGATTCTGACCACTGTTGGTTCAACTTGGCCTTATTCTAAGCAGTATTGTTTAAATTATGCCCATTATGAACCACTGTTAAGAAACACTGATATTGAAATATTAGTGAGGAGATTAAAAAACGCAATCACTTTGCAAATATATCTCAGTGTAGTATTGCTCAGGTCTATATGTTTCATTATTCTGACAGATGCTTCTGGTTTTTCAAAATTTAATGTTACCAAGGAAAAGCATATCAATAATTATATTCAAGTTAATTTTATATTTATTGAGAATAATGATCATCTCCTCCCAAAAAGGTGCTTGCAAACAACAGCACAAAACATAAATATTACAAACACAAGCCCATTGATTTTTAAAGCTGGAAATACAAAAATGATAAGCATCAGTAAAATGCAATTAATTATTAATATCATAAAACATTTCATTTCATAGTTCTGTTTATTATATCAACTCTATTGAGATATAATCTGCATACCATACAACCCCCCCCATTTAAAATAAAGTGTATGCTTCAGTAGTTTTTAGATATTTACAGAGTTGTGCAGCCACTACCACAATCTAAATGTAGAACATTTCTGTCACTCCACAAAGGAACCTCACACCCAATGATATTCATCCCTATTGTCCCCCAAGCTCCCAGCTGTAGATAACCACTAATCTACTCTTTGTCTCTATAGATTTGCCTATTTTGGACATTTCATATAAATGGAATCACATAGTATGTGGTGTTTTGTGACAGGCTTCTTTTACTTAGCACGATGTTTTTAAGGTTTATCCATGGATAGCATGTACCCATACTTCATTTCTTTTTATGGCCGAATAATATTCCATTCTATGGATATAACATATTTACCTGTTGATGGATATTTGAGATGTTTCCACTTTTTGGCCATTATGAATATTTCTGCTGGGAACATTTGTGTATAAGTTTTTGTGTGGGCATATGTTTTCATTTCTCTTGGGTGGGATTGCTGTGTCATATAGTAACTGTATGTGTAACTTCCTAGGAAGCTTCCGGACTGTGTTCCACAGCAGCTGCACCATCTGATATTCCTATCAGCAGTATATGAGGGTTTTCATTTCTTCATGCTTTCATCAGGTTATTGGTCTTTTGATTACAGCCGTCTGAGTGGGAGGCGGGATCTCATTACGGAATTGACTTTCATTTCCCTGATGGCTAATGGTGCTGAGCACCTTTTCATGTGCTTTTTGGCCATTTGTTTGTCTTCTTTGGAGAGCTCTCTGTTTAGATCCTTTGCCCATTTTTAATTTTTTTATTTTTATTTTTGAGTGGTAAAAGTTATTCGTATATTCTAGATACGAGTCGCTTATCAGATATATGATTTGTAAAAATTTTCTCTCATTCTGTGGGTTGTCTTTTTCCTTTTCCTTGATGGTATCCTTTGAAGCAAATGGATACATCCTCTTTCATTCCTGATTTTAGTCATTTGAATATTTTTTCTTGGTAAGTCTACTAAAGATTTATCAATTTTGTTGACCTTTTCAAAGAACCAAATTTTGGGTTTGTTCATTTTTTTTCTTTCTGTTTTATATTTGATTATTTTTTTTGTCTAATCTTCATTATTTCCCACCTTCTTCTTGCTTTAAGTTTCATTTACTCCTAAATATTTCTTAATTTGCTGTATTCCTTTCAGATAATTTTCAGAGATTTTAAATGGTTATTTTTAAATAATGGTTATTTTTCTGGGGAGTAGGTCCATCAAACTCCTTACCCTATAATTCTGGAAGTGAATCTCCCATATTATATTTTAATTAGAGGCCCAGTGCACTAAATTTGTGCATTCGGGGGGGGAGGGAGGGAGGGTCCCCTCAGCCCGGCCTGCACCCTCTCGCAGTCCAGGAGCCCTCGGAGGATGTCTGACTGCCGCGGAGGCAGGAGAGGCTCCCGCCACCTCCGCTGCGCTCACCAGCTGTGAGCCCAGCTTCTGTCTGAGTGGTGCTCCCCCTGTGGGAGTGCACTGACCATCAGGGGGCAGACACTCAACACAGGAGCTGCCCCCTGGTGGTCAGTGCATGTCATAGCGACTGGTCGTTCTGCTATTGGGTCTATTTGCATATTAGCCTTTTATTATAAAGGATATGTTCAATTTCAAACACACTACAGGCATACCTTGCTTTATTGCACTTCACAGATACTAGTTTTTTACAAATTGAAAGTTTGTAGCAAACCTGTGTTGAACAGATATATTGGTGCCATTTTCCTAGCAGTATTTGCTAACTTCGTGTGTCTGTGTCACATTATGGTGATTCTCCCAATATTTCAAACTTTTTTTTTTCTTTAATCCTCACCCAAGGATATTTGTCCATTGATTTTTAGAGAGAGTGGAAGAGGGAGGGAAAGACAGAGAAATATCACTGTGAGAGAAACACATTGATTGGTTGCCTCCTGTATGAGCCCCGCCCAGGGCCCGGGACAGGGAGGAGCCTGCAATCTTGACCAGAATCAAACCTGGGACCCTTTGGTCTGCAGGCTGATGCTCTACCCACTGAGCCAAACCAGTTAAGGCTCAAACCTTTTCATTATTATACTTGTTATGGTGACCTGTGATGTTACTATTGTAATTGGTTTGAGGTGCCACAAATCATGTCCATATAAGACAGCAAACTTAATAAGTGTTGTGTGTGTTCTCACTGCTCCACTGACCATCTGTGCCCCAGCCTCTCTTCCTCTCCTTGGACTTTCTGATTCCCCGAGACACAATAATGTTGTAATTAGGCCATTTAATAACTTTACAATGGCCTCTAAGTGTTCAAGTGAAAGGAAGAGTAGCATGTCTCTCACTTTAAATCAAAAGCCAGAAATGTTTAAGCTTAGGGACGAAGGCATATCAAAGCTGGGAGATGTCCAAAACTAGGCCTCTTACACCAGTCAGCCAAGTTGTGAATGCAAAGGAAAAGTTCTTGAAGGAAATTGAAAGTGCTACTCCAGTGAATGCACAAATGATAAGAAAACAAAGCAGCATTATTTTTTATATGGATAAAGTTTTAGTGGTCTGGAGAGAAGATCCAACCAGTCACATCGTTCCCTTAAGCCAGCGGTTCTCAACCTGTGGGTCGCGACCCCTTTGGGGGTCGAACAACCCTTTCACAGGGGTCGCCTAAGACCATCAGAAAACACACGTATAATTACATATTGTTTTTGTGATTAATCACTATGCTTTAATTATGTTCAATTTGTAACAATGAAAATACATTCTGCATATCAGATATTTACATGACGATTCATAACAGTGGCAAAATTACAGTTATGAAGTAGCAACGATAATAATTTTATGGTTGGGGGTCACCACAACCTGAGGAACTGTATTAAAGGGTCGCAGCATTAGGAAGGCTGAGAACCACTGCCTTAAGCCAAAGCTCAATTCAGAGCAAGGCTCTAACTCTCTTCAATTCTATGAAGGCTGAGATATGTGAGGAAGTTGTAGAAACGGAACCACAAAGCCTGGATGACAGCACATCTGTTTACTACATTTGAAGCTAGCAGAGGTTGGTTCATGAGTTTTAAGAAAAGAAGCCCTCTCCATAACATAAAAGTGTAAGGTGAAGCAGCAAATGCTGATGTAGAAGCTGCAGCAGAAGATCCAGCTAAGATAACTAATGAAGGTGACTACACTAAACAACAGATTTTCAGTGTAGATGAAAACAGCCTTATATTAGAAAAAGATGGCATCTAGCACTCTCATACCTAGAGAGGAAAAGTCAATGCCTGGCTTCAAAGGACAGGCTGGCTCTCTTTTTAGGAAGTTAAGCAGCTGCTAACTTCAAGTTGAGGCCAGTGCTCATTTACTATTCTGAAAATCCTAGGGCCCTTCAGAATTACGCTGAATCTATTCTACCTGTCTTCTATAAATGGAACCACAGAGCTAGATGATAGCACATCTGTTTACTACATGTTTACTGAATATTTTAAGTCCCCTGTTGATACCTATTGCTTAGAAAAATAGATTCCTTTCAAAGTATTACTGCTCATTGATGATGCACCTGGTCACCAGGAAGCTTTGAAGGAGACATACAATGAGATTCATGTTTTCATGCCTGCTGATGTAACCAAAAACCCACGTTCGGCTGTCTGCCCCAATGAAAGCCAAACTTATGAGATAAGTGCTGCTACAAAAGGAAAGACGTTTTATTCAGGTGTTGCAACCTGGGAGAATGGTGGACTTTCGTCTCAAAGACCATCCCTGCTTCCCGCTCAAGCCTGCTGTTCTTATAAAGCCCTCTGCTGCTAGCTTTTGGCGTGCCATGCCAGGGTCCTATCCAGTCACCTTTCTAGCTTTTGGCATGCTCAGTGTAAGAACCTTCCCCTGTACCACCTTGGCCAATGGGGAGACTCCCTGGCACTCCAACGGACTGTCTCTGGTAGTGGGGAAGCAGGGAGCTGCAGGAAGCCTGGAGGTGCTACAGCCTTCAGCCCACTTCCCACACTGGACACTGCCACCACACATGCTGGGTAGCCAGTTGGAGTCTGAGAGGCAGACCTGGATCCCAGAATGCCCCAGACCTCTGCACAGCCCCTGTGTAGCCCGCACCTCTGAAGTGGCCAGCCAGGCCTATGCTCCAACTAAAGGTCACCTAAGGTGACACTAACACAACATCTATTCTGCTGCCCATGAATCAAGGGCTGATTTCAATTTTAAAGCTTTATTATTTAAGAAACTAGAGGCCTGGTGCATGACATTTGTGCACTGGGGGTTGAGAGGGTCCCTCAGCTTGGCCTGCACCTTTTTGTAGTCCAGGACCCCTCAGGGGATGTCCGCTTAAGCCAGCAGTCAGACATCCCTCTTACAGTCTGGGGCTCTCACAGTCCAGGACCCCTTGCTCCTTACCGCCCATCTGCAGCAAAGGCTGGAGAGGCTCCCAGCACCGCCACTGCGCTTGCCAGCCTTGAGCCTGGCTTCTGGCTGAGCGGTGCTCACCCAGTGGGAGCACACTGACCACCAGGGGGCAGCTCCTGCGTTGAGCGTCTACCCCCTGATGGTCAGTGCATGGCATAGCAACTGGTCATTCCGCTGTTCGGTCGATTTGCATATTAGGGTTCTATTATGTAGGATACATTTTGTAAGGCTATCATTGCCTCCCAGAGTACTAAGTGATAATAGACAATTTTTAAAAGTTTTTCTGTAAGGTATATTTCGAGAAAAATATTGTAAAGACGTTGACAATATTACCATTCTGGCTCTTTAAATTTTAAAAATTCAGTTTTATTTGTATAACCAAGATTAAGTGAGTTTGTGCCAGAAACCCATTCTTCCTGTGGAAACTCTGAAGATTTTTATTATTGCCACTCTATTTTGATATATTTTATTGCTTTCCTAATTTGGATGTTTTTGTTGAAAATAACAGACTTGATTAAGGTCACTTTTAATCAAAACAAAACCACATTTCTCCTTATCCACATAAAAGGCCCTCTCAGGCCTTTGGAGCAGTGGGTGCTTGCTATCCTAACTATTTTGGTTTCTGCCTGTTTCATGGTGGCATGATGTTCTCATAAAGCTCACTTTATCTTCATTATCTTGGTAATCACAGGCCTGGTATGTGCACCTAAATTCTTCATGTTTCCATGTGGTGATTTCATTGCCTATGTAGATTGATTCCTCGTTTAAACAAAGAAATATGACTGACATCAAAGTGTATTTAAAAATTATCTTTTAGCCCTAGCCCATTTGGATCAGTGGCTAGAGCCTCTGCCTGTGGATGGAAGGGTCCCAGGTTCAATTGCAGCCAAAGGCACATGCCAGGGTTGCAGGCTCAATCCCCAGTAGGGGGCGTGCAGGAGGCAGCCAGTCAATGATTCTCATCATTGATGTTTCTAGCTCTCTCTTCCTCTCTGAAATCAATAAAAATATATTAAAAAATAAAAATAAAAATTATCTTTTAGTTTCAATACTTTTTCAATTCACAAATGAATAAGATATTAAACAGCAATTTCTTCAGGCACATTATAATGTTTAGTATTAGGATAGGTTCGTGAATCCCTACACCAAAAAGGACATTTTGAGTGAAAGAAAAGTAAGTGTTATGGACACAATAAATTAGAAATAGAAAACAAAAAGGAAGGGGTGCTTTTTTTCTGGAAAACTCTGATTTTTATGAATATTTACATTTATTTTTACTTACCTTTTTATACAGTACAGAGCCAGCCGCTTCATCTGTTCGGAGCCTATGAAAAGGAAAGTCATAAAAGACAATAGCCCTCATTTCCAGGGATAGGTTTCGTTTAACGTAAAGGAGAATTGCCTAGTGCTTCAGTTGTTAAGTTTGCTTCCAAGTGTCTTCCCTGCGATGGGGAGGACTTCCTTCTCCGCTGGTGGAGTTAAGTGGGCTCAGTGCACTTCTAGCCTTTCCAGGAGCCTTGGTCTCAGAGAAGGAATTCATTTCTTGAATCCTTTAAATGGAGCTTATGCAGGGTGGGGCAGAAGTAGGTTTAGAGTTGTGAGTAGGTGAAACACAGAGTTAATTCTTGTGTTATTATTTATTAATTATTGTATTATTTTCCATATTAACAACTGTAAACTTACTTTTGCCCCACCCTTAGATCAAGGTCCTTCCAAAAATAGGATTTGGCTAAGGGGTCATCTCTGGACCAGCCACGTTTAGAGTTAGCCTGACTAACAGATAGTAGATTCTGAAGTGAGACTTCCTGGTTCAAGTTCTGGCACTGCCACTAACTAGCTGTGTGACATAGGGCAAGTTACATAACCTCTCTGTGCCTCCGTTTCCTCCTCTGTAAGACTGGGGTAATAGCTAGTGCTCATCTCATATGTTAGTTGTAAGGCTCAATTAAATGAGTACTTGCTTTGGAGTGCTGCCTGGCACATAGTAAGTGCTATGTGTTAGCTATTATTATTGTTATCATTTGGGTTAAGTGTCCCTGCTGTGTGCTCCTAGAGGACCCCATACATTTATTCATTTATTCATTCACCTGCTCTGTGCTGAGCACTGCCGGGCACTGCACTAAGTCACATCAGTCTCACTGTGTCACTAGCTAGTGCTCAGGACATGAACTGGAGACGTCAGGGACAAGGACAGTTCCTGGTTTTCTTTGTATCCCCTGTCCCCTCACAGTGAGTGGCACATAGTAAGTGCTCAGCTCTAAACACTGACATAAATGAGAATTCGCTTCATGTTTCCAAAGGCGACCTGGTACCGGAGAGCAGTGATTCTTCTGTTTAAAGCATATATGTGCTAGACTAGTCTTAAAGTGCCAGAGATTAAACCGAGTCTAGTTATATAGCTCTGGCGTGGTTTTGGATTAACTTGGATGTTTCCAGTGCTTGCCTTAGCCTGTGCTCTAATCCACTAACAACACCCTCGCATGTGCTGTGACTTTATCTCATTCTGAGGAAATGAATGCTTTTGAGAAAGCCAGGAATCTGCAGGTCTTAGAATTAACTGGACACATCCGAGAATGTGTAGGCAAGACAGAGAGAAGCTCCAGAGATGACAGTGTGGCCCTTCGTCCGGAGTCAGGCCGTCCAGGAAATGCGTGTGATGGCAGGGACCACTGTCTATCCGTCTTCAGGAATAACGATCAGTGCCGTTGCCGTTGAGTCATGTCGGAACCACACACCGACTGCGGATGCCACATGTGTGCCATGTACTGTTTGTGCGCAAAAAGGCACAGTGTTTGCAGATCTGATGTCAGTGTGGCTCCCATATCTCAAGGGGCAGTTACAGTTTTTAAGGAATCAAGACCTGGGAGTAGAATAGTAGTGTCTAGGATCTGAGTTAAAACATCTGAGCCTTGTTTTTTAGGATCTACCCAGAAATAGGATGACTGGTGAAGGATATTCAGCCTTACAGCTTTTGGATGAAATCAAGAAATGTACTATATTTGAAAAGCAGAATAAAATATTTTTCTGAGTCACCGCATTGAATATTTTAAATATTAAAATACTTAGTATGATTTATATAGAATATGTGTATATGTCACCTGACTTGCAGAGGGCCTAGCGTAGATCACCTCCACGACTCCTTCAAGAGCTTCCCCTCGCTGATGTGTCAGTTATGTGAATAGCCTTGTTGGTAGGGAAGACAGTTTGGGGTGCCGGCAGCTGACTACCGGCAGAACACATGCACCAGGAGTGGAACACTGTTTCCAGAACTCTCCAGTGCCAGGACTCTACTCTCCTTTCATCTGGCTCTCTCAGGGAGCAGGGAGGCCAGGGAGGACATGAGGGAGTCGGGCCAGGTTCATAGCGGTGGACCAATGGCATCTTCATAATTCTGTCTTTAGGAAGAGTCTGCTCATAGCACTTGAGTTTTTCCCCAAAAGGTAAAATTAGAATTCTTTCTTAACATATGGTATCCAGAGTTCCTGAGGGACTTCTGGAGATTTTATAAAGAATGCCAACTATCCTAGAAATTGTATTCTGGTACCAGAGCCTCTGTTAGCATAGGTTGGTTGGCTTTGCCATTCTCATGAGCCCTGAGAGCACTGTCAACCCCTACCGCCTCTCCTACAGGGAGTGGATGGATCCGGAACAGCCCGCCAGCACAGGTGGGAAGACAGCAAGCAGCACCTGTCCTGTGTGGGACTGGGCCCTGCCCTCAGCCCAGAAGGGCTGCATTATGATTTTACACACAGGTGCACACAAGCACTTGCATGCTGAGCACCATTTGTTAAAAGTCGTTATTGAGTAGCAGTCACTCTGGTTCAAAACCAGAGCCCTGGATTCCAGTCTCGTTTCCTCCGTGTGATGTGCAGAAGACACAAACTGTCGGAGCCCCCGGTTTGCTCATTTAGTCCAAATGAGGAGTTTGGACGAAGTTTCAGAAGATGCTTTGATGTGCAAATGAGTCACCTAGGGGTTTTGTTCAAAGGCAGGCTCTGGTTTAGTAGGGCTGGGCACAGGCCCCTGCCTTTCTAACCAGCTCCTGGGCGACAGTGCTGCTTTTGGTCCGTGGACCACCCTTGGAGCAGCAAGGGTTATATGTGCTCTTCATTTTATCCTCCTAATCACCTTCTGATGTGGGTATGCTTAGCCTCATTTTAAAGATGAGAAAACAGGGGTTTAGCTCAAGCTGACATAGTCAGATAGCCGGACGAGAGCCCAAACTTGGGTCCAACTGGCCCCTGAATGTAGCCGCTATAAAAATGTTATACTGCCTTTCATTTTCTTCTGGGACCTGGAAGAGTAGCTGCAGTTTTAAAAGGTGGATAACCCACGTATTAGGAGCAGCTTAGCCATTATGAAAATCTATATTGCCATAAATGCAGAATCACATGTAATTCTTTTTTCCATTAGAGGAAAAAATACTGTAGCAGCATGGATAATGCATAAGGTAAACTTCAAAGTCTGTTGTTAATACAGGATTATTGTTGCATATTAGGAACCTATTTCAAGGCTATTTGATTTAAACTAATTTATTTAATACACTTTTAATTCACCTTCTCTTGCTAGCTCCATCGTGTCTCATATTTTATATTTGCTGACCTTTGTACAGAATGATGGGGAATCGAGTACTGCGGTTGGATCACGTGCAGAGCATTCAGGTTTCTACATAAGAACCTCTCTGTGTTAAAATCTTTAAGCACCAAGAATACATTATAAAATTATTCTATGCTGTAGACTAATGTCCACAAACATCAAACGAACTATTACTGTGTTTTGAGTATGCAGGAGCACAAAGTGTGTGTTCTTTTAAAATCCTCGTGACTTTAAGCATAGCAGCCTTCCTTAAAATATACTGTTGTGTTTTCTAAAGGCCAAATTCCAGGGCTTAATTTTTATGTGGAAAATTTCATCTCAGAGCAGAATTTTATAGCACAGTCATAAACCTCAAAGAATGAGAATTTGTAATGGACAGGGCCATCAATTCTTAACAGGAGTCACATTAACAGGCATAAGAGACATATAAAACGGCTCTGAGAGCCTCTGGCAACACGTGAAGATACAGAGTCTTTAACATGGATTTGCAAGTTAGTTCCTAAAAGGAATCAGGCAATCAGGCCAACATTATCCAAATAAGTTCATATCAATCAGCTAACATCCTCTGGTTAGCTTCAGGTGATTTGAGTTTGTTGGCTGTCAGATAATTAATTCAGAGTTCACGGCCCACTGAGCAGAGTGATGGGTGGGTGGGTAGGCGCTTCTGAGTCAGACTGCCCAGGGTTCTGACTCCCAGCCGCCTCTGAGCAGCCACATGACCTTGGACAAAACATCCTCTCTGAGGCTCAGCTCCCTCCCTATAAAGTGGGAATAAGAAAATGTGTTTCTCAGGGTTGTATGAAGATAAAGGATATATGATGGTACTCGAAAGTGTCTAGAACGGAACTGTAGTTCTTTGTAAATGTTTTTACATGCTAATTTTATGCTGTGTAACCATTGTAAAGGTATTCCAGACTCTCCACATGGTCTGTTTCTATAGAAAAACTCTGTTTTGACTGGGATACCTGGTGACGGTGGGAGAATGGGGTGGGTGGGTGGACAGCAGGGCATGACTGAGAAGCCCACGGTGATTCAGTCAGAGGACTGGGCCAGGCTAGATGCTAACTCAGGTTGTATGTGACAGAGAAAGATTCTGGTAGAGCAGAGCACCCCTTTATCACCCAGAGATTTTTTTCGGAAGCTAATGAGCTCTGAGTAGCCCCAGAGCTAACATCCCTGCCCTGTGCTGCCTCTCTTGGCCATTCAGGACCCGGGCGCTTCCAGCCACCTCAGCTTCTCATAGTCAGATCTGGGCTGGAAGCCAATCCTTAGAGCTGGTTCAGTTCCTTAAATAAGATACTTTCTACAGATGGAACCTAAGACGAGTTCAACTCTACAGTAAATGCTTGTCTGTCGGATTACATGGAAGGTCTAATATATTTCCTCCTGAAGACTGTGACCACTTAGTAAATATTTATCCGATGAAGTAATGAACTGAGACCTTTATATAGGAAACCTGGAAGATGTTGGGAGAGTGAGCCTGTGAAGGCAGAGGCTCTGGAGGTCCTTGTTGCTATCAACAGACCCTTGTGCAAATATCTGTCTTAGTTACCCTCCCTTGCACCTTTCCCCAGGCCTCTGCCGTCGTACACAGGGAAACCTCGCACAGCTTGGGGACATTTATTAACGACACCAAACTTACATTAGTAAAATCAGCCATCAGGGTACTCCTTTTAAAGATGCACATTTAAAGACAAGGAGGAAAGATTTCTTGAATGCACATGGTTTTTTACACTTTCCTACTTGTACGTTTTTGTTCAGCAGACTTATTTCTTCTCACGCCCTTCTCCTGTGCATGCTGCCATTTTCCCTGAAGTAGGGGGACAGAAATATTGGCACTTATTTAAAAGGCCCCCGTGATCCACATATCCTCGTGAGCAGCTAGAATAAGATGTTTAGGGGGCTGGGAGAAGGTGGAAGAGGGTGTCGGGGGAAGCAGGGTGACGGACAGAGACTTGACCTGAGGTGTGAACACACAATACAGTGTACGGATGATGTGTGTGGAATTGTGCACCTGAAACCTGTATAATTTTGTTAACCAGTGTCATCCCAATAAATTCAATAGGAAGGGGAAAACATAATATGTTTGTCATGAGTTTCTTCCCAAAGCATTCTCCTCAGGCTGGTGCTTAAAAGGGAATAGGAACGAAATTAAAACCACCACTTGGTGACGTAGCCCCACAGCCCTTCATTGAATGAGGGAAAATGGTGTAGTGCCGAGTTAACCAAGCAGCAGGCAGACACGCGTGACACACAGCCCCGTGGCTCTGATGGACACTCACCTCTGCCCCGAGAACTACACAACACATGCCAGCCAGCCTGCTGCGAGGTGTGGGCAGTGTTTTGAAAAGAAGGTGTCATCCATAAAGCCAAAGACTTTTAAAGTGACTTTTAAAAACAGATTAAATGCTGAGCATGATTAAGCAGAATGAACAAGGAGCTTAATTAAGACCGATTTCCCATAACCCAAATGCCCAGTGGATGAGGAAGCTAGCCAAACAAAATAAATGTGTAAGGCAGAGTGGAATATCCTGCAGCCATTAAAAATGAAAAATATCTTGATTTTTTTAATCCATGAAATTTGCATTTTAAATAATAGTCCCCAAAGAGGACTATTTGCCACCATGTGAAAATGCTAATATGTCTATTAGCAAATGACAGACCCGCATGACAGTCATATGCAATCTTGTGAATACCCCTCTCAAAGGACCTGATTCCAGAGTGATCTTATCACCACGATTAAACTGCCCAGAAACTGCCATTCCCGCACAGCGGGGACCCAGGGCTGCAGGACCAGGGAGAGCCCAGGAGGCCCCGCTCCCAGGAGGAGCGGCTCTCAGTGCTTTCTGAGGCCAGCTCTCCTCGAGGAGGGTTCCCTGAGCTGGGTGGCCAAGCCCCAGCCCAGTCGCTGGAGCTTGCCCTCTTCTTTCACCCGGTGACGTGACTCTGAGAGTCTGGGAAAAGTATAACATAAGAGAGGGGAGTTACATTTTAAATATGGAAACGGCTCCAGAAAAATCAGGCTGTCTTGATTGGCACATGCAAATGTATACAACTGCTAATTTTCCTGCTTAAATCCCCGTCTTTTATCCACATGAAATCTTGGGGAAATCTTCTTGATGATTCTTTTGTTCCTTTCCTGCCCCCCTCCCCCCAACTCACCCCCGTAATTAGAACATGAGAGAGCGGTGTCTTCTCGCCAACCTGAAGACCAGAGGTGACATCAGGCCCAGCCGCTCTCCTTGGCCCCAGGTGACAGACAGCAGGGACCAGCTGCTGACGTAACTGTTCTTGTTTCTAATGCTGGCAGTAACCAACAGTTTAGTTTTGCTTTGACAACTCCTCCTACAGCCAAAACTATTGTTATGGTCCACATCATTGCTATTTACCCTAAATAAGGAAAAACAAAGGCTATTCTGGTCACAGAGCAGTGCTTGTGGCTGGGGTTATTTGCAATATTCCCGTGGCATGCTGCCCTTTTCTCTGAGGCCACAGCAGGACTTTTTCGGTACAGTGCGGTGACAGACACCGAGCCTGCTCTGAAGTCTCTGCACACAGCCCAGGGCATCAGAATGCGCTGGAGATGTTTTATGCACACATGAACCGAACTGGTTAGACCTCCGGGGGGAAAGAGGCTGAGCTTGCACAAAATGAACCAGGAAAAAGCGCCCTCCTGAGATATGGCTCTGCTTTAGTGTTTGAATTGCCTTTTCTCATTACCTGAGATTGTTTTTCTGCAATTTCTGAACCTTGTAAACTAAAATTGCACAGGAAGATTGAGAGTCCTGACTGTAGAGGATTCTCTGGGGAATATTTGTACTACCATGCATGGAGACATAATGATGACGAGAGAGAGAGAGAGAGAGAGAGAGAGAGAGAGAGAGAGAGAGAGAAGCAGGGGGAGAGAAACTGTGAGTGTTTCCTGCTGTGGGTATGGCTTTGCCAGTTGCCAGTGCAGAGCATAGCTGCAGGAGCCACGCACGCTGCTCCCATCAGTTAGAGACTCTGGGGAGAAGAGGACCCAGAGGACAGCCCACAGCTCGGCTCCTGCCGTGAGGGACACGGCATGCGCTCTGAGCCCGGACGGACGTGCTCTTGAGGCTGGATTCACAGCAGAAAAGCATGAGTAGCTAAGCGTCCCTGCCTGTTTACACATGCTGCCGCATGCTGCCTCGGTAAGCTCTCCCCCCCTCCCCCATTTCTTCAACTCTGAAAGCCTCTAGCAGAAATCATGGGGAGAAATAGTGAATTGAGATTTGTAGATTTCCCCTTTCTCTCTTCTCTGGTTTGATATTTGCCTGTTAAAAAGATTACTGGACGTAATTGAACCAGAAGATGATTTGTCTAGCAGCATTCCACTCATCTGTGTGTGTTACATGTCCCGTCTGAGGCCACGCACAAGAAATGCAACTAATAATTGCTGTGTGTGGCTGTTTAAAACCCTGGGTGTTCAGATGCTCTCAGGAGTTCAGACCCTGGACTTGTTATCTGCTCTGTGACACCAGCGGCTTCCTGCTGCAGAGCTCCCGGTTTCTGTGGATGGCAGTTGATAATTGGTAGCCACAGTCTGCGGTCAGAGCCACAGCATTTGAGTCTAGCACCTGGGCTGGGCCCCGCTGATACAACACACACACACACACACACACACACATCTCGCTGGCTATAACTGCACCTCTGAGCTGCCTGGAGAGGAGATTGTCTGAGGCTGAAGGGATGCTTTGAACTGGGGGGGGCAGCATCACGGTTGGACTCTCCCTTGCAAAGGACTCGATTATGTCCAGTGACCACCTGAGCAACAGCACACTGAAGGAGGCCCCGTTTAAAGACCTGTTCTTGAAAAGAGGTACACTTCCAAAGGCCAGGTGTGGGTGCTGCCTGCTCTCAGGGGCTGGTTGTGGTTGTTCTTGGAGTTTAGTCTGAGGATAGAATTGAGAAAAGAAGTTTGTTTCTCCCTAAGTGGTGGTGGGGGTCGGGGTGGGGGTGGGTCTGTCAGCTCTGAGAACACTTCGGGGCTCGACTCTCTTTAGGAAGATGTATTTTAGGCGTTTTCATTTTTTTCCTCCTCTATAATCATTTTGTTTATGTTGGAGATGTTGTGCATAAATACATAGGTTTCTTGCTTTGGAGTTTGGGGTTCTCAAGTGCTCTGTGAGTGAGGTTGAAACCTCCCCTGGATATTGTTACTCATTCGTGGGTGCTTTGTTTTCACCCTGAGTCACTAAAAACAGCATTTTAAAGAAAAGATGCATTCCTCAGGATGTGGGTGATTCCCTGGGTAGTTTCGCAGGCACCAGGGCAGTAACAGTAGATGTTAGGAAAGACCTGTGACTCTGAGAGGGAGACAGACAGACTGACTGCTGGCCAGGGAGCACTCGCAACCCACTGCTCTCAACTGTGAACAAGACAGTTACTGGTGCAGCTGTTATTTTCTGAGACACTTTTCTAATTTAATAATGTGGGACTGGGTGAGGGTGGACTTCAGATGAATTATATAGAGGAAATTATGGTTTTACCCAGGTATCTCTTCCCATTTATAGCCTGGCAGAGGGATAGACTTTTCAAAGGTCCTAATTGCTCTTGCTGCTCTGCTGTGTTTTCAGAAAATCCTGCCAGTTATCTTTGATTGGAACATATTTAGCTAAATTTCTTTGTGAAGAGATCACGAAACTCTAGATTCTGAAATGCATAGTGGAAAGTTGTGTTGGATGAGTGCTTAGACCTCAGTAAATTAAAAAGATGTTATTCTAGCCAGATGGACTCACAGTATCTGCATTCTGGGGATTAAATGGTCAATCTGATTGTCTCTCACGACTACCTGCTTGCCAATGCCATCAAAGGCACCTGGCCTTGGACCGGAGTCCGGCAGATGTGCCCGGGCCATACCTTGCCCTCCGAGGGCCCTGTGCCATTTATGCTCTGCTTTCATCTCTCCCCTACAGATCATAGGAACATCCCCACTTTCATTATCATGCAAAACGTTCATTATAAATATGTGACTATCAGTAGGATTCCATACACAGGTAACTTGTAGCAGACCCAGGCTCTTTCCAGGGACAGTTCACGCCGCCTAAAGGAAGCAGCAATCGTTGAATAATTGTTACAGAATATGAAAACTTTTGCAAAACTTTTCTACTAAAGTCATCAGTAAACGTTTAGTGGAATATGGTTCTGCGCTAGACACCGTTCAAATATGACTTGGTCCTTGGGGCCTCTTCCTTCAGGGATTTCTTCCTCAGTTACCTGTAACGAGCACCGGCCTGTGCCAGGTGCCTGCTACCTGCTGAGGATGTACAGAACAGGATGCTGTCCCGGGGCTCACTTCCTGGGGGAGGAAGATCGGAAAATGGGCACCAACAAGACAGTGATAAGTGCTGTGCCAGGGTTCAGATGCATGCAGGGGAGCCCCCCAGGGGTAGAGAGCCCATCAGCAAGGAGTTAGGAGAGACGTTCTAAGGAAGCTAGTGCTGGGAGTGACCCAAATCTGGCTACTTCCAAATCTGGATGGCTCTCTTCCCCTCCTGTTGTTCTGCTTGTTGTAGGATAGATCAAAGTAGCCAACCCACCCTGAGGAAAAGAAGGTTCAGAATACAGGGTGGGGCAAAAGGAGGCTTATTTTACAGTTGCTCATGTAGAAAATAATACAATAATTAATAAATAATAATACAAGAGTAAACTCTGTTTCACGTACTCACAACCTACTTTTGCCCCACCCTGCATATAATATAATCATTACGATTACAGCTCTTACTCTTTTGCCTTCTGACCTTCAAGCTGTGAAGTTATTCTTATAACACAGGCTGAATTCCCCCCACTCAACCAATGAGTGTGAATTTTCATTCAACCATTAAAGTCTCCAAGAGTATTTTTATACTAACAGTTCACAAACTTGAGACAATTATAGTCTATGTGGATCCCAACTCCTGCCCCCACCCATCTTCCTGCCCCCACCGCCCAGTCTCTGTAGGATTCAGGAAAGAATCCACTAGCCTTTAGGAACGTTCAGCACTTTAAAAAGTGTCACAGAGCCATAAATAAAGAGTAAGACACCCCCAGGCTGTCATCTTCTCACCACACCCATCTCTGCCCAGGAAGACAGAGAGGAAGGCAATGCAGGCATCCATTCACTCTGCCTGAGCCACGGTGGGGGCCTAGGAGAGCTCTGGAGAGAGGGGCTGCCTGGATGGTGCGCTATCCCTGGCAGCTGGCCTACCCCCGCCCCCTCCCGCTGAGTGGTCTCAGTGTTTCCAGGATATGCTGGCACTTGGGGGGAGTGAGGGGCAGTACCTCATGGGGACGGCCAGGGTGGCAGATGGACCCCTGGGATGCTGTGCAGGGATGTGGAGAGCAGTCGGCGCTGTCATCATATTCTGCATTGCAACTTTTCTGATGCTGCCAGGTGCTTGCTTGGCTTGGTGGAAGGAGGGGGCTGTTGGGAGGACCAGAACCTCCCGTTATAGGGTCAGAAAGGGCATAACTTATGTATCTGAAACTTAAAAATAATCACACGTTTAGAAAGTAGGACTTCTGTGAAGGATGCTATATTCATGGAGGAAAGACCAAGTGGAAGATGGTGTTAACCAGACCACAAATAGAAATGAGTGTTATATTAGGAACCTAAGGTGGTAGAACCACACTTCCCCCAAAGTTCTTTAAAAATAGTACAGACGCTCATGCCTCTCGTATGAGTCAGTGCAGCTCTTCGCTGAACCAGGGAATAGACCCACGGGCCTCACACAGCCCCCGGTTTCTGTAATTCTCCGCTGCGCATCTTGGAACCTCTCGGAGATGTTTCTATAAAAACACAGAGATGCCATCATCACTGTTGTCACTGTCACCGGTTTACGGTAATTATGTAAGGTGGTGTGATGCCTTCCTGTACATTTAAGGATAGATTTATTATAAAGTTTCTGGCGTTTGGGTGGCACTGACTCATCCATTGCAACGTCATGAGCTGTATAGCCCCATGAAAAGAGGGAGAGTGTGAAAATTTGACTTTGGCCTCCAATTCTCTCCTTGCGTGGCCTGCTTTTTGACGTTCTTCTGTTGATATCAGTAGCTATTGAAATCAAGGAAAACTGACTCAGTGGGCTGTGGTCAGAATCCCTATTGGGCATATGACATTTTGGAAACCCCAAAGTATCCCTGTTATTCTCTCAGAACTCTACCATTCCTATAAGTTTTTTTAAACTTTATTAAGTTCATTGAAATTCATTCTCCTCTTAACCTCCCCTTTCCATCTCGTTCCCTAAAACCAAAGCTGGAATAGGGTCTTGAAGGGAGAGGCTATCGGCATTTTTCCTTTCTGTGCACCATTGCACATAGCCTTTGCCCTTAACATGAACATAGACAACATCTAGAAGGGCCAGACGTCGGCAGACCAGGGGGAGGAAGGGCAGCAAGGCCCAAGTGTAGTGGACAGACTGCAGCTCCACAGGGTGGGGCGCATGGTTTCTCCGGAGCAGTAGCGTGCATGCACCTGTCTGATAATATGCCTTTCCGGGCCTTGTCCAGAGAGTTCCCTGTGGGGTGGGTAACAGGCCTCACTGCACCTTCTGCTGCCCTGTGCACAGCCTTGCATCCTGGGCCTTCAAGCCTGGAGCACATGGAAGAGAAATGGGTACAAGCTGGGAGGGTGTGTGTGTGTGTGTGTGTGTGTGTGTGTGTGTGTGGGTGTGGGGGGGGGTGTGTGTGGGAGTGTGGCATTGACCCTCACGCTCTGGCCACCTGAAACTTCTCCCCCTTCCCAGATTGTACATGCTTTTGCTTTTCGCAGGAAGTGGAGAGGGTTTGGCCCGCCTGAGTCCTGACTGTGTACAGGGCGCTGCTGGGTGAGGTCCCTGGAGCCCTGGACATGTCTGTGGTTGAGATCAGAAACACAGAAATCTTGAAACTGGAGACTTTGAAGAACGGGTGTGCTGAATTTCATCTGATACATTCAGAGGTGGGAATGCAGGGTTGTTGAGGGTTTTTTTAAATATAAAATTTCTTTTACTTGTCCTATGAAAGTTATTTTCTTGAGAAGATGTAAAATTAGGCCTTTGGCAACAGGGTCATATTGGGCGCTGGCAAAACACTTTGGGGTCCTGACTGCCTCTGAGCAGTCTCCATGTAGGGGTGGGGGACTTGGAGGGAAGGTTCAGGAATGGCAAAAGGAGAGACAAGGATCACCAATCACAGTTATTGCAAAATGTATAGACAGAGGGGAGGAGGGCAGCTGGGTTTGTGGGTCTACAGCCCGCTCCCCCATCTGCCCTTCCCATCTGCCATCCAGGCTGTGGATGTCCTGTGGTGGTATGGTCTTGACTGAATTTGCTCTTTGTGATGCATTTTTTCAGTAGAATCTTCCTGTTTGGAGTGAAAGAGGGTGTGGGAGGACAGGCATGGGCGTTGCTTGTATTCCCCTCGTGAGCTAGAGTAAGGTCTTGAAGGGAGAGGGTATTGGTAGCACAAGACTCTGGGGTCCAGAAGTCATCAAGCTTGCTTCCTAGAACCCTCTCTCTGCACGAATTCTCACTTTAAGAATCCTCTGACCCCTCTTAGGGGAGTCTTTGTAGCCCCAAAGAGAGTAAAAGCTTCATTTTCCAGTTGTTCGTGTTCAAGAAAAGTCTGTCTTCATTGACTGATGTGGCCCAGAGTTCAAAGCAAAGGTCTGCTGCTCATTGGATGGGGGCTGCAAGGCTCTAGTGGGGCTCCGTGCCCGGGAGCTTCACAGTGTCGCATGGGTCCCCGACGTTGGGGCTTCAGGGAGTGCCACAGGTGACCTTGACATGGAGCCAGGGGTCAGATCGCTGCTGCTGCGCTTGCTGCTGCTTCTGTGCCTGTGGAGGACGTGGTTGTTAGGACAGTGGCCTGTGGGACCTGGGCCAGTCCTGCAGGAAGAGCTGCCTCTCACGCTGGCCCAAGGGCTATAGTAGCTCAGGCTCTGAGGGGGCTTCTGTCACCCCGAGTGGCCAGCTGGGCTTCACTGCTTGCCTCAGTGAGTGGCGCCCTGAAGACCCAGTTCTGCCAAGCTCTGCCCTCGCCCTGCCCCAGGCAAGTTCAGCGCTTCAAATGCCTGTGAACCCCTAGGGTCACTGTGTGTCCTCTGTCATAATGCACCTGCTGTGGCCATGCTCATGCATGAAAACTCAGGACAGTGACCCTGGAGCTATTTCAGCCACATCTCAAATCCTGGCATCTGCAATGTCCCCAAGAAAGCCAGGCTGCTAACGTTTGTACTAGAGTGCCTACTGTCAGTTGGTCTAGACCACCAGTTCTCCAAGTATGGCTGAAGATCCAGGGGGTCCCCAAAACCCTCCCAGGGTACCAGTGAGGCCAGATCTTCTTCATATACCTTAACTAAAACAACATGTCACGACACATTGAGAGTGAAGCAGAGAGGAGAATCCAGCTCTCTTCTGTTCAGACAGATATTAAAGAGATGTGCAGAAATATAATGAAATGCCACTCTTGCCCTGGCTGGTGCGTCTTGGTTGGGCATCATCCCGTGTACCAAAAACTTGCTGATTCCATTCTGGACAGGGTATATGCCTGGGTTCCAGGCTCCATCCTCGGTAAGGGGCATGCAGGAGGCAGACAATGGTTGTATCATCCCTGGTAGGGGTGTGCAGGAGGCAGCCGAGCAATTTTAGCTCTCACGTTGATGTTCCTCCCTCCCTCCCTCCCTCCCTTCTTTTCTTTCTAAAAATCAATTTTTAAAATCTTTAAGAAAAAACAACAAAAGGAATGCCACTCTTATCACTAATTTTTTTGTTTTGAAAAATAGTTATTTTATCAAGTGATATATGTTAGCATATAGTGAGTGTATTTTTAATGAATAAATATTTAAAATTTTCCGTTTTAATTTCAAGTGTGGGAAATATCGATAGACGTCATCATACAAACAAAGCTCTTTGGGAATAATCAGTCACTTTTAAGAGAATGGAGGGGTCCTGAGACCAAAGTACTTGTGAACTCTGGTCTAAGCAGATCAGGAGGGTGGAGCCGAGGAAGGAAGTGCAGCAAGTTTGGACACATTGGGGGGTAGGTTGGGCCTTCCAGGTGCCAGCACCTCCCCGCAGGCATGGCATGTTGACAAGAAGCTGGTAAAGTGCAGCCCAAGAGCAGGAAGTCCCCTGGGAAAGAAAGATGGTGGGACTATACACTGTTTCCCACAACTGAGATCTTTCTTGCTTTATCCTTGCTTTTAGTGAACTTTTTAATATGACATTAGATCAGAAGATTCATGCCTTTCAAACAATATTAAATGTGCTATCTGCTGGCTCAGATGAAAACAAATCAAATCCAGAGTGAATAAAACATAAAAATGCTAACTGCAAAAAACTTAGAAGAAAAATATTTTAAGAATATTAGAGATGACCTTTCTAATCAAACAGGAAGTGTAGAAGCCGTAGAGGAAAGAGAGACAGTAGTTGATGACATAAAAATTTATATTTCCTATAGAGAAACTCATAGCAAAATTTAAAGAAGTGAAGACCAGGAGAAAATATTAGCACTCCATGTAACAGACAAAGATTTATAGCCATAATATGTAAAGACTGCTTACAAACAAATGAGAAAACTATAAGCTAATGTGAGTATGAAAAAGAAAAATATAAATTACCAATAACCATAGGGAAATATCTAAAATTACCAGAAATTGGGGAAATACAAGTAAAACAAGATATGTATTTTTGCCCATCAGATTTGTACAAATGAAAAGGGTGAGTGTTCAGTATTAATGAAGATGTGAGGAGCACCTCCTCTTGGCAAGGGCCTTTTTATAAAGCAGGGTATCCGTAGCCATCAGCATTTAAAAGGAATATCCTTGATCCAGAAATTTCAATTTTAGGAATCTTTCCTATAGGGATACTTACAAATGTGGGTCAACACACACATTGATACCCACACACACATGCATGTACACACAATCTTGGGTCATAATAGATTGTGTGTACATGCATGTACACACAATCTTGGGTCATAATCTTTGAGTCATAATAGAAAAAAAAAGAAGTAGAAGGAACTACCTAAACATCCATCAAGTGGAAAATGTAAGGTCTAGTGTATTTGTATTCTGGAATAATGGCCTCCATAAAGACTGAGGTTGGTCTATATATATTCTTGTTTAAGATGTCTGTGATGTATTACGTGAAAAAAACTAGAACAATGTTTGTACAATGATTCCATTCATTAATAAGAAGAAAGCCCTTATTCAATAAGCCAATGTACAAATACACACAATGGGTGAACTGTGCTCCCCACCCCCAGGACAGCATGGCCCATAAAGGGGAACTTTTACATTATACACTATTTCATTCTATATCGTTTAAATTTTAAAGGTCATTTTTATAATAAAAATCCTTTTCAAATGGAACGCAACAAATATGCCCATAGAATTATGAAAATATAATTGGATTACTCTGCTGTGAATGGGTATCTGCATCGCTTTCCATATTCAGGAAAAGATGACTTAGGACAGTGGTCGGCAAACTCATTAGTCAACAGAGCCAAATATCAACAGTACAGCGATTGAAATTTCTTTTGAGAGCCAAATTTTTTAAACTTAAACTGTATAGGTAGGTACATTGTTATTAACTTAATTAGGGAACTCCTAAGCTGGCCTTTGCTAAAAATGTCCTCAATCTGATTGAGGTACGTTCGCTGCGGTTGACCCCTTCCAACTCTCCCATCCACACACGTCTTGTTTACTTGTTTCGTCTACCTCCTTTCGTTCATCCTCTCTATATGTCCAAACCGTCTCAACATACCTTTCTCAATCCTCGATATTACATCTTCTTTCACTCCACAACATTCCCTGTACGTGCGCGCTGGCACGTGGTATTTTGTGGAAGAGCCACACTCAAGGGGCCAAAGAGCCGCATGTGGCTCGCGAGCCGCGGTTTGCCGATCACTGACGTAGGATGAAATTCTGTAAGTGGAGGGCAAACCTATGAAGACTTTGTGTGAGATCCCTCACTGTAGTTATCACTTTCCTCTCTTCCCATGGCTATAAAGCAATGACGTTTTCTTGGGAAACAAAACCATTTGTCAATTTCAGGGCAGGATTTAACCTGAAAGGCAATTTATGAACACACTGCTGTTCATCCACAAAGTAAAAATAAAGGTTAATAAGACAACACATTATTATGGGTTCAGGCTTTTTTTTTAATCCTCACCTGAGGATATGTGTTGTTTTTTAATTAATTTCAGAGAGAGAGGAAGAGGGGGAGAGGGTGTGTGAAACATCAATCAATTGCCTCCCTGCACACACCCTGACCGGGGATCTAACCCACAACCTAGGTATGTGCCTGGACAGGGAATCGAACCTGCAACCTTTTGGTGCAAGGGACAACGCTCCAACCCGCTGAGCCATCCGGCCAGGGCTGGGTTGTCTTCATGCTCCCTTGGCCACCTTTGGCCTAAGCAGAAGCAACTCCCTGCTTAGATCAGTGACTGCTTATGACTGCGGTGATAGTCCTTGGGTTGGCAGCTCACCCCTCTGCACATATCCTCACAGCTCTGCTGAGTCTCACTCCTTGTGTTCTCTGGCCCATGCAGTCCTCAGCCCTGTCAGCAGTAGCTGTCCTTTCAGGGAGCACACCTGTGCAGGTGGAGCCATGCGTCTCAGAAGAGAGGTCTTGGCCTCAACATGGGTGCTCCAGACTCATTCATTGAAGTCACTTAACTACCTGACAGGCACCGCCCCATGCCTGACACCAAAAATACAAGATAAATAGAAGTAGGTTTCTGATCATAGTTTCCTATGAGAGACAGACAGTCAACATCTTATAAGTAGCAAAGAAAGGGATCCAATCACATGGCCACACAGGCACCATGTGACATGGGCACCAAAAAACACAGGATGTCCTGCACATGGAAATGTTATGTGCAAAGGCAGGGTCATGAAGGCAGTGTTTCTGGGTTAACAAGCACGTCACACATCCCACAGCCTCTGGGGAATGAGGTCACATTTATATCTGTACCTCAGATGTGAAGGTTCCTAGTCTATTCCCTCTGATTGAGAGCAATTTCAGTCTTTTCCAGGAGGCTCCTATCATGTTCCCATAGTCCCTGGGAGGATCTTGGGTGTACATAAATTCCCCACAGGAAGGAGATGCTGAAGCCCTCGGGGATGAACTGGGCACTAGAGCCTCCGGAGGCCTTGCCACATCAGCCACTAGACCTCAGGGGTGTCCAGAGCGGTGACGCTAGGAAGGGGAGCTTGGGTCTTCCTGACTGCCAGCCTCTAGAGCAGTGGTTCTCAACTTGCTAACGCCGCGACCCTGTAATACAGTTCCTCATGTTGTGACCCAACCATAAAATTATTTTTATTGCTCCTTCATAACCGTAATTTTGCTACTGTTATGAATCGTAATGTAAACATCTGATATGCAGGATGTATTTTCATGGTTACAAATTGAACATAATTAAAGCATAGTGATTAATCACAAAAACAATATGTAATTATATATGTGTTTTCCGATGGTCTTAGGCGACCCCTGTGAAAGGGTCGTTCGACCCCCAAAGGGGTCGCGACCCATGAGTTGAGAACCGCTGCTCTAGAGCCACTCAGGGCATTGCTACCTGAACCTCCACAGTCAGCCATGCCCACTGGGATCTGCCCTTTTACTGCCTAGGGGTGTACTCGGCAAACCTACCTGGCCTTAATTGCTCCCCACCTGGGGCTCAGCAGTTCAGTTCCCTCACACTCAGCTCTCCATTCTCTAAGGCGCACCTCTGAACCAACGGCCCTACAGGCCCAGTGCCAAGTGCAGTCCAACCCAGTCCAGAGGGTGCGATGTAAATCTCCATTCCCTAGGTATGTGGGGGCTAAGGACAGGAGTGGAGGACACTGTTACAGGGCAGGACGTGGAATTCAGGAAGACCCTCCATCTACCCCCATCCTGGCTCTTGCCCCTCTGTTCCCAGGGTGTGAATGGTGGAGGCACACAGCTGCAAATACTGGGGGAAAGGTGCTACCCAGTCCCCTTTTGCATCATCCCAAGTGTGAGCCCATAATGCTTCCCATAATGCCAGTGGCCTGAGTCCTGCTGCAGCAAAAGGGTGTGCATTGTGCACATGTGTACATGTATGCGCATGCCTTGTGTGCAAGTGTACCCATACAGGTGTGTATTTGTATGCATGTGTGCATTGTGCCCGTGTGTGTATGTCCACATGTGCTTTTGTGTGCATGTGCATGTGTGCATGCATGCATGTGTATCTGTGTGCACATGTGTATGTGTGTGAGTGTGCATGCCTGTATGTGTTGTAAGTGTGACGCAGTAGCATAGTAGAGAGAGCTCCCCCCTCTTTCTCTTGCCCTTCATTATACCCCACACCTCCGCACCTCACAGCAAAAGTTGGGCACTGAGCTCCTCGCCGCCCTCCTGAGCCTCTCACGCTTTAACGTGATGCCCTTTGCAGACAGTCACTTCCTTTTAGCGGGCGGGGACTCGGGAGCACAGGCAGCCAACACAGCAGAGCCACGCGCTGGAAGCCAGGAAGCCGAAAGTCTGGGTTCGCAGCTGCCCTTGAGCACTGAGCCTCTGCTCCTCCCTACGAACTGAAGGGCTTGAACCACCTCCCTCTCTACTTGACAACTCACTGTGCTGTTCTTCCAGAAGTAGCTCCTTGGCGCTACACTTGTGTGTGAAGCATGTGTTAATGGCATTTAGACCATCTCTTTCATGGCAGTGTCAGAACCCGTGGTGACCCGACTGCTCATAAAGTGTGGTCTCCGCGGAGTTCCACACAGTGGAGATGTATTTTCTAAATTAACTGGTACTTCCAAAGGCAGCAGCTTTGAGGAAAGGAGGTTGGAGTACTTTATCAACATAGGTTTTCTCTTCAGTGTGTACCATGTGGGTCCTGTGTGGATGTGCTTTGGGAAACTCAACCATGAAGATGGGTTTAACTTTCTTAGAGAAATTATACTGGGAGGAACAGCTTTAGTTTTGAGAGACTTTCTTAACTCCCCTAAGGGTGTGCAAGTCATCTCACAGGAACAGAGTTTAGGTAATGAAGACGCTGAGCTTTTCATACCCAAGAGATGGCCCTTAAGGGCTCACCTGCCCAATAGGCAGGGGTAGCCTGTGTGTCCACCAGCCTATGGCGTACGCACTGGGCTGGTCTTTGCATTTCCCGTGTGAAATGGTGTCAGTTACAGCATAGCACATCCAGAGGTCTCGTAGGGCCAATGGAATACATTTTCCTCTGGTTCTTCTCATTATAAAATTGCAAAGACAGATTTGTCTGAGCACCAAGGTTAGGCTGAGACCACAGGTCTGCCTGGGTCTCCTTTTATTTAAATGTTATTAGAATGTCAAAGTCTGGCAGTGGCCTTGGGCAGCAGGCCTGGGGAAATATAGCTTCTCTCTCATGAGGTTCCCTTGAGGAGCAGATTCGTGTAAGAGGCCTTCCATGCCTGGTGGTTGTCATGGTCAGAGTGCCTTGAGGAGACGGGGTCTGGGGAGCTGAGTGGGACATGCGGTTAACACAGTTTCTTCTTCCTTTGCAGCGGAGCTGGAGTTCGCCCAGATCATCATCATCATTGTGGTGGTGACGGTGATGGTCGTGGTCATCGTCTGCCTGCTGAATCACTACAAAGTGTCCACGCGGTCTTTCATCAACCGTCCGAGTCAGAGCAGGAGGCAAGAGGACCGGCTGCAGCAGGTAAGTGTGGGCCTGCGCCTCTTCGGTGCTGCCCAGGCCTCTAGCCCAGGCTCCAGGAGTGCGGCCGGGTGCCCGTGAGGGCCACGAAGCAGGACAGCCTCTCGTGCCAGCCCACCGCGGCTCAGGAGTCTGGGAAACTCTCCATCAAAGGTCACTACACTCATGGGAAAGCATGTGCATCCTTAATGTTCAGCTCAGTGAATCCTCACAAACTGAGCGCACCCGTGTAACCTGCACCTGAGCAGCAGAGGGACAGGAGCAGCCTCTAGAAACACACCCAGGCCCAGGCGTGCCCCGCAGAAGGTCACCACCGCCCAGAGTCGGTACAGATGACTGTCACCAGCTTGAACTTGATAACAATAGGCTTATACAATAGGTGCTCCTTGGTGTCTGCTCACATCACACTTCTGAGATCCATCCGTGTTGTTATGGAGAGACCTGTCCTTGAATACACGTATGCTCATGACCTGTATTTGTAAGACTCTGAGGAGGTCAGCAGTGCTGGGTGTGGGTGAGCTGGAGGGGCGGGCAGCGGTGGGACAGCGAGGGCTCGGGTCTCCTTGGGTGCCTCAGGGCAGGTTGGTTTGTGATGGGGCTTCCAGAACAGCCTATAGTAAGGCTCTTCAGGTTGATTTTTTAAATTTTCTAGCTACTTCTGAACCACCCTCCACTAGAACATAAAACACTGATTTTCAGCTTAACTGCTCTGTGATCTGCACCTGGTAGACCAAGGGCCACCGGAACTTTCTGTTCTGAGCTAGTTTTGCAAACTATGATTCTGGCAGTTTTTAGTTTTTTATTTTATTTATAAATACATACATAAAGAATATATATATAGATATTCTTTTATTGATTTTAGACAGAGGAAGGGAGAGGGAGAAGGAGAGAGAGAAACAGCAATGTGAGAGAGAAACATGGAGCAGTTGCCTCCCACATGTGCCATGACTGGGGATTGAACCTGAAACCTTGGTATGTGCCCTGACTGGGAATTGAACCCACCACCTTTTGCTGTACAGGATGAAGCTCCTACCAACTAAGCAACCTGGCCAGGACTGATTCTGGTGATTTTTCGTGAAAAGCATGGGAATGGGAAATGTAGGTACTTATAAATTGTTGGCTTTGGTGGTGGGCAAAGGAGGCAGAATTCCCGCATAATATGAGCTTCTCAGAGTACGTGTCAGGACCAGCGCTGTCTGGTACCTGGCTTAGGGAGACCATCGTGAGTGTGGGGTACAACTGTCCTGGTGGGTATGGTGCAGCCCAACCCAGGGCCCCTGGGACCTCTTAGGAGGTCAGAGTTGTGCTTCACTGAGGCTGCAGAGTGGCTCAGTGAGCCATCAGTTCTTCTTTTCTCATGGGTAGAACTCAGGTTTGCCAAGGGTTCTGTGCCCATGGCATGCAGAGAGAGAGCAAAAGGATGGGGCTTTTGTGTGCCACCCTTCAGACCTACAGAGCTGCCATGACAGTGACAAGAATCAGTCCTTCTTGCTTTCTCTTGTCCTCTGCTGTCCCCTTCCTCCATCTCACCAAATCCCCAGCTCGGTCCACAAGTTAGCCTGGCTTTCATCACACCACGATGGCTCTCCTGTGGGACCCCTGTTATCTCAGCAACCTGGCATCTGCGGGGTCCAGACTCACAGGACACTGGTGTCCTGAGCCGGTAGATATCCCCTCTCTTGCCCCCTCCCCTCTCCACAAACACACTCTGTTACCTGAAGGAGAGAACCAATTCCTCTGAAGTTCTAACACAAAATACACGTGATCGTCCTGAGTTAAAAGAGAGAGGACAGATACAGCAGTAGTTTTAGAACTATAAAAGAATTGGCCAGCATTGCTTTGCCTGAGCCTTAATGCGAGGACTGTAAGTTCCGACCCCTGGCCATGGGGAGAAATAGGTAAAACTATCCCACTCGTTATAACCATAATAGGCAGCTCTCAAGTTTGTGGGCAGTACCTGCCATGAATGTGTCCAAGTTCCCCATCTTACACTTTCTGCTTCAAGCCCCAAAGTACTTGGAGCCCCTGCACGTGGGCAATTCAGGTGCATTTGCTGTTGCCCAGCCTGGGCCCCACCACCCCGTCCTCCCCTCAGGTTTGCTTCAGGGATCATCTTTCTGCCCCTGCCTTGCCTTGCCTTGCCTTGGATAGGAGAGGTGGCTCCTTCCTCCACACCTCAGCACAGGCCTGGCCAGGCCTCCTCTCACTGTCCCCAGCCATTGCTGCCTTAGCGCCTGCTCACTGGTCTCTGTCCCCAGACTGGGAGCTCCCTCCCAGACAGTCACTCTGCATAAGGACCAGCAAAGAGGGGTGGCAGGAAAACAATTTTACAAAAAGAGAAAATAAAAAATGCAAGTGTGGTTTTACTTGGGATGTGTGTTCTGTTTCCCGTGGGTAGTGGGCCTCCTGTTCTTGAAATCAAGAAAGCGATGAAGTGACTTTCAGAGGTTCCTGCAGGGCCACACACTGCATGGCAAGTGAAGGTAATCAGTAGCTAAGATCGTGTCTGCAGAGGTCTTGATCACCGTCTGTGTCTAATTTCATTAATAAACACTTGAAAGTTCTGCCCCTGGGAGCTCAATAGGAATGCTGTTGCTTCCCAAGGCTTGAATTTCCCTTCCCAATAAAATGGGAATGTGGCTGTCGTGCAGCTTAGCAATAGCCAGTGATGGCGAACCTATGACACGCGTGTCAGAGGTGACACGTGAACTCATTTTTTTGGTTGATTTTTCTTTGTTAAATGGCATTTTAAAAATATAAAATAAATATCAAAAATATAAATCTTTGTTTTACTATGGTTGCAAATATCAAAAAATTTCTATATGTGACACGACACCAGAGGTAAGTTAGGGTTTTTCAAAATGCTGACACGCCAAGCTCAAAAGGTTTGCCATCACTGCAATAGGCTCTGTTCAACATTTCACAAGCTCAAGATATAGTTTTTACACAGTGACCAAGACAATTCAGGCCCAGACGGTAGCTCCATTTCATGACTAGGACCATTAGCGGCCTTTGCTAAAAACGTCCTCAATCTGATTGAGGTAAGTTTGCTGAGGTCGACCCCTTCCAACTCTCCCATCCACACTCGTCTTGTAGACTTGTTTCTTCTATCTCCTTTCCGAAAACCGACTTCTGCGCATGGGCCACGAAGTTTCAGTCGCACTGTACGTGCGTGGCCGCACGTGGTATTTTGTGGAAGAGAAGGGGCCAAATAGCCGCATGTGGCTTGTGAGCTGTAGTTTGCCTACCACTGGCCTAGTTTATAGTCAAAAGAGGAAAGAGAGAGGGTGAGGAAGTAACTTAACTTCTCTCCTGGACTCAGATAGAAATCTCAAGTGCGGTCCTTTGGCCCAGAAGGTGCTTCCTCACCAGGCTTCTTGCCTCCCAATTGCCTACTTAGAAATGCCAATTCCCTGAATGCAGTCCCGGGAGGGCAATCGGATTCACTTCCACTCATGTCCCCAACCAGCGGGGATTTCCCTCTCGGGGACATTTGACGATTTCAGGAGACATGTTTTGGTCAACTCAAGTCGGGGAGTTGTTCCAGGGCTGCTCTAAACATTGTGCAATGCAGAAGGCAGCCCCACAACAAAAATGACCTGACCCCAAATGTCAGCAGTGCCGGAGTGGGGAGCCCCTGATCTATGGGTACTGGATGCCACCCTTCCCAGAGGCACTTGCTGTTGAAAAGGATGCCTGTTCATATAAGTGGATCTCTCATGGCTTCCACAGAGTGAACACTTCCCAGAAGCTCGGCAGGAAATGTTGGGGGTCCACAGAGAAATTGCGTGTTCAAGACAGTCCTAATCTAGGAGTCTGCCTTGGGAGTAGTGTCCCTCCAGCGGTTTCTCCCTCCTTCATTCATTCGGTCATCCACCAGACAGGAGCCAGGCACTGCCCAAGATAATGAAGAAGCAATGCCAGGTGTCCTTGCCATGCTCTGCCCTTGCCCCGCACCCACCACCGTCAGCGGCATCCATTGAGCTAATGCTAACCGGCATTTTCTCAGTCCCCCTAGGGGAGACCAGGGGTCTCCAGTGGCCGTTTGTGTGTGTGCACTGGGATGTGTAGCAAGTGGATATAAGCTACAGGAGGGATTTGGGATGGGGCATGAAGACTCGGCGTGGGCACTTTCAAGCTGCCCCTCCAGGAAGGTGGCTCTCTCTCCACATCCCTAGGTGACTGCCTGTGCCATGCAGCCTCCTCCCCTAAGGGGCCTAAAAGAGCTAGGTCCAGGCTTGGCTGGCGATGGGGAAGGCCCTGCCCTCACTGATGATGCACAAGTGATGGCCTCTGGGCACCCCCTGCGGTGGTGCAGATCTGTGCCCGGTGGTGAAGATGGAGAGGTGTTTGCGGTGACTGCTGTGCATGTGGTTTTGTGTCTGTTGTCAGAGCCCCTGAGTGCCTTTCACTTTGTCAGCATCTAATCCTGCCATTCCAGGGGCCTGAGTGGCGGGGGCTGCGGCACCCAGCTGGTTAGCAGCTTGTGGGTGTAGGTCCCCACTGCCGGCCTCCCTATGGGTGAGCCTGTGCATCGCCGGGACCCACTTACTTCTGGGGGCCCTTTGGGCCCATTTGTTCTAGAACTCTCTGAGGTCTCCATAAGCATGTTTGTAAAAGGTATATTTATTCTAGATGCTGCGAGAAGGGTTGGGCATCTAATTTATCGACTTCTAGGTAATTTGGTTGAAGACTGTTGGTTACGTTTATTTGTCTCTATTTCTGCTGGAAGGCTTGGTAGTCAGGATGGAAAAATCAAAGACAACAGCTGGGTGTGTTTTGAGAAGGAGGCTTGCTGAGCAGGTAGATGTTATGATCTGGTTGAGTAAACTTCATTACGCTGGTGGAGCTGCCCACTCCTCCCTAACGGGCTTTCCACCAAAGCAGAAGCAAGCCAGGTTAGTAAGGTAGGGTCTAGCAACTCGGAACATCCTGGTTTCACAGGATCTTCTTCTGGAAAATGGTGGGTTGCACCAGTTGTCCAGGATTGTCTGGATTCTGGAAGGTTTTCTTCGTGTGATGCCCTCATGCCCGACTTTATCACACCCTGTCTTCCTCGTGCAGCCCCTCTCTCCTGGTTTCCTCCCTTCTCGCTCCAGCAGTGCCTGCTGCAGGACACCTCTCTGTGCCAGGTCCGCTCTGCCCAAGGGAGGACTGGATGGAGTCTGCCTTGGCTGAGGCCGGTCAGCTCGCATCACCGCAGTGTCCCCGAGGTGCTGGTCCGGGGAGTCCAAGGGATGGGACAGCGCTGGCTCTGACTGCAGTGGAAGCAGCCATTTCTGAATGAAAATGAAATTGCAGGAAAAGTGAATGCTTTAAATAACGGCGAACAGCAGTGAGTGGGCTTGTGATGTAGACCTGACATGTTCTTTCTGAGGTAGCCCAGGCGTATTTTTCAGAGCCTGGTTTGTGTGATTTCAGAGCTTTGATACTTTCTAAGTTATTATTCATTACCTTAGGTCGCCAAGTAACAGGAAAACAATAAAGGGGCATAAATAATCTAGACACAACCCTGAGAGAAGTTTACACAAGCCTTTCTTGCCATAACTGGCAGAGGCCTGAGCGGCCTTCTCCAACACCCTGTACTCAGCCAGAGGTGCTAGCTTAACCCACATGGCCAGCCCAGGGCACGGTGGACAGCGGGCAAAGCCAAGGTGGCCAGCCAGCAGCGAAACAAGAACATTTACTTAGTTTGAACCGTATGAAATTGTGGCTATCCAGCCATTGTACCTATAAACACAGCGATTTCATTTAAAAATTAACAAAAGGAGTCACGCCGGGCATTTCTTCATTACCAGTGGCTGCAGGGATTCAATCAATAGTGAAAATACGGGTGCCTGTGGACACAGCAGCACCAGGCAGGCACTGAGCGCAGCCTGTGGGGGGCGCAGGCCAGGAGGCCATTTGCTCTTTCTCCCAGCTGTTGGCAAGGAGGACCAGGGCTGCAGCCACCAGCCTGTTGGGACAGGAACCTGGGTTCTTGGGTCCAAAGTGCCCTTGTATGGGGAAGTCTGTACCCGGACGCTCTCTGCGGAAGTTGTAAATCTGGCCTGGGGTGTGGCCAGTGTGCGTGGTTTGCCCCACAGGGTGTTTTGACAAAACTTGATCGAACTTGTAAAAATGAGATTCCACATAAATCTTGTAGTTACATCTTTTCTTGGACAGTCAGCCTCTTGGGCCACACTGGCCTCTGTGACTGCCTGGCATCCTCAGCCGGGGCTGCAGAGCAGCTGCCACTCAAGATAGGCGGGTGCCCACCTTTTGCTGTGGCCCCATCTCTCTGTGTAGATTGTTTTTAGACAAAATATTCTTCTGCGCTCACACCTTTATCACAAGGGAGAAAATAAAAGACAGGGGGCCACTGGTTTCCAGAAAAATGGGAGAGCACTTCTTTGTGGGTGTAAAGGTCATTCCTGCAAGTTTAGGAGTTCAACCAAGTGTGTCTGGGCCAGCGAGTAGAGCTTTTCCTGCGCCAGCCTGGCGTGCGTGCCCCTGGCCCTTGCTGTCCCGTCATCTCCCGGGGCAGGGCCCTCCTCTCTGGGGGTAGAGTCTGTGGTCAAGAGGGCAGACTTGGCTGTGGGCTCCTTTCTGTTGGCCTTGAGAGCAGGGGTGGCCCAAGGATGGACAGTTCTGGCCCCACTGGGCTCGGGGCTCGCAGAGAAGCCCACGGGCTGTGTCCTGAGGTCCAGTGAAGGATGTAGGGGGGGGGGGGAGTCACCACACACAGGGTTCATAGCCACTGTGACTGAAGAGCTAGACCCCTGTGCACCTGCCTGTTCTCATTTCTCCCTACTTCATCTGCGTTGAGAAAAGCATTTCTAAAACGACAGAAATAAACTATTTTCATTCAATAAGGTACCAAAACAATGAACTAACGGGTTTGAAGATGCAATTATAGCAGGTCTGTCCCTGCCATTCCAGGCTAAGGAGAAGGGAGCCACCTGCTGCATTCAGCATCGGGGTGGCATGAGAGATGCCAGGCACCAGTTTCCTGTGGGTGAGGCAGAAAGACCAGGGCCACTTGTTGTCAACTGCGTTCAATAATAATTCTCCGTAATTTCATGAGCCCCTGAAACTGCATTCCCAAGTGTCGAGGGGACTGCGAGGGGCAGGTCAGTTCCCAATGTCAGCTCCAAGCACATGCTTCCTACCATCAGCCAAGCCGTTTCTCTCCCTGAATGAGCGAGGGTGTTAACATAGCCAAGCTGCCAGATCGGGCAGTTATCAGGTTTACCCTCCAGTGTGTGTAGTTAAAGATAGAAAGTTGTTAATTTGGGGGGAAATTGATAATTTCAACAGCTTCAAAATGAGAATGCCCCCTTCAAGTAAGAGAAACAGAAGGCCAACTTGTTGGCAAAAATTGGATAAGGATGCTGGGCCATAGCTGTTACCAGTGATTCTCATGCGAACAAAAGTAGGCAAGCCTTCTTAATAGCCAAGTTTTGTCTTTAAACAACGTGAGGAGCTCAAATAGTCCTTCTACTTACGTTGACATTGCTCACACCAGTTTTGAAATTACCTTTAGAGCTTGCAATTCATTTTTGGGAAAATTTTAAGTGAAAATTTTTTAAATTTTCAGTAATAGCAAGTCTTCCTTTTTCTCATTTGCTCTCTGAAGATGGATTTCATTTTTTTTAAATATATTTTATTGATTTCTTACAGAGAGGAAGGGAGAGAGATAGAGAGTTAGAAACATCGATGAGAGAGAAACATCGATCAGCCGCCTCCTGCACATCTACTGGGGATGTGCCCGCAACCAAGGTACATGCCCTTGACCGGAATCGAACCCGGGACCCTTCAGTCCGCAGGCTGACACTCTATCCACTGAGCCAAACCGGTTTCGGCACGATTTGATTTTTTTTGGCATCAACCAAAATCCATCGAGAGTTAAATGTTATGAATTTAACATTATACAATAAATTATACAATTTTGCTGCAAAACCAAGTGTGACTCAGTTAGTAAAAATGATGTTGCCCAAGTTACAAACTGATACTGTAGAGGAAGGTCAGGAAAGACCCACATAAACTGATGGTTTCCTTCGGGGAGGAGCAAGGATAGGAGGAAGTGGACAAAAGGAGCTTGGTCTGTGTTGTTAAAATGTTTATGGTAAGAATGAATGTATGTATTATTTTTACAACTAAAAAAACAGCCTCTGCTCACATAAGTGAATGCTGAAGACAGTTCCAATAATGTCCTGAGCATCTGTAGGCTCCCCGGGGAACTCCCTTGAGCATGGTTTGTATTGTGACCAAAGCAAGCTAAACCGAGATTTTTAAGCAGGATTAATTAAAAATTTTATGAACCATAAAATTTTAATAATCTTTTAAATAGGCATTAAAATGAACAATCCAATGATGTTTTTTTCTTTTGTTTGTTTTTGCTTCGTTCTTGAAAGTTGTTGTGGCTTATTCTGAGGGGGAAACAGTTTTCTAAATTATTCTGATTCTGAGTGACACCTGTTAGGGAGGCTCCCCAGAGCCGTCAGATGCCAAGGGAGGAAGCTGGTTTGTGGTTCTGTGACCTTGGGGAAAGCTTTCAGGCTGTGCCTTAGCTTCCTCTCCCGCCCTAAAGGGGGTGACTGTGCCCCCCTGGGCTGAGGGTGTGTGGTTGCACATTCCCCTGTTGCTCTGAGCTTTCTGATCCCCAGGCTGGTTTCCAGTGAAGTCTGAAATTGCTCACTCTCCTCCAGCACTGAGCCCTGGAGAGGCACCTGCACAGCTCCTTTTCTGCTTGCTCCGTGGGGCCTATAGACCTCCCTGATCTATTTTATTATTCTGGAAATATAAAGGATTCCCTTTCTTTTCTTCCCAACAAACCTTCCTGGATAATTTATCTTTCTCTTAAGGGACATGCCCTAGATTGAGTAGAGTTGGGAGGGAAATATTGAGTCTTGAGAAATCTG
Source organism: Myotis davidii (assembly GCF_000327345.1). NCBI lineage: Eukaryota > Metazoa > Chordata > Mammalia > Chiroptera > Vespertilionidae > Myotis > Myotis davidii. Next base: position 2,087,547 of record NW_006290305.1, on the reverse strand, counting down.
ATGATGGATTTCCAAGGAGGAAGAAAAGGGGAAACGCTGGAGAGAACACAGCCATTGACATCTAGAGGTATTGCCTTTACATCTAAGCTGTTACTGCCATCTAGGGTGGAAAAGATAGTAATACTATAAAGCACTGGATAGTAAAGAGGTTGCATAAGGAAAGGGGAGAAAAGAAAGAAAATTGATTTTATCGGAGGGTAAAGGTGCTTTGTTGCTGAATACCCAAGATCAGTTTTACCTATACTTTGAAATTCTCACCCTGGGACAGAAAGAAAAATAGATTTCCAAGTACTTGAGGCTGTACAATACATTCATTCATTGGGAGGAACCCTTGAGTAGAAGCCAAAATATCCACCAATGGCCTTGCTATATCACAAACTAAGTGTCACCTTCAGTGAGTAATGTACCCTTTTGAGGGCCTCAGTTTCCTCCCATATAAAATGAGGAATAATTGGCTTAGATCAGAGACCTTCAGATTGTTTTTGACCAAGAAGAACAGTAGAAACGCATTTTATACTACAATCCACAATACTTATATGCCCAACTAAGGCAAAACTTTCACCAAACAGTACTTACAGACAATGATATTTTCCATTCTGTTTCATTTTTCAAATTTTGGCTGTGACCTACTGAACTTGATTTTCTAACTCTCTGAGAGGTTGCATCTCACAGTTTGGAAAAGATCATACTAGGATTAGATGTTTTCAGTCCCCAAGTCTGATGATCTTGTCTATGGTCCCTAATGTGTGGAAAGGAGAGTTTAGCGGAGAGCATAAAACCAAGAAGGTTCAGGCTGTGAGAGTGGTCGCTATGATGCGCACTGACCACCAGGGGGCAGACGCTCAACATAGGAGCTGCCCCCTGGTGGTCAGTGTGCTCCCACAGAGGGAGCGCTGTTCAGCCAGAAGCCGGGCTCAGGGCTGGTGAGCGCAGCAGGGATGGTGTGAGCCTCTCCTGCCTCCACAGCAGCGCTAAGGAGCAGTGAGCCAAGCTGTAAGGAGCAGCGAGCATGCATTAAGGAGTGAGGGGTCCTGACTGTGAGAGGGTGCAGGCTGGGCTGAGGCCCCCCCAGTGCACAAATCTCATTCACTGGGCCTCTAGTCTAGAAATTAAAAAGATTTATAAGAGAGTGCTCTGGACAATTGTATATCAACAAATTGAATAACCTAGATGAAATGGACAGATTCCTAGAAACACACTGACTAAGACTGAATCATGAAGAAATAGAATATCTGAACAGATCTGTAACTCTTAAGGAGATTGAATTAGTAATCAAAAGCCTACCAACAAATAACAGATGGCTTCACTGGTGAATTGTACCAAACATCTGAAGAGGAATTGACACCAATACTTTCAAACTCTAGTGAATTAGCATTACCCTAATACCAAAGCCAGACAAAAACACAACAGGAAAAGAAAGCCATTATCCCTCATGAATATTGATGCAAAAATCCTCAACAAAATACTAGCAGACTGAATTTGGTAACATACTGGAAAGATTATACACCATGACTAAATGGGGTTTATTTTTGTAATGCAAGGATGGTTTTACATATAAAAATAAATGTAATACACCACATTAACAAAATGAATGGGGGACTACATGATCAGCAATTCATGCAGAAAAAAAAATATTTGACATAATACAATCCTTTTTCACAATAAAAACATTCATCAAACTAGGATGGAAGGAAATTACCTCAACATAATAAAGATCCTCTATGGAAAGCCCACAATTCACATTGTGCTCAGTGGTGAAGGACTGAAAGCTGTTTCTCTAAGATCAGGAACAAGACAAGAATGCATGCTTTTACCACTTCTTTCCCACATAGTATTTATTGGAAGTTTTAGCCAGAGCAATTAGGCAAGAACAAGAAATAAAAGGCATTCCAACTACAAAGGAAAAAGTAAAAATTATCCCATAAACAGGTAACATGACCTTACATGTAGGAAACCCTTAAGAGTCCAACAAAGAACACCTACTAGAACTAATAAACAAATCTAACAAAGTTGCAGGATACAAAATTAACATGCAAAAGTCAGTTGCATTTCTTTACACGAGAAATGAACAATCAAAATGGAAATTTAAAAAAATCCAATGTATAATGGCATGAAAAAATACCTAGGAATAAACTTAACCAAGGGGGTAAAAGATTATATTGACGATTGTACAATGTTGCTGATAGAAATTAGTTACAAATAAATGGATCATCTATTCATGGATTAAAAAGCCTGATATTGTTAAGATGTCAGTACTACATAAAGCAATCAACAGATTTAGTGCAATTCCTATCAAAATCTCAATGATGTTTCTTGCAGAAATAGAAAAGCCCATCCTAAAATGCATGTGCTACCTCAAGGAAGCACCATCCCAAAATAGCCAAAATAATATTGAAAAAGAATAACAAAATTGGACATTTCACACTTTCTAATTTCAAAACTTACTACAAAGCTACAATAACAAAAACAGTACAGTATTGGCATGAAGAGAGACAATGGGATAGAAGAGAGAGCTCAGCAATAAACTTTCTCATATATGGTCAAATGATTTTTGACAAGGGGCCCAAGACTACTCAAGGAGAAAAGACAGTCTTTTTGAAAATGGTGCTGGGAAAACTGGATATCCACATGCAAAATAATGACACTGGAACCATATCTTACACCATCTTCAAAAAATGAACTCAGTATGGATCTAAAACCTAAATGTAAGAGTTAAAACTCTTAAAGAGAGTAGTGGGGACAAACTCATGATATTGGATTTGGCAATGATTTCTTGGATATGACACCAAAAGCACAGGCAACAAAACGAAAATAATAAACTGACCTTTAGAAATTAAAAACGTTGGTTTGTCAAAGGACACTATCAAGAGAGTGAAAGGCCACTGGGAGAATAGGAGAAAATATTCGCAAATCATATATCTGATTGGGGTAAATTTTCAGAATATATAAAGAACTCCTAAAACTCAACAGCAAAATAATAGACCACCCAATTTCAAAATAGACAAAGGACTTGAATAGACATTTTTACAAAGATGATATACAAAACCACCTGAAAAGAGCTCAGTATCACTAATTGTGATGATGAATTTTACATGCCAACACAAGTGGGCTTAGCGATGCCCAGATGGCTGATAAAACATTATCTCTGATGTCTCTAGGAGAATAATTCCAGAAGAGATTAACATTCACTCAGTAGACTGAATGAAGAAAATCTGTTCTCACCAGTGTGGATGGCATCTTCCAGTTCCCCAAAGACCTGAATAGAACAAAAAGGTGGAGGCAGGCAAACCTCTCTTTTTGAGCTGGGACATTCTTTTCTCTTGCCCTCTGCTATTGGAGCTCCCTGTTCTTGGTCCTTAAGACTTACACCAGTGGCCTTCAGGCCTTCAGACTCAGATTGAACTATACCACCAGCTTTCCTGGCTCTCCATCTTGCACCTAGCAGACTGTGGGACTCCATAACCACATGAGCCAGCTCCTATTATTCATACACACACACACACACACACACACACACACCCTATTGGTTCTGTTTCTCTGGAGAACCCTGACTTAATACACTAATCATACACAACTTAAACCCATAATGAGATACCCACCGGGATGGCTATTATTAAAGAAACAGAAAATAAGAAGTGCTGGCAAAGATGTGAAGAAATTGGAACCCTGTGCATCACTGGTCGGGATGTAAAATGGATCTGCCACTATTGAAAAACAATATGGTGGCTCCTCAGAAAATTAAACATAAATTATCATATGATCCAGCAACTCTGCTTCTGTGTATATATCCACAAGAATGAAAAGCAGATATTCAAAGAGAGATTCGTATACCCTTCTTCACAGCAGCATTACTCACAATAGCCCAAATGTGGACACCACATATGGACGGTCCTATAAGCTGTGGAGGGAATGAGGTGGCCTAGGGAGACTGCACTGAGAGGAGAGGGGCCCCAGATAGGACTCCCGGGAACTCCAACGTTCAACCAGAATGCAGAGTTAGGGGCACCCCTCGAAGAGCAGGAAAGCGGCCAGAGAAGTCAGGGTGTGAACCAGGAGGGGTGATGTCTCTGAGCCAACAAGAGAGGGTCCAGTGCTGCTGGGAGCCAGGGGAGAGGGGGGCCAAAAGTGCTGAATGGATTTAATAATCGATGTGATTTGGGTGAAACGTAAGGTTGAGTGTTCATTGAGGAGCGAGGGCAGAGTCTTAGAAACATCCCAGGATGAGTTTGTATGCTGTTTTCAATATGAGAATTGCTGTCACAGCCCGGAACTACAGTGATTGTTCCTCTTGGCGCAGAGGTGCCCAGGCTCTGACGTGCTCTGCAAGCTGCCTTGGCCTGGTGCCGGGCTGTCCGTGGGTGTGGCTCAGCCACTTCCCTAGATTTGATGAGATCTGTCACCTGTCACCAGGCCAGAGCCATGATTGCCCACTACATAATTTTAGAGTCATACCTTAAGCCCAAACTTCCTCTAAACACTGCTGCTTCTGTTTCTATTTTTGCTGCTGAGTCCATGGTGTTCTGCAAGGACCGTAGGATCAGGTTGTATGTATTTGGTTTTTAAACACCCTGTTGTCCAGATGGGGTGTTTGTATTAGAATGCTGGCCTACAGAATACAAAAGAGAGACTTCGGGTGTCTCACCTTGCAGGTCTACTTCTGGGTGCTTTCAGGTTCTCAGGAGGCTCAGTGATGGCACAAGGTCATGTATGAATATTCCTGGGAATCCAAAAACGCAGACATCTGCTCCTGCTCACCCATGTTCTTCTCTTTATGACAATAACAGGCCTTTAGAGTAGCTCAACGGACCTTTGCCAACAATTTGGGTTCAAAAGGGAAAACATTGAAGTGCTTTGTAAACAAGTTTATGGTGTTAGAAAAGCTTGTTACCTTGACAGTCTGGTCAAACATTTGAAAAAAGATGTTAAACAGTTAGATGTCAAGTTACATCTGCCTTGGGAATAAAGGGACTGAAGAATAGATTGGCAGGGGTGGGCAAACTTTTTGACTCAAGGGCCACAGTGGGTTCTTAAACTGGACCGGAGGACCGGAACAAAAGCATGGATGGAGTGTTTGTGTGAACTAATATAAATTCAAAGTAAACATCATTACATAAAAGGGTACGGTTTTGGGGTTTTTTTTTAGTTTTATTCATTTCAAATGGGCCGGATCTGGCCCGCGGGCCGTAGTTTGCCCACGGCTGGGCTAGACCCTCGAAGGCCAGCCAGGCTCTGGAATCTCTCTTTTCAGTGTGAAAGCACGGTGTGGCGGGCGGTGCTTTAGCTGTGCTGCTGCTCACCTCAAAGCCCAGTTCCGCAGGGCCTTGGCTGGCATGCCGGCTGTGTCCATGCACACCTGCATAAGGGCTTAGGCACCCAACCCTGGCCGGTGTGCTCACTGGTTAGAGTGTCTGCCTGAGCACTGAAGGGTTACGGGTTCGATTCCCAGTCAGGGGCACATACCTGGGTTGCAGGATCTTTCCTCGGCCCCGGTTGGGGCAAGTGTGGGAGTCAACCAGTTGATGTGTCTCTCTCACATTGATGTGTCTCTCTTTCTCTCTTCTCCCCCTTCTTCCCTTCTACTCTCTCTAAAAAAATCAATGGAAAAAATATCCTCTGGTGAGAATTAAAATAAACAAACAAACAAATGAGCTTAAAGACCCAGACTCTACCCAAATCTAGGCAGTGACTGAATACAGTTTGATGGCATTTGGAGCATATGTCAAACACGTACATTCTAACTTTCCTTTTGGCCACAATTCTCCTTTTGTGTAATAAGGAGATTGTTTGGTGTAGTAATTTCGGTGTAATAAAAGGACCAGTTCTTTGTTGTTCTGTGACTTGAACAGGTCTGCCATTGTCCAAGAGGAATGTGGTTCCTTGATTTTCGGTGCTGCAGCATGAAACTAATGATTTTCTTGTGCTGTCCCCCTCCCACCCCCTGCCAGGAAGGGCGCCTGTGGCCTTCAGACAGCTCTGGTCCTCAGCCCGGTGCCTCGGAGGTAAGGGGTTGGACAAGGGAGGGATGTGGGTGGCTGGAGATGGCTGCTCAACCCGATGTGGTGGGAGAGGGGAGGAGGGAAATATGCCATTACAACAAAATAAGTGGGAAAGTCAGATGTATGACAGTGTAGATTAGGAAATAACATTTAAATCAAGGCATATGCCTATAACTTTGGTTTTAACGTGGGGGAGGGGATTTTTAGAGTCTCCTAGGGACTATTTGTGCTAGTCTAGAGCTCCCTTCAGAAAACAGGTTGAGAATCACTGATCTCTACGTGATCCCATAAGCTGCAAACAGTGAGGCGCTGCAGAAGTGGGCAGAGTTTATAAATACAGCATGATTCATTTCCACATCTCCAAGTTTAATAGAATGACGTAAAACGAACATAGTTTTTTTGCCTTTAATTTAAAAATATGATGTGGGAGAAGTCAATGGATGGATATACACACACACACTCACACTTGGCCCAGTGGGAAACACATACGTAGCGTATGCAGTAATTCCCATTAAACCCAAATTTTCAGTTAACCACATTGTCCATTGTTGAATCGTCTTGGATAAACTATAGTTTGGCAAGGTGAGGGGTCTAACTCATGAGGAATAATACAGCTACATTTTTTCCTGGGGTAATCTCTCCCTGTTTTGTTGGAGGGGGAAATATTTCAGCCGGTTGAGAACACAGACCAAGTGGGGCTGTCCTTACAGCGTCATGTTTGTGGGCATTATTGAGCCAAGAATGTCCTCAAGCCTTTGCTCTTTTCCTGGCAGATCATGTACGCCCCGCGGTCTCGGGACAGGTTCACTGCCCCGTCCTTTATCCAGAGGGACCGGTTCAGCCGCTTTCAGCCCACCTACCCCTACGTGCAGCACGAGATTGACCTTCCCCCCACCATCTCCCTGTCTGACGGGGAGGAGCCGCCTCCTTACCAGGGGCCCTGCACCTTGCAGCTCAGGGACCCCGAACAGCAGATGGAACTCAACCGAGAATCTGTGAGGGCCCCGCCCAACCGGACCATATTCGACAGCGATTTGATAGACATCTCTGTGTACAACGGGGGCCCGTGCCCGCCCAGCAGCAATTCGGGCATAAGTGCCAGCACCTGCAGCAGTAACGGGAGGATGGAGGGGCCACCCCCGACCTACAGCGAGGTGATGGGCCACTACCCAGGAGCCTCTTTCTTCCATCACCAGCACAGCAACACGCACAGAGGGGGCAGACTGCCACTTCAGCACGACAGCGCGGGGAGCACGGTGGTGCCCATCCAGGGCAAGGACAGGAAGCCTGGGAATCTCGTCTGATCCTCCAGCATGCGCTTGAGTGGAGAAGAGGAGACCGAGGACGGAGGAGGACTGCTCAGCTCCTCCGCTCCCGGGCACAGTGCTGTTCAGTTTTACGTGCGACAACTAAGTAAAACCAAATATGCAAATGTGGTCTTTGTTTCTGATTCCTTACAGGGGAATTGCATGCAGACCAGACTGAAACAATACAAACTTCCATCCGGTCTGACCGTCAACAGTGTTTATTCGGGGGCAGGCGTCGGGAGGGGGGGTGGTTTTGGCAAAGGGAGGGCATGGGAACAGAGAAAGGGGTGCTTTGACTATATCATGAAATAAAACACAGAGGTATTTGATTTATTTAATTATGAAAGGAAACTGCAGAGAAAGGCCAGAATGGCCTTAAATTTATAATTAACTAAATAAAGAAGGAAGCATTATTATATATTATCATGGGGAAGAATTGGCCAGTTTGCTTTTTCTCCCAAGGTGTGGAACTTTTATTTTGTTTTAAAAATATGATTCAAAATTCCTGTTTTTGTGTGCCAAGGTATAAAGTGGGGAAGCTCGATGAGTGCAAGGAGTTGATTTGTGTTGTTATGCTGATGTGTTTTTAAAAGTTGCACTATCTTCATGTTGAAAATATATATGAGGGAACTGTTTTATGTGATGTTCTGTATGTTGTCTTTTCACCTGTGGATTATGAGTAGGCCTAAGGAATGCCCTGGAGTGCTTCCCGTAATCATGCCAGAAAAGATGTTTGGGGACGTAGCCTAACATGCCGACTTGTGTACGTCAAGAAGGTCGTTACTGCTGTGAGAGTCTGTAGCAGAGAGCAGGGCGTCTGAAGCATGGAGGCCTTTGGGTGTGCGATAGGAACGCGAAGGTCCAGCACTTGGGACTTGCTGAGTTACTCGGCTAGCCTAGGCCACCTGTTCTGTTAAATGTGACCGACACATGCATTGACCACCCAGTATCGCAGTGCCCTCGCCCTCCAGCAGTGCAGTTCTTCAGTAACTTAGGTGTTTGTTTGTTTTTTCACTGTAGCATGAAGTAGACGCATACATAATTTTATGCAATAAATTGTTTAAAATGCAAGGTGGTTATTTTGAATACTGTTGAGATTTGTGACTTCTCAGTGTATTCCCGCTGTCAGCCTCCTTTTCTAGACAGTTCAGTTCAGTCCTGGACAGCTGGTCAGTGCCCGAGGGGCGCTCGGCGGTTGCTCCGCGTGGAGCCCGCCGGCCTCGGCGTGTGAGCGATGCTGGTAGTGACTTCTTCATGGGAAACTCCTGGGATGGACAGAGGACACCGCATTGCTGAGCGTCATAACAAGCCATTGCCCTTCACCAAATGGGCGCAGCATTCTCGGGGGAATGCTGTGCTCACAGCCCATGCTCCCGCGGGAGTTCGTGCAGCCTTTGCGGTGTGGCCAGAACTGGACGGTCAGTTCCACAGCAGGGCAGGGCAGGCGGGCGACTCCAAAAGCACAGGATTAAAAGCACAACATGCAGTTAAAATGCAACTAGAAACTAATTCTAAATATTGTTAGTTTTAGTTTTAATATTCCTGATATTTACAAAAGGTGTTCTTATGTAAAAGAAACAGCTTTCTTATGGGGTAGAAAGCATCTGGCTTTTATAATAGCACCAGCCACCAAGTTCAACCAATGCCACACCGCCGCCTGCTCTGCGTGGGTCAGTCCCCTTGGCCTCTGCATGTAACAGAATGGATTGGAAGGATGACCCAGTGACTGATCGCTGCAGTGTTGATGCTGAATAACACACGCGCTTGAGTCTGTCTGTGGGTCTCAGGCGATCTGTCAGTGAGGTGACTTGGTGCTGTCGGCCGAGAGCTGGAGAGACTGTTCTGAGCTACAAGTCCTGTCCCCTGCCTTCTGCTCCTTTCTGCTGCTGGTTTTTGTTTTGCTTTGAGGATTGGACTCTTCATTACATTGATTCATTTCACCCAGTAACAGCCACAGAACTAGCCAAACTCTTAGAAAGAGAGAATAAACAGACTCTGTTGGGACGTGTGCGTGCTAAGAGCCGCAGTGGGAATTCCAAGACTGGGCAGAGCCCCGGGGGGCCCCTACCCAGTCAGCTCGCTGCCTGGATCCCACGCCTGTGCGGGAGGGCAGCTGGCACTCTTTGTGGCATGGGGCCTTGTCTCACCCTGTCAGGTGAAGGTTAGGAAGCACCTGTGCCTGTCAGGACCCCTGGTGGAGGTGCCGGGTAAATTATTGGTCAGGTGTCCCCTCAGATGAAAGATGACAAGGTCAGCTAATGATATCATCATTCCAAACCTCGCCTGCAATTTGGGTAAAGCAGGTGAACCCACCCTGTAACTCTAGCTCAACATGGTTTTGCAGTCCTTCACTTTCCTACCTGCTGCAAGAATGAGCTGTTGTCAGAAACCTGTCGATTCTAAGTTATCTTGCAAGTATGTGAATGTTTTTATCGGTGTCCACAGTATTGGCAAAACAAATATTGAATTCACATAAATGTCATCGTCCTTCAAAAGCGAGGTTCCTCCCATTCAGCCACTCTAGAGAATTGTCCTTTACGTTAAACAGCTATTTAAAGACAGAGACATTTGAAACCATGAACGTGAATGGTCTTGAGGCTGGGCCTCCATAATGAATTCGTTTAAAAGCCAAGGTCATAAACTTAATTAATAGTCACTTTCCCTTTGGCGCAGGGGAAAGGTGATTTAGATCAGTAGCTCTTTTGAGGGTGGTGGCTGACCTGTCGCTCCTCGCTGGCCTGGCGTGGAAAGAGGAGTGAGGAAGGTGCAGCCTGCACAGTGGGGCCTAAGGTGGGAGAAGCCTGTGTGCTTACAGAGCCGAGCACCCGTTGAGAAAGCAGGGATTGAGACCATCAGTGATGGGTTGGTTACCTCGGTAGAGAGTTGAAACAAAGGCTTGCAAGTTCAGAAGAGCAGCTGGTGGGAAGGGGACTGAGCATTTTGCTGTGGCTTGCCCGCCCCAGGGGCTGCCTGGAGCGTGACGCCCAGCACATGCTGAGTCCCATTGACAGGAGCACGGCCCTCAGGCAGGTATCTGTGTTTTCAGAAAGTCTCGTGTTCTTCAGACACAAGCAGTCCCGAATCCCAAAGAGATTGTGCTGAACAAATTATGCATTTAAAACGTTAAACTAGTCTTGGTGTTTCTAACCAAAATTCCGTGTTAAAGAAGCTCGACAAGCATATCCTCTGGCCTCCCCCATCACCGATGCACACGGGCACACAACCCGCAAGAAATTCCAAGATGGCGGGAAGAATATTTAAAACGTACAAAGATTGGTCATGAGGGTGCACAGATAGCCACTGAGCGCCTGGGCGAGGAAAGAGGGGCCTTCCAACACCCGCAGGGGAACGTGGTACACAGATGAGTGCTTCTGGAGCTTCTTATGTCTCCATTTGATCTCCTCCACCTTTATCTTCTTCACCTTTATCTTCGGCAGCTGCTTTCAGACAGCTTCTGTTATCTAGAAGAATCCATGCACATCCCTGCCTTCCTCCCACAACCAGTAGCTGCATCCTGACAGGGGTGATCCTGCATCTTCCATCTAATGGCTCTTGTCTCCAGGAAGTCCTTTGTAGGAAGAGTCCTGGTGCGATGGCCTTTAGATACCGGTCCATAGCAATTCCAAGATGCCCGTCCAGCCCCTGCCCCTCAGGAGAAAGTCCGTCTATCCTTGGCCACTCAGGCTGCTGCATGCTCCGAACCGCCTCCTGGCTGGTCTGCCGCACTGGTGCTGGCTTCTCGGGGTCTGCTACTTCGCACGGCGACATTCACTGCATGTTTGTTGCTATGCATTTCGTTTTTCTTAAAACTTCGAAAGCTCCGCAGTGTATGACGGAAAGAAACTGGGAAAGATACTTGGTTTTTGTTAACTTTCTGATTGTGTCTAAGTGACTAAAAGCAAAACTATGCCAGTGTTTGGCACTGTGTCTTCATACGGTGACATAGTCCCCCAAGTCCGCCTTGGCTTGCTGCCAGCATCCCGACCTCAGTTGAAGAGCAGGGACGCAGGCTCCCGCTCTGCTTACCTTCACCTCCAAAACCCTCAAATTTAGATCAAGTAGCAAGACCGGGCGGCAGCTGGCAGGTCCCCCTCCTCGCTGCGAGGAGCACTGTATCTAACCGCGGGGCACCCAGGTCACAGATCAAGGAACTTTGCTTTCACTCCAGGCCACAGCTTTGCGGCTCACCTCACTTTTACAGATTTAAAGGGGGCCGAGGCCGCGCTGCCAGCTGCCAGAGATCAGAGAGGTGGATGGAGAAGGGGAAGCACGCTCCTGCCTGGGGACCCCCTACATTTCCGCTTAGGCCATGTTACTACCCAAAGTGCTGCATCTTTTGCATAGTTCAAGTTTATTGTTTCTGCCAGGGTGAGACAGCCGTTTGCTGCTGCTGCTGCTGCTGCTGCTGCTGCTGCTGGGGTTGGCTGCATTTGGAGGCCGTCATGTGAGTGGATGCCTTGCTATGAAAGCAAAGCACCGTCTTCCTTTGCTCCTTTTCCTTCCTCCCCCTTGGTGTGTGCTTGTTTAAGTGGACCGTGGTGGGGCTTAGCGCGAGACAGAGACTGTCGGCACATGATACATGCCTAGGACACGGATCCATGTCCTGCGGAGAGCTCTGCATGTCCGTACATTTCAAGCGGCTGCCTTGTCTCATGTTCTGGGTTTAGCAGACGTAGGGCCCGAGCCCCTGCCGCTGCCGCACTCCGCGCTCCCACCTTTGTTGTGCCTCACTGACAATGGTGCTTCTTCAGTTGTTTGTCTTTTCTTACGTTTTTATTTGTAAGGTGCTGTATATAACTTGAATATATTATGCACATATCCTACCCAATGGGTAGAACATACATTGTTAATACTGTAATATAATGTATAGATACCAATTTTAACAGAAATGGCATAGAATTTGTGAATGCCTATGTGCTTTGTCCTCTTTTGTAAGGAAATTTGCAAATGGATGCATACAGATAAAAGTCTATGTAGTTTATTTTCCTATTAAATACCAATATTATAACACAAGGGAAAGAAGTCTGAACAAGCAAGCCAGTTTATGACCAGCGTATGTCTAGCAAATGAGAGTTGCATCTTTGCTGTGAAAACACTTTTAAAAAAATAAGTTTAAAAAAATTCCATAGCTTTTTGGTTGCCACTAGATGCTTCTTCTTTTCAGCTCTTAACGCTCAGTTGGACCAGTGTTAGAAAAAAAAAATAGTTGACTTTTCAACTTGCTTTATGAAGACATCCATGTCGTGTAGAATAATGATGTCAGACCCCAGAGAAAGTGCACATTTTGCTAAAATTGCAAAAATCACATCCAGAGTCCGTGGGCCTGCAGCGGGGGGCCTTGTCCAGTACGGGGCATTTGGGACCTCCCGAGTCCCTCTCTGCCTTTCTCCTTCACAAACTGAAGCTGTGGAGCCAGTGAAATCACGGGAGGGCTTG